>NC_057796.1:456311913-456659674 GCF_018294505.1 Triticum aestivum
GCAGCTAAGCCCCCGAGTGGGAGGATTGCTCACCACTCGGTAGGATTTTACAAACTTAGGCGAGTACTGGACTGCAGCTAAGCCCCCGAGTGAGAGGCTTGCTCATCAGTCGGTAGGATTTTACAAACTTAGGTGAGTACTGGACTGCAGCTAAGCCCCCGAGTGAGAGGCTTGGTCATCACTCGGTAGGATTTTACAAACCTAGGCGAGTACTGGACTGCAGCTAAGCCCCCGAGTGAGAGGCTTGCTCATCACTCGGTAGGATTTTACAAACTTTAGGAGAAACGGATTCGCGGCAAAGTCACCCACTGGGGGATTTCAGACGCAAACAAAAGCAACAACAACCATTTAGGAAGACTGTAAAGCTCTTGTCTTTGATAAACAAACTACAAAGGTATTTCTTATTACATCTCATCTGAATGAGTACTTAAGTATAAAAGGGGCGGAGCAGCTCCGCGTTCCAAGCCCGTGGCTCATCTTTCTGATGCTCGACATTGTAAAGATGGTATGCTCCATTGTGGAGAACTCTGGTGACAATGAAGGGACCTTCCCAAGCGGGGGCGAGCTTGTGTGGTTTCTGCTGATCCACTCGAAGAACCAAGTCTCCCTCTTGAAAGGCTCGGCCTCTCACGTTTCTGGCGTGGAATCGACGCAAGTCTTGCTGATAAATGGTCGACCGTATTAAGGCCATCTCTCTTTCCTCCTCTAGGAGATCGACTGCGTCCTGCCGAGCCTGTTCTGCTTCGTTTCAGAGAAGAGCTCGACTCGGGGTGCATTGTGAAGCAAGTCACTCGGTAGAACAGCTTCAGCTCCATAAACCAAGAAGAATGGAATTCGGCCAGTCGACCGATTGGGAGTTGTCCTCAATCCCCAAAGAACTGATGGAAGTTCATCGACCTAGGTGCCTGCTACGTGCTTGAGATCACGCATCAGTTGGGGTTTTAGTCCTTTGAGAATCAAGCCATTTGCTCTTTCTGCTTGTCCATTCGACTGGGGGTGGGCGACTGAAGCATAGTCGACTCGTGTGCCTTGGGAAGCACAGAAGGCTCTGAACTCATCAGAATCGAAGTTCGACCCATTGTCAGTGATGATGCTGTGCGGAACTCCATATCTGAATGTCAATTCTCTGATGAAGCTGACGGTAGTACTGGCTTCAAGACTCTTGATAGGCTTGGCTTCAATCCATTTGGTAAACTTGTCGACAGCTACAAGCACATGAGTGAAGCAGCTCCTACCAGTCCTCAAGGGTCCAACCATATCCAATCCCCAAACAGCAAAGGGCCAGACGAGTGGAATAGTCTTCAGGGCTGACGCAGGCTTGTGGGGCATATTGGAGTAAAACTGGCAGCCTTCACATTTGTCGACTATATCTTTCTCCATTTCATTTGCTCGCGGCCAATAAAATCCAGCTCGATATGCTTTGGCCACAATGGTCCGAGAGGACGCATGGTGACCACAGGTCCCCGAGTGGATGTCGTTGAGGATCACTCGACCTTCTTCTGGTGTTATGCATTTCTGGCTGACTCCGGTTACGCTTTCCCTGAACAGTTGTCCTCTTATCACAGTAAAGGCCTTGGATCGGCGGACGATCTGTCGAGCCTCTTCTTCATCCTCTGGGAGTTCCTTCCTAAGGATATACGCAATGTATGGCACTATCCAGTCAGGAGTGATGACCAAAACCTCCATGATCAGGTCGACCACGGCTGGGACATCGACTTCAGTAACCGGTCATAGCTGGGCTTCTGACGTCCCACTCCTTCATCACTTGATTGACTACCAAATCTGAGTCGCCGTAGACCATGAGGCGACGGACGCCGAGTGAGATGGCCATACGCAACCCATATAAGAGTGCTTCATATTCTGCTTCGTTATTGGAGGAATCAAAGTGAATCTGGAGAACATATCTGAGCTTGTCTCCTCGGGGGGGATACCAGTTCCACCCCAGCACCGGAACCATTCAGCATCTTGGAACCATCAAAGAACATGGTCCAGTGTTTCGAGTGGACTTGAGTCGTCAGTTGCTGTTCGATCCACTCGGCGAGGAAATCTGCTATTGCTTGGGACTTGATAGCTTTCTTTGCCTCAAACTTAATATCCAAGGGAAGGAGTTCAATCGCCCACTTTGCCACTCGACCAGTTGCATCTCTGTTGTTCAGAATCTCTGATAATGGAGCGTCGCTGACGACTGTAATGGAGTGGTCAGAGAAATAATGTGCAACCTTCTTCGTGGTCATATAAATCCCATAAACAAGCTTCTGATAATGTGGATATCTTTGCTTTGATGGAGTCAAAACTTCAGAAACATAATATACTGGGCGCTGAACTTTATAGGCTTTTCCTTCTTCTTCCCGCTCGACCGTAAGTACTGTACTCACGACTTGTCCAGTGGCTGCAATGTAAAGCAGTAAAGGCTCTTTGCTGATTGGGGCAGCAAGCACCAGCTGGGTGGAAAGCAGGGCTTTGAGCTCTGCAAATGCTGCATCAGCTTCAGGAGTCCACTCGAACTTATCAGACTTCTTCATCAGTCGGTAAAGAGGCAATGCCTTTTCACCGAGGCGATAAATGAATCGACTTAAGGCGGCCAAACAACCTGTAAGCTTCTGGACATCGTGCACACGCACAGGGCGTTTCATTCGGAGAATGGCACCAACTTTCTCTGGGTTAGCGTCCATCCCCCGTTCGGAAACGAGGAAGCCGAGTAATTTTCCGCCCGGAACTCCGAATGTGCACTTTGATGGATTAGTCTTGATATCATACCTTCTGAGGTAAGGTCAGCCAACAGGTCGGAACCTTTACGTGACTTGACCACAATGTCATCCATGTATGCTTCCACATTCCGACTGATTTGAGTGAGTAAGCACTTCTGAATCATCCTCATGAATGTGGCTTCAGCATTCTTCAGGCCGAATGGCATGGTGACATAACAGAAGCACCCAAATGGAGTGATGAAAGTTGTTTTTATCTCATCGGGTCCATACAGTCGGATCTGATGATACCCAGAATAAGCGTCCAAAAAGGACAAGCGCTCACACCCTGCAGTCGAGTCGACTATTTGATCGATGCGGGGGAGAGGAAAGTGATCTTTCGGGCAGGCCCGATTGATATGCTTGAAGTCAATGCACATGCGAAGTGAGTCGTCCTTCTTGGGGACCATGACAACATTAGCTAGCCACTCGGAGTGGTAAATCTCTCGGATAAACTCAGCTGCTAGGGACTGAGCCACTACTTCACCGATTGCTTTTCTCTTCTGTACGGTGGACCGTCGAAAATGTTCTTTGACTGGTTTTACTTTTGGGTCGACTCGCAAACGGTGCTCAGCCAGCCCCCTGGGAACACCCAGCATGTCAGAAGGTTTCCATGCAAAGATGTCCCAGTTCTCACGGAGGAACTGGATGAGCGCTTCTTCCTATTTGGAGTCGAGTGTTGTCGAAATGTGAGTCGGAGCAGCATTGGGATCGGTCGGGTGAATATGAATCGGCTTCGTTTCACCAGACGACTGAAATGCTGAATCCGTGGCAGGCTTCTTAGCTCGCAACAAATCACTCAGATCTGCATTTTTTTGATACTCCTGCAATTCCACTACTGCCATTTGCGCATCGGCGATCTTTGAGCCCTTCTGGAAGCACTCTTCTGCCTTCTTCCGATTGCTAGTGATAGTGATCACTCCTTTAGGACCAGGCATCTTCAATTTGAGGTAAACATAACATGGTCGAGCCATGAAACGTGCATAAGCCGGCCTGCCCAGAATAGCATGATAAGCACTCTGGAAATTCACAACTTCAAACGTCAACTTTTCTTTGCGGTAATTCTTGGAATCACCGAAAACCACATCGAGGGCGATCTGGCCGAGTGACTCGGCCTTCTTGCCAGGAATAACCCCATGGAAACTCATATTGCTTTCACTGAGTCTGGACATCGGAATGCCCATTCCCTTCAAGGTCTCCGCATACAGTATATTAAGGCCACTGCCACCATCCATCAGAACCTTAGTCGACCGAGTGCCTTCGACGACTGGGTCGACCACCAACGCTTGCCTCCCAGGGGTGGCTATGTGTGTTGGGTGATCAGACTGGTCGAATGTAATGGCAGTCTGAGACCACTTCAAATAACTGGGCGTCGCCGGAGCGACCATGTTCACTTCTCTGTTGATGACTTTCAGTCGACTTTTGCTCTCAACATCAGCAAAACTCATCAGAGTTGAATTGACGTGGGGGTAACCATCATCGTCCTCTTCCTTATCCTCAACTTTGTCTGATTCTTTCTCCTTCTCTTTGGGTTGTTTCTCTCGGAATTGCTGGATTAGGAGCCGACATTGTCGAGTGGTATGTTTCGGGTAAATGAGATTACCCTCCTCATCTTTTTTGGTGTGAATGTGGCATGGTAAATCCAACACATCATTTTCATCTTGAGCTTTTACTTTCTTGGGGTTCCATGGCCCTTTGGGCTTCCCCTTGAACTTTCCTTGAGTCACGGCTAAGGCTTCTCCGGGAGCAGCTGGCTCGGCTTTGCGCTTCTGCTTCCGACTGGAGTTCCCTCCCCCGGTTTCGTGGGCGACTGTTTTGTGCTTGCCACTCCAGAGCCGATCCTCCTCTTCACCATTAGCATACTTGGTGGCAATTTCCATCATTCGACTCAGAGACATATCTCCGGTCCGACCGAACTTCAGATTCAATTCTCGATACTTGACGCCTTCCTTGAAGGCACAAACTGCTTGGTGATCAGACACATTCTCCACCGTGTGGTGCAACGTGATCCATCTCTGGATATAATCTCTCAAAGTTTCATTCGACTTCTGCACACAAGACTGTAGCTCTGTTAGCCCTGCTGGCCGTTTGCATGTACCTTCAAATGTTCTGACAAACACTCGGGCAAGCTCTTCCCAGCTATAAATACTGCCAGGTGCTAACTGATTCAACCACGCTCTGGCCGAGCCCTCTAACATAAAAGGAAGGTGCTTCATGGCCACTTCATCATTGCCATCACCAATCTGCACAGCCACTCGGTAGTCCTCAAGCCAAGTGTCAGGCTTGGACTCACCAGTGAACTTGCTGACTCCAGTCGCCAACCTGAAGTTGGGAGGAATCACTGCTGCTCTGATGGCTCTACTGAAACACTCGGGACCTGAAACATGCACCCTACTGCCGGTCGGGTAATCTCTATCGTGGCCATCTCTATGTGCTCTGTTCCTGTCAACCAGACCTTGAACAAGAATGGATCTCGCGTCAAAGCCTGGCTCCCGGGGGTCGACTGGAATCCTTCGCCCACCGCTGTGAGGGCGCCTGTCATCGTGTTGCCGAGGCGCGTATGACCCACTCCTTGGGGGAGGAGTGGGTACTCGACGATGATCATACTGCTCATGATTTTTGTACTGATCCTGTCGATCTCCACGTCCCTCACGCCTTGGAGGTGATCTTGGGCTGTGAGCCGACTGAACTGTGTCTGCCATTACAGATCTACTATGAATCCTATTCCGAGACTTTGACACTACTGTGTTCTGCTCCCCCGCCGCCCGGAGCAAAGCCCGGATCTGCATCAAACCCCTACCAGCCTCCGACTGGGAAGGCTGAATCGACTTTGCTATTTGGGCAGCAGCTGTGAGATTTTGGATTGGAGTTCGATATACCTGGGTTGGAGGCGGAAAAAGTTGTCGTCGACTGGATTCAGGAACTCGCTGCCGAGCACGCTCGTCGAGTGCGCGCTGGAGATTCTCCAGTCGAGTGCGCTCAGCCAAGTTGTCCAGGCGCACCTCCTCCAAGGCCCGGGACTCGGGGGTTTCTCCAACGATAGGAGTGTGAAGTGCATCCATGTTACGGCGGCGAAGCTCTTCCCTCTGCTGCGAAGAGAGGGGCTTGGGGCGGTACTCCTCGTGGACACGCGACGGATCGCCTCCGCCATCACCACCGTCGTCGCGGGGGAAGCCAGGAGGACTGCGCGGTCCGTTGACCATCAGGACATCCACCGCGGGGTCACTGCTGTCGCACTCGGATGCGGTCTCAACGGAGCCAGTCGAACAGGCCATAGAGAGTTTCGTCGGGCTCGATTGCCGCGACTTGGGGGGTGGCCGACTGGCGAGCCACCGCGTGCCTCACCCACCGCTGGAGCCTTGACCGACCGGAACGCTTGTGCCGGCGGGCGGCAGGGAGTGAAGACGCCACCGGAGCCGACCGATACTGGGTCGACGGCTGCCACAGGAGGACGCCGCGGACGCACGCGCGAAAGTGTGTTGCCCCGCGGACGGGGAGCGCCTCGACGTCGAGTGGAGCTTCTTGGAGCCAAGCGGAGTCGTCGGCGACGAACACGAGCGCGCCGAGATGGATCTCGCGGCCCTCGGCCAATGCTCCGCCTGAAACCATGCTGATGGGGACCTGAAAAATTGCAACTTCTCCAACAAGTCGCTAAGACACCGGCCCCATGGTGGGCGCCAACTGTCGTGGTTCTAAGTCTGACAGTAGAATGGGGTAGGGATGTAGAGGCAAGATCCTAGCTATGGAGAAGCTGTACGCACGAGTTTTACGAGTTCAGGCCCTTCTCGGAGGAAGTAATAGCCCTACGTCTCGGAGCCCGGAGGCGGTCGACTGGATTATATGCGTGTTTGTTAACGGGGTGCGAATCCTTGTGCATGTGGAGGGGGTGGCTTATATAGAGTGCGCCAGGACCCCGGCAAGCCCACGTTACAAGGGATTTAAGGTACATCAAGAGGGGGGCGTTACTGGTAACGTCCGTAATAAAGTGTTATAAATGGCTATTAAGTCTAGGAGTTAATGCTCGACCGTTGCTGTGTAGAGTGACTTTAGGTCTTCTGTCCGTCGAGTTTTTCTTGTTACGGTCGAGTGATCTTGATTCCTCCGAGTGGAAATGTTTCTGGTCGAGTGGGTGATGGTCCTTGGGGAGGGTATTTAGGTCAGGCCTGCGACCCTACCCTAGGTACATGTCCTCATCAATACCCGAAGCCAAATCCAAGACCGTGGGCGCCGTCACCGCAAAAAATGAGCCATGGGTACTGGCTTCCCAAGTGGACCAATGCATCTTCATTACCGACCTGTCAAAGCCCAGTCGTGTTGTCGTGAGGAGAGGCAAAAGGAAGAGCATCGGAATGGATGGAGTCGCCAATGAGCAAGACTTCGACAAGTACGGCGACCCGAAGATGGAACATGACGACGACGATGAAGTGCCATACACCACAAGAAGAAGCAGGACCACCCTACCTAGAGGACGTAAGTTCAAGAGCAGAACCCCATTTTCGAAAAAGAAGGGCAAAAAGATTGTGAAAAGATAGCTAGCTAAGATCGATTGTATTTAAACTGTAGTCTTCATTTCTCGATTGTATTTCGACATATGGAAATGATATTTCTTCAGTTCTAGTCCTCATGAATATTTATTTATAATTATTCTGGTATTTATGTTTATTCTGGTATACCAATTTTTATTTATGTTTATTCTGATATTGAATTTCTAACTCACAAAAAGTATTGAATTTGTTAACATTTTTTGAAATCATGAATATTTTAAAATTTATGGGCACTTTTTGAATTCATGAATATTTTTTCAAATTTAATGATATTTTTTTATATTCATAAATGTTTTACCAATTCACAAATGAATGCAACTAAAAATCCAAAAAAAGTTACTAATGGCGCACCAGGAGAAGGTGCGCCATTGCCATCAAGATACTTATGGCGCACCCCTAGGAGTGCGCCATTGGTATACCAATTTTTATTTAGGTTTATTCTGGTATTGAATTTCTAACTCACAAAAAGTATTGAATTTTTAATATTTTTTGAACTCATGAATATATTTAAATTTCATGGGCACTTTTTGAATTCATGATTTTTTTTTCATATTCATAAATGTTTTCTAAAAAATTATTAGATGCAACTAAAAATCCAAAAAAAATATTTTCAAATAACAAATTTGATGATATTTTTTCATATTCCTAAATATTTTCAAATAACAAATTTGATGATATTTTTTCACATTCATAAATGTTTTCAAATTTGATCGTCATTTTCTAAAAAATTATTAGATGCAACTAAAAATCCAAAAAAAATATTTTCAAATAACAAATCTGATGATATTTTTTCATATTCATAAATATTTTCAAATAACAAATTTGATGATATGTTTTCACATTCATAAACGTTTTCTAATTTGATCGTCATTTTCTAAAAAGTTATTAGATGCAACTAAAAATCCAAAAAAAAGTTAGTAATGTCGCACCAGGGGAAGGTGCGCCATTGCTGTCACTGTGTTTATGGCGCACCCCAGATGGTGCGCCATTGCTAACCTTTCCCCCTCTGTATGTATGTGTGTGCTGTCCATCTCGCCAGCCGTTCGTCCTTCTCCCAATCTCACATCTCTCTCAGCCGGAGCAGCGCCCGACCCACTGCGCCGCCGCCCCACCCACTGCGCCGCCGCCCTCGCCCGTGGGACGCGTCCGCTCCCAATCCGCGCCCCCGCCACCTCCCTCTCCCCATCCTCCCCCTCCGACCCCACCCCGCTCTCGCTGGAGACGGAGCAGGTCAGATCCATCCGCCCAATCGCTCGCTCGCGCGCCGGGACGATGACGACGACCTCGCCTCCGCGTGCCTATGCTCGCGAACGGCCGACCAGATCGAGCGTGCCAGCCTGATTGCTCCGTCGCGCCGTCGTCGAGGTATGCACTCTCTCGCCCAATCTTCTCCTCTCCCCTTCCCTTCCCTTCCCTCCCCTCATGCCCTTTGTTTGCTTCCTCAGGTAGGTGCACGCACGCGTCCAGCGGCGAACCCTAGCCGTACCTCGGAGCGGAGACGGCGCCTTCCCCAACACCTTTGTTTGGCACAAGCCCCTTTGGTAAAACTGCATCTTTGCCACTTAGTGATGCTCTGTGTGCTTGTTTTCTCGATACAAATGGGTTACCAAGTTGGAAGTTAACTGCAGACAGATGAGGAAGTTGAAGTATTCAGTGCTATCTTGTGATCATTTCCTTCACACCATCCTGTAGGATGTTTAAGATGTTTAAAAATGGACAGTAAAATGACCAAATAATTAAATGTACAGTTTTTCACGATGTACACTCAAAACTAATGACTCTGAATCTCTGCTACTGAACATCATTGCCAATTGTGCAAGGTCTTTGTAAAAATAGGAAATATACCAATGGTATTCAAGTTGATATTCTTGCTGTCCGTGGCAAAAGCTGGGCGATCGAGTAGGAGTAGCAAGCAGTGTTGATGGTGTGTGGTGTAGAGAACCATGCAGATGTCATGGGCAGGCACTCATAGTCTAAATTTCATTGATGTCAAATTTTATTTATGTGTCAAGTTTGAAATCAACTTGACTGAACATCAACTTGTTCTGGTTTAGTGTAGAATCACTTAAGGTGATGGAGTAGTTATTTTTTATACTCTCACTGAAGACTGTGTTGCTAAATCGACATCAAGTTTAGGAACAAGTGTGTTCCTAAATAATCTTCAGTTTCCACTATATTTACTGTCAAGTCTGAAATTTTGATCTTTACTGTCAAGTCTGATTTGTCTTTGAACATTGGTTACAGTAAATTAGTGGTTAACTAGACATAAGGATTAGATCTTAGCTAGTGCTCTTTTCAGACGGCTTGTTCTCAAAATTTGGTACTCCATTAGAGTAACTTAATTCTCAATATTAACCGTTTCAGTTTCTAACAAGTTTCTTCCATGTGTTCTGAATTAAGTACAGTCAATGATCAAGTGATCTCTTCTCCAAGTTGCCTGAAATTGAATCAGTCATTTAGTTAACTTGGTTTTTTTTCTAAAATCTGTACATTTAGTCAAGTTTCTTCCATGCGTTCTGAATTGAGTACAATATGGGATCATTTTATTTTACTGTACATTTGCTTGCAACTGGTTTTAGATGTATTGCTCGTTTTCCAATTTATGCTGTTTTTTGATCTTTTATGCCAATTAAGTGTATTACTTGTGATGATGATGCTGCTGCTGTACTACTTGTGATGCTGCTGCTACTTGTGATTTTGTCAAGTGATGCTGCTTCTACTTGCGATCTTCTGAAATGACCCCTTTCTCCTAAAATGTTGATTAATTTCCGTTTTGGTTGAGAATGGAGCACTCCTAGGTCAAGAAAATTAGCAAAGGTCATGCCCAATTTTCTTGACCTAGAAGGTCCCTGATTCTCAACCGAAACAAAAATTAATCAGCATGTATCTTGACATCAACCAACTTTATGGACACATCCCTCGACAACTAGGTTATCTTGAGAACTTAGAGGAGTTGTGGCTTTGGAAAGAGGCCTTGGATTAGTTTAGTATTAAAACAAGGTGGATGCATGGCATGGCAATGCTAGCTAGATCAATTGCTTACTTACTAATTAATCAAATGATACGGCCGGGGTATCTTTAGGGGCACCCAGTGAGCTAGTATACTCCACATGACTGGCCAGTATTAAACAAGTTAATTACACCACCATACGACCGACTAGTCGATTAATTAAGCTACTAATCCCAGTGTTACAAGCTAGAAAATTAGCCTGCAAAGATGAGGTCCTTGAGAACGTGGACTTGGACCTTAGCAACAACACACTAACAGGTTCCATCCCAAAACACCTAGGCAATATCACAAACATCTATCAATTGTTCCTTGACAATAACCAACTTTTTGGCGACATTCCTCGAGAATTAGGTTATTTGGTCAACTTAGAGATCTTGTTCCTTGACAATAACCATCTTTTTGACCAAACTTTTTTCCTATTTAGAGCGAACATTGCCCACAACGATGAGGCCGGCGGTTCGGGCAAGGCATTCTGGGAGCTGTCCCAGGAGATGGAGGAAGAACCTCACCGTTATGAGGACGCCGCGGAAGACACCGATCCCGACTACACAACAACCCCTAGTGGCGTCGGGGATCACACCACTGATGGTGCCGCCGAGGATGCCACCACTGATGATGGCAGCGCACGCACAGATGGCAGCCAACCGAAGAGGCAACGGAAGGACCGGCGCCCGAACATGCTCGACACCGTCAAGGAGGAATTTACTGAAGTGTCCTCCAGTGGGCATCCAATGGCGCCCAAAGAATTAGTCAAGGGGTACGCGGGACAGCTCGGGTGCATTCTCCGGAGCACCGTCTCGATCAACACCGAGAACCTAAGGCATCGTGACCGAGGGAATTTGCGCAACCTCCTCTTCACGAAGCTGCACGAACGATACAAGTTCCCCGGTGACTTCGCAAACACACGCCTCTTAGGGAATAAAGTGAACAGTGCCACCCTCACGAAGATGAGCATGGCCCTGGCTACTTGGAGAGCCACGGTGAAGAGAAGGATTGAAAAAGGTGATAGTTATGAGAAGATCAAGGAGACAAATCCTTCGATCAGCGAAGCTGACTACCTGGAGTTCAAGATCAAGTGCGAGAGCAACGCAACCGCGGAATCAAGTCAGTGGGGGAAAGATATGCGGGACTTGAACTTAGGGGTCCACAAACTCGGTCCCGGCGGTTACAGAGTGGCGGAACCTATATGGGACAAGGAGGACGCGGAGCGTGCCGAGCAAGGCCTACCGCCCCTCTTCGATAAATACCGTGACAAGCAGACCAGGAACTACGTAAGGGCTCGGTACAAGATTGACCCGGTAACAAAGGAGCTTACCACGGATCTGAAGACCAAGGCGCTTGAGCTTGTTCTGGTAAGGAATACCCCCCCCCTCGCGTAATTACCTCCATATGGTTGCATTCTAATTAATGAAGCCAAATTTCTAAATGGTTCACGTTCCTTCCGCAGGACACTGAAAGCAGTAGCGCGGGGTCGTCTAAGAGCTCCCCTTGGGACACCACTTTAAATAGGGCGTTGAACGTAATGAAACACAAGGATAAGCTCAGTAAGCCGTCGTCAGCTGGTCGTGTGGCCGGCAAAGGCTTGTCCACGAAATGGTCGGAATACTATACCGCTGGGCGAAAGGAGAGAAAGACCAGCTCAGAAAGCCAGGAGCGCGAGGTTCAAGAACTCAAGGCAGAAGTGCCGCGGATTCCGGAGATAGTCGAAGAGCAAGTGCGAGACCAACTGGGAGCGACGATCACCGCCATTGTGCCTACCTTGATTAAGGGGCTGCAGGCATGGATTGCGGGCGGCCAATAGGGGCCGCCCCCGATTCCCAGCTTCACGGGCACCAACTCGCACAACGCGCCGGCGGCGCCATTGGTGTCTCCGGCGTCGGCGCCGGCATTGGAGCTTAATGCACCCGGGTGTGGGAAGAATACGCCGGTCGGCACCTCGGCAGCAAGCAGCCCCTCCGTCACTTGCACGCCCGCCGTTGGCGGTGCCTCGACATTAGCCGAGCTCGACGCCATCACGGTAACTAAGCCTCTCGGCCGATGACTTCATCTCCTTGCCTTTGACTGGGCATCCCTGACGCCCTACATGTTTTCGCAGGGCGCCGCCGACGTTCCATGCACTCTCCTGCACTTCATGGATGGCCAGTTGATCGATGTCGCCAAGGCCAGAATCGTTCAACCGGGCAACCGCGTGTTCCACGGTAATCCGATGCCACACACCGTGTATAGGGTTCAACTGGTTCGGGTGCTGCGGGGCTGCGACGACTTGTTACCTCCGTATCGACCCCCTGGGGCCGACGAAGATGATGTGATGACCCTCAGCACCTGCATAAGCTGGTCCATGCTTTGGCCGAAGAGCCAGATTCGTTTGGGGGAGGGGGACACCACCCCACAGACAACACCGCTAGTCGTGCCGGCGCCAAGCCATGGCAAGACCGCCGCAACGCTACCGCCGTTAGCTGATCCGGACATGCATATGGCACAGGATCCGGACGACGACGGTACATATGCCAACGTCGATAAGTACTTCAACGAACATGGGTACGATGGCGAATTCTTGGGGCCTCATTCTCAAGAACCCAACCCTGCAAAAGACGATCGCGATCTAGCTGGTACCGCGGAGAAACCCAATTGCAACAGGCATCGTCTGGCGTTCAGTTCTCAGGAGACGCCTCCAGCTGCCGCCTTCACCGAGCCTCAGATAGCCGAGGTGCGAAATATTATCAGCCCCAACACACTCAAGAAGGTGGTCTCTGAGCAGAACTCGATCCCATTACAGCAGAAGAAGCAGAAGGGACGAAAAAGAAAAAATAACAAGCAGGGTGCGAGCCAGCTGGCACCGAGTACGATCCGTGCTCAGGACGGGCCACCTTCACCTAAGGATATCTCGAGGAGGGTGCATGTGGCGGGTAGGCCGATGCTACCGACTAATCTGCTCAATGCTGCAACTGGTGCTATGCGGAGTCTGCATGACAGTGTTCTTTCTTTGGAGAAGCGGCGTCTCTCCGAGAATGATGTGGCATACCCGGTTTTCGTGGCCAAGGTGCCAGAGGGCAAGGGCTTTGTCGATAGCACCATCGGGGGTATGATCGTCCTGCGGTTTGATGACATCTTCGCTATGTTTAACCTTCATCCGCTGCACTACACCTTCATTCGGCTATTTTCGCTCAGTATGGAGATGCGGATCATTAGAGACAAGACCCCGGACATCGTGATAGTCGACCCCTTCTACATGCGTGCCAAGATCATGGGCAGCGCTGGGGACCGACAAGTCGCGAGTTCATACCTCGAAGGCGTCATTCTGGCGAACCCAGATAAGGATAACTTCCTCGTGCCTTACTTTCCCGAGTAAGTCATCCCCTCACCGCCCCGTAACATATGATTTCTTAGATTTCGATCGTTCTTTTTTTTCTAACATTCCGTGTTTTGTGCAGTGACACACATTCCACACTCATCCTCTTAAGCCCGAACTATTCCATGGCCACGTATTTCGACTCGGACCGTCAGTCGAAGAAAGACTACACAAATATCAAGAAAGTTCTTGGTGATGTTCTCCCCGGCTACGCCAAATCTGGAGGCACCTTCAGGAGGCCAATTTTTAGGTACGGCAAGCACGTGTTCACCCACGTAACGACGTTCCCCTGCGTCAAGCAGCCGCCTGGCGGTCAGAAGGAGGCCTACTACGCCCTCCATCACATGCGGGCGATTGTACGGGACCATAATCACCTTCTGCTACCAAATCGTCTCAAAGATTGGGCCGCACGCTTGTCGGCAATCCAGGACGCGGACCTCAGACAAGAATTCTTTCGCATCCAGTCGGAGTTTGCGGAAATCATCCACCAAGATGTCCTTCGTACCTCGAGGTAGTTCTACCTCAAATATCAACCGTCCAACAGTGAGACGGCGGCTTCATCCACGCTCCGGTCCCTGAGTAGAGTCGAAAGTAGTGATGCTATGTAGTTCTGAAATATCAATTAGCTCATGTTGTAATTAAACTTTAATGAACTTGTATGTCTCTTTGGTTTGGACAGTCGTTCAACTTATATGTAATCGATGCTATTTATTAGTAGGACCATGAATCGTGCTATTAATGTGTTGCTTTTCTCTTCCGATCCTTTTGTTGCATACTTATATATTGCTTATGTATTGTCTGTGAATTGCTACTAACGTTTTGTTTGTCTAGTGCATAGAGATGTCGTCGTATGTCGTGTACAAGGGTAAGGTTCCCGGAGTCTACGACGACCGGGAGGAATGTCGGAGACAGGTTCACCGTTTCAGCGGTAACAGTTACAAAGGGTACACCACTAGGGCGGAGGCGGAAGCTAGATACGCGCGCTATCTAACGGGAGAGAGGAGGGAGTGGAGGAGGAACCGAATGGAGACCATTTTTATCGCGATGATGCTCATCGTGACCGCAGCTCTCTTCTATGTGATGGTAGTTTAGATGATCGATATCGACTTTGTAATGTGACGACAAACCCGGCTAATATATATGATGAACTTTGCTAATGTCTCGAGACCTAAACTTGGCTAATGTTTGAACTTTGTTCGCTATTTCGAATTTGGAGACTAATGATGAATTCTATTGTGTGATGTTTATATTCTGTGCTGTGTAACGTGTATTTTGTAACCTGTGCAAATACTAGATATTCTGTAACCTGTGCAAATACCAGAAAAGCAAAAAATAATAATTCCTAATATTCATAGTAGTGGCACACCATATTGAGCATTAGTGGCGCACCAGGGCTAAATACCAGTGGCGCATTATGGAGCATAGTAATGGCGCACTTGGGGGCATACGTGAAGGTAAATATGGCCCCCTAGGAGGCATAGTAATGACGCACCGTTGGACATAGTAATGGCGCACTGCCAAGTGCGCCACTATTGTCTGGTATACTAATGGCGCACCAGGGGTGCGCCATTAGTACTTGTTACTAGTGGCGTGATGATAGTGGCGCACCTATAGTGCGCCATTAATGGCCAAAATAGGTGCGCCACTAACATGCCTTTTTCTAGTAGTGGACGTTGTGGGTCGCCCAGGGGTGCGAAAGGTGGGACCTTTTCGCCCGTCTCTCTGGTTGGGGTAGCGGCGGGTCCCGGGTGAGGTGGTGTCAAGGTCTTGGATGCCGGGGCGGCGGCCCTGGAGGCGGTAGCGCGGTGCTCTTGGGCAGGGACCGTGGCTTTGGTGCTGCATGGTGGCCATGGCCGTGTGGGCGGCGTGGTAGCCGGGGTGTGGTGTTCGGTGGCGGTGAGTGTTGGCCGGGGTGAAAACCTGTTCTGTCTTCGGACGGACCGGCGGCGGCGAAGCTCATTCCCTTCTTGAAGGCGTCGTCGCGGCTCTCACGGCCCATCGTGCAGCTCCGGGGGAAACTCTGATCCTTGGGTCGGGCGGGGGCGGCGTTCCGGTGTCGTATCCTTCCTGAAGGCGCCACCTTGGAGTTCACGGTTCGTCGTATGCGGCTTCATCTCTTCGTGGTAGTGCTAGGGGTGGTGTTGTTGCGCTCAGCGCCTTTGTTCCTTGCCTTGGGTTTGTGTGTGGTGGTGGCGTGAGTTTGTAGCAGGTGATGTGGATCTTCGGTTTATATATAAAGGGGGGCGGAAGCCTTTTTTTAAAGAGCATGGCATTTTTATATCATTGCGATGATGGCACTTTTATTATTTGAGAGGATGGCATTTTTTATTGCCAGTTTTCCCTTTTTTTGTACACAAGATTTTGGTGATGATTAAAAAGGTGGCAACTTTGTGGCATTTTTTTGGTTTCTGTTTCTTTAAAAAAAGTTTGCAGGAAAACAATTAGATTCATTTCAAATAAAAGGGGTGACATAATTCGTGTAGAGAGTTATATGGGCTGTTTTTCTGGCCCAGGATGGGGTTCACGCTGGCTGGTCTGGACTCTGGACACAACGTACGTTCGCTAGCTGGGTCTGGGTGTCCCTTCTTGTAGCGAACGTAATCGTTCGATAGGGAGCCGTCGCGCCTCTGCTCCTCCTCCCGAGTCCATCACGCCTCCCTCTCCTTCGCCTGCAAAACCTAATCCCCGATCTCAGCGTCCTGATCCATGGCGGCACTCCCCACCGACCCCATCAGCCTGATGGACCCATACGCCACCGCCTCCGCCTCCCCACGCCGCGACTGGGTCTTACTCCACCTGCCGGCGCGTATCTCCGACCTCCACAACGCAACCACCGTCGTGTCCAGGACGAGGGACGGCCAGCCCGTCGTGGCGTCCTTCTGGCTCGTCGACCCGCCGGGCGTCTCCTACTTCTCCGTCCACTGCCCCGGCCTCAAAGTTTCAGACCCGGACGACTTCGCCCACGACGATCCCGAGCCCGGCTTCATCGGCGCCGACGTCGTCTGTGCGGAGGCAGCGTTCCTTCTCTTCGACGTGACCTTCAACGCCCCTGACGGCCCCTTCTCGGAGTCCACCCACCACTTCGTCTATAGAGCCGGCCCCGGGGAGCCAGCACTGCACCTGCTCCCGGAACCGGATATTCCAGCATACGAAGCCCGGCCGCAATTCGGCCTCTTGCCCTGCGGCGAGCATTATGCCGTGGCCTTCCTACGTTGGAACAGGACCATGGGTGATCATATGTTTGATGTCCATGTCTTCTCGTCCCAGACACAGGCATGGAGTAAGAAGGTTGGGTTGCTGGCTATATCAGAGTCTAATGAGAGATATTTTAGTCGGCATGATGCCTGCAGGCAGATCAGGATTGGACGCTCACTTGGCTGGGTTGATCTCTTGCGTGGTATTCTTCTACTTCGCAGACTGTTCGATGAACATCCTGTGCTCGAATACATCCCGTTTCCTGTGTCAAGGGCAAGGCCGCCTTGCTCCCAACTATCAGACGACGACGGGCAAGGAGGATCTGATGTTCCTCAATATTTTCGTGATGTGGCCTGCTGCGATGATCTGATCAAGTTTGTCAACGTAGAATACCATGACCCTTCCAGTTGCAGGCCTTGCTGTGGCAGAGATAAAAGTTGGAAAGCCACCATATGGAACAGGAAGCTTTCTTCGGGAGATTGGCGACGGGGATTCACGGTTGATGTTGTCGATATCTCCCTTGACCAAAGCTATTCTTCTTTACTGCCGGAGCTGTGGGACGACGAGACAGACAAGTTACATCTGAAGAAACTGATTTTCTACACCCCCACCCTCAGCATCTGCAATGATGATCTTCTTTACGTCATGTCCAAGGTGAATGATGAAGACGACAAGGCCTGGGTCATCACAGTTGACATGAAAAATGCGGTTGTGCAAGCAATAGCCCCGTTTTCTGCTGGCGACATCGACCTCCTCCCAATGTACCGTCCATGCTCCTTCCCCAAGTACCTCAACATGACCCCAGGTGATAGATCCTCCCCCCCCCCCCCCCCCCTAGGAGAGTATTTGGCAGTATTCACATCGAAAATGCTGACACCATTTAGTTGTTCATCAACTTTGAACATTAGGCAGGGTACATATGTGTTGATTCATAGACGTTGATGCATTAGAAGCATGCGTTAGGCTACCGCCCATGCTAAAAAAATGTGCAAGTAATCAAGTATGGACTCATCTATAAAGGCCGATCACTCTCGTAGTTAGACAAAATTTACCGTCATGAAGGCACAGCCAAAGCTGAATCGTGAGTACTTTGCTTCATTATAAGAATTTAGGTGATGGTGAACCACCTCATTTTATTTCTTCAACCAATCAGAAAAAACAGCATGAGTCTCTTAGAAAAAAGAAAGGAAAACAATAACAGGGAATCATTTGTGATAATTCAAATTCACTCATCAGAAGTTATTCACATTGAATTCACTCATTAGAAGTACTATGATAATTCGAATTCACTCATGAGAAGTTATATCTGGATAGGAAATAATAACACGGAATTCAGGCTGCACTACCGGAAAACGGTCCTACCCCGACGGCCAAAACTATGCCTACGGCAGCCGTCGGCCTACTTGGAGCTATGCCGACAGCCTAGTCCTGGCCGTCGGCTTATCCTGGCCGTCGGGCTACCCCGATCTACGCCGACGGCAGCCGTCGGCACAGAACGGCCGTCGACCTAGATGTAGACACGCCGACAGCAGCCGTCGGCATATCTGTGGGCCCGGCGACGCCGCCCGTGACCAGCGGCTAACGCCGTCAAACCTATGCCGACGGTCGGAACGGGCGGCCGTCGGCATATCTCCGCATGCCACGTCACCGATCCGCGGCGTAGATATGCCGACGGCAGCCGTCGGCATAGGCGCCATGTCACCGATCCGCGGCACGTCGCCCACCCAAAACCCTACCGTCTCTATGCCGATGGCAATGCCGTCGGCATAGTTATTTTTTTTATATGTGTTTTTTTACATTTGTTTTTCTGCTTTTTTTTACATATGTTTTTATGCTTTTTTTATGTATTATATGAATATATATGTAGTTTGTAAAAAAATTTCATAGATTTGTAATATATATATATAGTTTGTATTTTTTTCGAGCACATTAATAATGTGCCGTCATGTTCTTTTGAATATAGGTCCTTATATTTTATTAAAATAAAAAACAGCTATGCCGACAGAAGTTTTGTGGCGGTTGCAAACGCTCGGCACCCGTCTCCGGAGTGTGACCCCCTCACGTCCGCGGTGTGCCCCCCTCACGGACGGCGCCGCCGCCGGCATCTGGAGGGCGGAAACAGCCGCATCGGGTCTATACGGAGGGGATGTTGCTCCCAAGTGTTTCTATGGGATGACCTACCTCAACTGGGTGGTGTTGTGGCATGTCCGAAGAGGCGGCACGCATGTCCGAAGAGCCGTCGGCATACCTCTGCCACGTGGCATTCCATGAATCGTTAGCGCTTTTCACGGCGCCGTCCGTTGCCGTCAGGCGAAAAACACGGCCGACGGCTAAACTATGCCGACGGCTGACGCCCGGCCGTCGGCATAGGCCCCTATGCCGACGGTCTGACAAGACTACGCTGACGTGATCTACACCGACGGGGATATGCCGACGGCAGCCGTAGGCATAGATCTATGCCGACGGCAAAGGACCTATGTCGACGGCCCTGGGCTGTAGGCATAGTGCCCGAGTCCGGTAGTGCTGGGACCTCCCCCATTGAATCGGAAATTGAACCCTTCAGAAATTATACAGTTTCCTTCCTGATATTTTGTTCTTAACTGTTTCTTTATCCAAATTATTGCAGGCGTAGATATAACCAACAAAGTGTACAAGTGCTTTACAAGGTAATGCATATTTTGCTATCTTTACCTATTCCAGTCTTATTCTTATTTGCATGACAAGTTATTGATTTCTACTTCTGCTGCTATTTGATGCTTATTGTCAGGATGGATGTGGAGATATGTATTGAGGAATTTCTGTGGACTCGAGACTGGCTTAGGGAACTTGGTAATGAATTAGTCCACTTCTTGGGGCATAGCTTTCTATTAACTTCTGTTAATATAGCACATGTGCAAGTGCGCATATGCATCCAACATTTACCAAGTGCATCTTTAGCGTCTTTAAGTATAATTAATTTCCTGAACATCATACGCAAATATCTGCTCAGTTTACTCTGTTTTATGACCATAAACAATTGTTCAAGTCAAGTATAATATCTTTGAAAATTATGTGCGGTCTCCACCTTAAATTTTTGTGATCTGTAACTTTGGTGGTGGACATGTTAAGCATTTACAATCCACTGGGTTTTGTTAGTGTTATTATCTGTTGCTGCCGGTCTATGATCTTGCAAATTAACTGTGATAACCAGAGGCTTTTGTTGACACAGTGTGATACATATTTCTTATTAGATTCACATCTTTATGGTCCATTGCAGGTCAATGCTTGGAACATGAAAGGTCAATTTACATCAATTGTAGCTCACTAGTCTGTCCAGTGTCATCTCTACGTTTGATTACTCCAGTAGTAAGTTCTGTTCTAGTGTCCAGAGTTTCACGTTATGAGTGCATCATGTTGTTTTGTCCTCAACTTTGCCTTGTGTTGTTTCTTCCTTAATAGCATCAATCTTTGCTTCCTCAAGTTTTGAATCCATTCCCTTCAAACAATGCACACAACTGTTGATACAGCATCTATTTTCCCATAATTTGTTTTCTCTCGGTTCCGAATTATGAACAATCGGCTTACCTGAATCACTAAAAAAAAACTTGATGCAGGTGGTAGAATACGCTTCCAATGTTGGTGAAGGCAAAGCTAAAGCTGCCACCGAAGCTGTGGATGTTTGCTCACGGTATATACACGAGGATATATACTTGTGCAATTGTATGTTGAATTGACTTGGCTCTATTTGTGACTACGGTGTGTTGTTTTCCTAGAGCTTTGGAAGATTTCAACTGGCTACTGTGGAAGCCGCGAAGTGATGCATCAACATCTACTAAAGCCATGAGGAGAAAAATCAATACCACCCTTAAAGCTTTAAAGAAGTATATATTATACAAAATAAAAAAATCATGTACTTTGATTGTCAAAATGAATCAGTACCTATAATTTTTACCCTTCTCCATATTTTTCAGCGTCCTGCAAATTGTGCCACAATCAATGATGGCGGGAGGAACAACAGTGGATGGAGCAACGACCCTTGCAGATGCCTGCCACCAAAAGAGACGGAAACCAGTATTTGAACGTCGTGAGGGACCAGGCCATAAAATTGAGTACATAGAGCCTGGCTTTTCCGGTGCCAATCTATTCTGTGATCGCGGTGAGAAGGCAGGCCATGAGAAGGACCAATGTGACGATGAGCATCAAGTGGAACTCAACCGGCAACTGGAACTCGACGAGTTTCACGTGGAACTCCGGCAACTGCAACAGAACCTTCTTGGCTCTCTGGGTCCCTGGTTGAAGCCCCAAGAGGTTTGGCTCATTTTGGTGCTTGCTTTTAGTGCATTTCTGTATGCTTGCGATATGTAAAGTAGTATCTTCATTCGGACTTCAGTGTAGGTGAACGATCTGCTATGAAAAGCCGAAGATATTATAGGTGCTACTTGTTGCTCTGTTTCCTGTAAATCCTTGGTTTGGGGTTAACGACGTATGAGCCTGGTTTGTAGTACGTATACAACAGTGGGCGTTAGTTGAAGCGAAGTTCTTTTGAGACATTCTTTGTTTGTGTTAAGCTGGTGGTACATACATGGTGAATTTCTCATGACGACCTCAAAAGGTATAACAAACCCTGGCAATCAACTGAAGCCAATATTGAGATGGTTCTATAACCAATCATCAGTTGCAGAAAAGGAAGCATGGATATTTTATTTCCCTGCCTTGTCTTGGTGAACGATTACTAGCTGAATGCTGTGTTGGATGGCAAGCGAGAAATTCGTCGTGAGGACGGGCGGCCGTGGTGCATAGCCTCTGTGCTGTTAGAACGGGCTAGCTAGGATGACAACCTAGTCAGCTCCCAGCTGGTGGCCTCCTCATGCGTCGTTGTGGGATAAGAAGGGAAAATATAGAGAAATTGACCTACTTTGTGATTGGGCAGGAGCTCATATCATCTTAAATCTTAGAGATCACCTATTTTTCGACAAAGGGTGGATTTTATTAACTCAAAATGAAGCATCAAGGGGATACAAACACATTGAGCACACACCCGGCCTCTGCATAACCAGGATGCACACAGCCAACACCAACACACACAAAAGAGGAAAAAAAACGCCAGCAAAGAGCAAAGTCATACAAGACTCAAGCTATGCCTAAGCGAGGGAAAAGAAAAAGAAAAAACACTCTGAAACGATCAAAACAACGGTTGATAAACTACATCAAGGACCATATCCGCACCAACCATCTCTTGACAGAACAAGCGCAACGAGAAAGTTTCTTCAACAGCAACGCCTTCAGGAAGGAAACGACGCTTAAACGTCGCCGTCACTGGACCCGACCAACAAAGGTCAGACTCTAGGTTTTCACCCTGAAGAACAAGTCCGAGCACATCCGAGCAATGCCTTCATCAAGGTAACGACGCAAAAACATCGCCATCGCCAGGTATAACCAATTCAGGTCAGACCTAGGGTTTTCACCCCGGAACTCGAGACCGGGTACTCAAGAAGCACCACCAAATCAAAGTCATCATGTTGTCGCCACCACTTTCCGCGATCCCAGCAGCTAAAAGTGAGGCACAGTCTTTACATGCCGGCATGGCTTGCCGCTGCACAACCATCTCCTCTGCGTCAAGCCGTCATCCATAGAATTTATCTCACCGCTGAATGCAAACTGGCCAGATTGAGAGCCACCGAAACTCCCAATGGAGCCTTCCGGTTACATCACACAACCTCGCCAGTGCGAGCTGCTGGCAACAACCAGTGGATCCTAAGAAAAAACTCTCATGAAGACCCTTGAATGGCCACTGCAATCTGCGGCTCGAGTGGCCGGACGGTGCCGCCATGGTCAGGACGAAAATTGCCCCCTCGCATCGATCGGACGAACCACCTGCGGCCAAGTGACAAGCATCGGTCAACCGATGTAAGTCCCAAGGCGCCACCACCAACCTCCTTCGGCCTTGTGATCTGCCGGCGGCAACAGCGGCGAGCGTCTTGGGTCGCTTGGGAATGACCCTCATCACCAACGCTGCCATGCTCAACGTACTGGACAGCCGGAGGAAGCTTCGGTCCGATTGACCGCAGGCTGCTGGAGGAGAATGGATGGTCATCTCCACCCAGGCCATTGCCAAGGCATCACCATGCTGCCCAGTTCAGAATCCCAGATCGCTCTAGCCATTGACCTATGCATGTCCCTGTGCACAGATCGCCTGCCGCTGCATGTCCATGCGCAGATCGCTCTAGCCTTCGGACGTTGCATGAAGATCGCTGCTGAGTTGTTGTTCACCTCGCGCGCCGTTCAGCGCCTTGCGTAGAAGCCATCGCCCGGAGCCCCGCCGCCGCCGTCAGCCACACAGGCTTTGCCCGGCAGCGTCGTCCGGCGGCGGCGAGGGAAGCGAGAGAGGTGGGGAGGTCCCGAAGAAACTGGATCGGGAGCCGCCCGTGCCGTCCGTCCGGACGACGCGGGGGCGGTTGCGTCCAAACTAAGTGTCTAACCATCAGACATCAGCATATGACGCCCATTTCCTAGTGATTCGCCATCAGACGCAGTAGGAAGAAGCTACGATTTTGAAACAGCCGAGGTTTTCCATTGGACCGCAAGCCTTTTCCTAGCGATTCGGCGCGTGGCATAGTAGGAGGCCAAATTGTGATACAATCGAGGCCATTCAATGGATCGCAACACATAGTGCACGGAGACAAGACACCGGACATTCTCTTGATATAATTCTCTTAAACCTCAACCTAGATCGGTTGCAATTTTGCTATTCCTCCTCCCCATGCATCTCATTCTCCATTACCAAACCATGAGAAGACAAGATTTAATCATTCTCCAGCCTTTATCTCAACACATGCCCTTGGCTCTACCGGTACCATGTTGTCCCTCTACCCTACCATCTCAAGCCCTTGGAGAATATCCTCACATTATTGTTAAGGTGCCATAATGTCAAAAATGAGGTCACGATAATGATTGGCTTCCCTCCCCCCTCTCAAGTCTCCACATTGGGCTCCACATTTGTTAAAGCTGGGATGATGCCTTCACTCCACTCTAAGATAGGCACCGACTCTAGAAAGGATCTTAGAGCATCTACATCT
The DNA here is from genome assembly GCF_018294505.1 of Triticum aestivum. Lineage (NCBI taxonomy): Eukaryota > Viridiplantae > Streptophyta > Magnoliopsida > Poales > Poaceae > Triticum > Triticum aestivum. The sequence goes on from NC_057796.1 coordinate 456,335,811, forward strand.
GGCATTCTCAACTTCTTCTCAAACGTCCGTGTATGCATGACCGGACAGGAGAGAGAAGGGAAAAAGTGACCCAACGAACCCCTCATATCATCCATATATGTTCAGGCTGTTCGTGAACCCACATACCGAGGACAAATGTAGGGAGGATATAAGGGCTTGCGGACGCGCACGGACGTGCCCAGTCAGTCCGCCACGTAGACGCGGCCCACCACGGGCGATGCTAGCCGGCACACCGCCAGCCATGCCCTCACCCTCGTGAGATTGTCGAACCCCTCCACGACCAATTCTTGGTGGTAGAGAAAAAGAGTAGTATAGTAGCGACAACGAATAAGGAAGGAGAGAAAACGACAATGATATGGATTGGTAGGCAATTTGTGGGGGAAAACGCATCTACTACATCCATGTTAGAGGCGGGTTTTTTCAACTAGAATCGCCTCCAACAGTGTGTGTGTCAGCTCATTTGAGGTGGCTAGAGATTTTCATGCTCTTAACCGCCTCCTTGGATCGCCTATAATGCTAGTCTTTGTACAGTGTTAGGGTTAGATTTTTATGAGAGAAGTTCACTTTACAAGCTGGAACTATTCGCTTTGTCTAATAGTCAATCCTAAACACTAAGAACGGTTATGAATCAACCCAAAACTCTCAAAACATGTTCGGCAAAAATGTCTGAAACTTTCCCATAAACCAACTTAATCTTTTTTATATAATTATATTGATTTTTTTCTAGTAGCATTAGACAATAATTCACAAAAAATGCAATAGGCTGACGTGGTTGCGCATTGGGCTATTGACTATGAAAGGATCGATATGGTTGACTAGAGGGGGGGGTGAATAGGCAACTAACAATTTTTAGCTTTTCTTTTACAAAATAGGTTTAGCAACAAATAGGTTGTCTAGATGTGCAACTAGGTGAGCAACCTATATGATGCTAACAAAAACAACAACAACAACAACAACAACAACAAGTGCAAGCAAGGATACAACACAACAATAGCTCACACAAAATAAAGGAAAGAGATAACCACAAGTGGAGCCGGTGGAGACGAGGATGTGTTATCGAAGTTCCTTCCCTTTGGGGGAAGTACGTCTCCGTTGGAGCGGTGTGGAGGCACAATGCTCCCCAAAAGCCATCATATTCTCCTCACGCCCTCACATAATTCGAGATGCCGTGATTCCGCTAGTGGTGCCCTTGAAGGCGGCGACCGAATCTTTACAAACAAGGTTGGGGAAATCTCCATAACTTAATTGGAGGCTCCCAACGATACCACGGAGCTTCACCACAATGGAATGTGGCTCCGAGGTGACCTCAACCGTCTAGGGTGCTTAAACACCCAAGAGTAACAAGATCCGCAAGGGATTAGTTGGGGGAATCAAATATATCTTGGTGGAAATGTAGATTTGGGCCTTCTCAACCAATCCCTAGAAAATCAACAAGTTTGATTGGCTAGGGAGAGAGATCGGGCGAAAATGAGTTTTGGAGCAACAATGGAGTTTTGGGGGAGAAGAGGTAAGTCTTCTTGGGAAAGAAGACCCCCTTTTATAGTGGGGGAAAGATCCAACCGTTATCCCCTCATTCAGCCGGCAGCGAGAGATACTACCGCTCAACGGAGTGGTACTACCGCTGGCCGCAGCGTACTGCCGCTTGGCCCAGCGCACAACACCTACGAAGGAGACGGGACAGAGAGAGCCTGAGCGACACTAGAAGCGGCGGTTGGTGCGGTACTACCGCTCCTACTGCCGCTTCTACTACCACTGAACCTGACACGAGAGCAGGACGCCTCGAGTCGAGGCGGTACTAGCACGAAACCAGAGCAGTACTGCCGCCTGTTGCCCTAGGCGGTACTACCGTTGATACAACATGGTAGTACTGCCTGTGGCTCTTGGCGGTACTGCCACTCTGGGCCACAGTACTATCACTGGCACATCTTGTTGGGGAACGTAGTAATAATTCAAAATTTTCCTACGTGTCACCAAGATCAATCTAGGAGATGCTAGCAACGAGAGAGAGGGAGTGCATCTTCATACCCTTGAAGATCGCTAAGCGGACGCGTTACAAAGAACGCGGTTGATGGAGTCGTACTCGCGGCGATTCAAATCGCGGAAGATCCGATCTAGCGCCGAACAGACGGCGCCTCCGCGTTCAACACACGTACAGCCCGGGGACGTCTCCTCCTTCTTGATCCAGCAAGGGGAGAGGAGAAGTTGAGGGAGAACTCCAGCAGCACGAAGGCATGGTGGCGATGGAGCTCGTGGTTCTCCGGCAGAGCTTCGCTAAGCACTACGGAGGAGAGGAGGTGTTGGAGAGGGGAAGGGGCTGCGCCAGGGAAGGGTGTGCGGCTGCCCTCTCTCTCCCTCACTATATATAGGGGGAAGGGGGTGGAGGAGGCGCCCTAGGGTTCCCTAGGGGAGGGGCGGCGGCCATAGGGGAAACCCTAGATGGGTTTGGGCGCCCCACCCCTAGGAAACTTGCCCCCCAAGCCGGGAGGGGTGGCTGCCCTAGGGGTGGCGCCCCCACCTCTCCAAGTTACGTGAGATGGGGTGGGAGGGGCGCTCAGCCCCTTAGTAGGCTGATGTGCCCCCTCCCCTTGGCCCATAAGGCCCCCCAACGCTTGTCGGGGCCTCCGAAACCCCTTTCGGACACGCTGGTCGTCACCCGGTACCTCCAGAACAATTCCGACTCCAATACCCTTCGTCCAATATATCGATCTTCACCTCCGGACCATTCCAGAACTCCTCGTGACGTTCGAGATCTCATCCGGGACTCCGAACAACCTTCGGTAACCACATACTATTTCCCATAACAACTCTAGCGTCACCGAACCTTAAGTGTGTAGACCCTACGGGTTCGGGAACCATGCAGACATGACCGAGATGTTCTCCGGCCAATAACCAACAGCGGTATCTAGATACCCATGTTGGCTCCCACATGTTCCACGATGATCTCATCGGATGAACCACGATGTCGGGGATGCAATCAATCTCGTATACAATTCCCTTTGTCAATCGGTACGTTACTTGCCCAAGATTCGAACGTCGGTATCCCAATACCTCGTTCAATCTCGTTACCGGCAAGTCACTTTACTCGTTACGTAATGCATGATCCCGTGACTAACTACTTAGTCACATTGAGCTCATTATGATGATGCATTACTGAGTGGGCCCAGAGATACCTCTCCGTCGTACGGAGTGACAAATCCCAGTCTCGATTCGTGCCAACCCAACAGACACTTTCAGAGATACCTGTAGTGCACCTTTATAGCCACCCAGTTACGTTGTGACGTTTGGTACACCCAAATCATTCCTACGGTATCCGGGAGTTGCACAATCTCATGGTCTAAGGAAATGATACTTGACATTAGAAAAGCTCTTAGCAAACGAACTACACGATCTTGTGCTATGCTTAGGATTGGGTCTTGTCCATCACATCATTCTCCTAATGATGTAACTCCGTTATCAATGACATCCTATGTCCATGGTCAGGAAACCATAACAATCTATTGATCAACGAGCTAGTCAACTAGAGGCTCACTAGGGACATGTTGTGGTCCATGTATTCACACATGTATTACGGTTTCCAGTTAATACAGTAATAGCATGAACAATAGAAAATTATCATGAACAAGGAAATACAATAATAACCATTTTATTATTGCCTCTAGGGCATATTTCCAACAGTCTCCCACTTGCACTAGAGTCAATAATCTAGTTTACATCACTATGTGATTGTAATGAATCCAACACCCATGGTGTTTGATCATATCTCGCTTGTGAGAGAGGTTATTAGTCAACGGGTCTGAACCTTTCAGATACGTGTGTGCTTTACAAATCTCTACGTCATCTTGTAGATGCAGCTACCACGCACTATTTGAAGCTATTCCAAATAACTGCTCTACTATATGAATCCGGTTTACTACTCAGAGTCATCCAGATTAGTGTCAAAGTTTGCATCGGCGTAACCCTTTACGACGAACTCTTTTACCACCTCCATAATCGAGAAAATTCCTTAGTCCACTAGTTACTAAGGATAACCTTGACCGTTGTCCTGTGATTCATTCCTGGATCACACTTGTACCCCTTGACTGACTCATGGCACGGCACACTTTAGGTGCGGTACACAGCTTAGCATACTGTAGAGCCTATGTTTAAAGCATAGGGGACGACCTTCGTCCTTTCTCTCTCTTCTGTCGTGGTCAGGTCTTGAGTCTTACTCAATACTCACACCTTATAACACAGCCAAGAACTCCTTCTTTGCCGATCTATTTTGAACTCCTTCAAAATCTTGTCACGATATGTGTTCATTTGAATGTACTATTAAGCATTTTTGATCTATCCTTATAGATCTTGATGCTCAATGTTCAAGTAGCTTAATCCAGGTTTTCCATTGAAAAACACTTTTCAAATAACCCTATATGCTTTCCAGAAATTCTACATCATTTCTGATCAACAATATGTTAATAACATATACTCATCAGAAATTCTATAGTGCTCCCACTCACTTCTTTGGAAATACAAGTTTCTCATAAACTTTGTATAAACCCAAAATCTTTGATCATCTCATCAAAGCGTATATTCCAACTCCGAGATGCTTACTCCAGTCCTTAGAAGGATCGCTGGAGCTTTGCATACTTGTTAGCATCTTTCAGGATTGACAAAACCTTCTGGTTGTATCACATACAACCTTTCCTCAAGAAAATCGTCGAGGAAACAATGTTTTTACTTCCTATCTGCAAGATTTCATAAATAATGCAGTAACTGCTAATATAATTCCAACAGACTCTTAGCATCGCTACGAGTGAGAAAGTCTCATCGTAGTCAACTCCTTGAACTTGTCGGAAAACATCTTAACGACAAGTGGAGCTTTCTTAATGGCGACACTTACCATCATTGTCCGTCTTCCTTTTAAAATCCATCTGTACCCAACATCCTTACGACCATCAAGTAGTTCTTCCAAAGTCTATACTTTGTTTTCATACATGGATCCTCTCGGATTTTATGCCCTCGTGCCATTCGTCGGAATCCGGGCCCATCATCGCTTCTCCATAGCTCGTAGGTTCATTGTTGTCTAGCAACATGACTTCCAAGACAGGATTACCGTACCACTCTGAAGTAGTACGCATCCTTGTCGACCTGCGAGGTTTGGTAGTGACTTGATCCGAAGTTTCATGATCACTATCATTAGCTTCCACCTCAATTGGTGTAGGCGCCACAGGAACAACTTCCTGTGCCCTGCTACACACTAGTTGAAGTGACCGTTCAATAACCTCATCAAGTCTCCACCATCCTCCCACTCAATTCTTTCGAGAGAAACTTTTCCTCGAGGAAGGACCCGATTCTAGAAACAAACCCTTTTGCTTCCGGATCTGAGACAGGAGGTATACCCAACTGTTTTGGGTGTCCTATGAAGATGCATTTATCCATTTTGGGTTCGAGCTTATCAGCCTGAAACTTTTTCACGTAAGCGTCGCAACCCCAAACTTTTAAGAAACGACAGCTTAGGTTTCTCTAAACCATATTTCATACGGTGTCATCTCAACGGAATTACGTGGTGCCCTATTAAAGTGAATGCGGTTGTCTCTAATGCCTAACCCATAAACGATAGTGGTAATTCGATAAGAGACATCATGGTATGTATCATATCCAATAGGGTGCATTTATGATGTTCGGACACACCATCACACTATGGTGTTCCAGGCGGTATTAGTTGTGAAACAATTTCCACAATGTCTTAATTGTGTACCAAACTCGTAACTCAGATATTCATCTCTATGTTCATATCATAGACATCTTATCCTCTTGTCACGACGATCTTCTACTTCACTCTGAAATTACTTGAACCTTTCAATAATTTAGACTTGTGTTTTATCAAGTAAATATACTCAGCATCTGCTCAAATCATCTGTGAAGTAAGAACATAATGACATCCACTGCGTGCCTCAGCACTCATTGGACTACACACATCAAAATGTATTACTTCCAACAAGTTGCTTTCTTGTTCCATCTCACTGAAACCGAGGCCTTCCAGTCATCTTGCCCATGTGGTATGATTTGCATGTCTCAAGTGATTCAAAATCAAGTGAGTCCAAACGATCCATCTGCATGGAGTTTCTTCATGCGTATATACCAATAGACATGGTTCACATGTCTCAAACTTTTCAAAAATGAGTGAGTCCAAAGATCCATCAACATGGAGCTTCTTCATGCGTTTTTATACCAATGACTCAAATGGCAGTGTCACAAGTATGTGGTACTATCATTACTAGCTTATATCTTTTGGCGTGAACATGTGTATCACTACGATCGAGATTCAATAAACCATTTATTTTAGGTGCAAGACCATTGAAGGTAATATTCAAATAAACAGAGTAACCATTATTCTCCTTAAATGAATAACTGTATTGTAATAAACATAATCCAATCATGTCTATGCTCAACGTAAACACCAAATAACAATTATTTAGGTTTAACACCAATCTCGATGGTAGACGGAGCATGCGATGCTTGATCACATCAACCTTGGAAACACTTCCAACACATATCGTCATCTCACCTTTAGCTAGTCTCCGTTTAGTCCGCAGCTTTTATTTCGAGTTACTTACACTTAGCAACCGAACTGGTATATAATACGCTGGTGCTAATAGGAGTACTAGTAAAGTACACATTAATATAATGTATATCCAATATACTTCTGTCAACCTTGCCAGCCTTCTCATCTACCAAGTATCTAGGGTAATTCTGCTTCAGTGACCATTCCCCTCATTTCAGAAGCACTTAGTCTCGGGTTTGAGTTCAACCTTGGGTTTCTTCACTAGAGCAGCAACTGATTTGCCGTTTCATGAAGTATCCCTTCTTGCCCTTTCCCTTCTTGAAACTAGTGGTTTACTAACCATCAACAATTGGTGCTCCTACTTGATTTCTAGTTTCACGGTGTCAGACATCGCGAATAGCTCAAGGATCATCATATCTATCCCCGATATGTTATAGTTCATCACGAAGCTCTAGTAGCTTGGTGGCAGTGACTTTGGAGAACCATCACTATCTCATATGGAAGATTAACTCCCACTCGATTCAAGTGATTGTAGTACTCAGACAATCTCAGCACATGCTCAACGATTGAGCTTTGCTTCCTTAGTTTGCAGGCTTAAGAAACTTGTCAGAGGTCTCATACCTCTTGACGTGGGCACTAGCCTGAAATCCCAATTTCAGTTCTTGGAACATCTCATATGTTCCGCGACATTTCAAAAATGTCTTCGGTGCCTCAATTCTAAACCGTTTAACATTTCGCACTGAACTATCACGTAGTCATCAAAACATGTATGTCAGATGTTCGCAACATCCACAAACGACGCTTGAGATTCAGCACACCGAGCGGTGCATTAAGGACATAAGCCTTCTGCGCAGCAATGAGGATAATCCTTAGTTTGCGAACCCAGTCCGCATAATTGCTACTATCAAGTTTCAACTAAATTTTCTCTAGGAACATATCTTAAACAGTAGAACTAAAGCGTAAGCTACGACATAATTTGCAAAGACCTTTTGACTATGTTCATGATAATTAAGTTCATCTAATTATTTAATGAACTCCCACTCAGATAGACATCCCTCTAGTCATCTAAGTGATACATGATCCGAGTCAACTAGGCCGTGTCCGATCATCACGTGAGACGGACTAGTCATCATCGGAGATGAACATCTTCATGTTGATCGTATCTACTATACGACTCATGTTCGACCATTCGGTCTCTTGTGTTCCGAGGCCATGTCTGTACATGCTAGGCTCGTCAAGTCAACCTAAGTGTTTTGCATGTGTAAATCTGGCTTACACCCATTGTATGTGAACGTTAGAATCTATCACACATGATCATCATGTGGTGCTTCAAAACAACGAACTTTCACAACGGTGCACAGTTAGGGGAAACACTTTCTTGAAATTTTAGCGAGGGATCATCTTATTTATGCTACCGTCGTTCTAAGAAAATAAGATGTAAAAACATGATAAACATCACATGCAATCAAATATTGACATGGTATGGCCAATATCATTTTGCTCCTTTTGATCTCCATCTTCGGGGCGCCATGATCATCATCGTCACCGGCATGACACCATGATCCCCATCATCATCATTTCAATCATCGTGTCTTCATGAAGTTGTCTCGCCAACTATTACTTCTACTACTATGGCTAACGGTTTAGCAATAAACTAAAGTAATTACATGACGTTATTCAATGACACGCAGGTCATACAATAAATTAAGACAACTCTATGGCTCCTGCCGGTTGTCATACTCATCGACATGCAAGTCGTGATTCCTATTACAAGAACATGATCAATCTCATACATCACATATATATATCATTCATCACATCCTTTTGGCCATATCACATCACACGGCATATGCTGCAAGAACAAGTTAGACGTCCTCTAATTGTTGTTGCAAGTTTTTACGTGGCTGCTATAGGTTTCTAGCAAGAACGTTTCTTACCTACGTCCAAAACCACAACGTGATATGCCAATTGCTATTTACCCTTCATAAGGACCCTTGTCATCGAATCCGATCCGACTAAAGTGGGAGAGACAGACACCCGCTAGCCACCTTATGCAACTAGTGCATGTCAGTCGGTGGAACCTGTCTCACGTAAGAGTACGTGTAAGGTCGGTCCGGGCCGCTTCATCCCACGATGCCGCCGAATCAATATAAGACTAGTAACGGTAAGCAAATTGAACAAATCATCGCCCACACCTACTTTGTGTTCTACTCGTGCATAGAATCTACGCATAGACCTAGCTCATGATGCCACTATTGGGGAACATAGTAATAATTCAAAATTTTCTTACGTGTCACCATGATCAATCTATGAGATGATAGCAACGAGAGAGAGGGAGTGCATCTTCATACCCTTGAAGATCGCTAAGGGGAAGCGTTACAAAAAACGCGGTTGATGGAGTCGTACTCGCGACGATTCAATCGCGGAAGATCCGACCTAGCGCCGAACGGACGGCGCCTCCCCATTCAACACATGTACAGCCCGGGGACATCTCCTCCTTCTTGATCCAGCAAGGGGAGAGGAGAAGTTGAGGGAGAACTCCAGCAGCACGACGGCATGGTGGCGATGGAGCTCGTGGTTCTCCGGCAGAGCTTCGCTAAGCACTACGGAGGAGAGGAGGTGTTGGAGAGGGGAAGGGGCTGCGCCAGGGAAGGGTGTGCGGCTGCCCTCTCTCTCCCTCACTATATATAGGGGGAAGGGGGTGGAGGAGGCGCCCTAGGGTTCCCTAGGGGAGGGGCAGCGGCCACAGGGGAAACCCTAGATGGGTTTGGGCGCCCCCACCCCTCTCCAAGTTACGTCAGATGGGGTGGGAGGGGCGCTCAGCCCCTTAGTGGGCTGATGTGTCCCCTCCCCTTGGCCCATAAGGCCCCCAACGCTTGCCGGGGCCTCCGAAACCCCTTTCGGACACGCTGGTCGTCACCCGGTACCCCCGGAACAATTCCGGACTCCAATACCCTTCGTCCAACATATCGATCTTCACCTCCGGACCATTCCAGAACTCCTCGTGACGTCCGAGATCTCATCTAGGACTCCGAACAACCTTCGGTAACCACATACTATTTCCCATAACAACTCTAGCGTCACCGAACCATAAGTGTGTAGACCCTACGGGTTCGGGAACCATGCAGACATGACCGAGACGTTCTCCGGCCAATAACCAACAGCGGGATCTGGATACCCATGTTGGCTCCCACATGTTCCACGATGATCTCATCGGATGAACCACGATGTCGGGGATTCAATCAATCTCGTATACAATTCCCTTTGTCAATCGGTACGTTACTTGCCCAAGATTCGATCATCGGTATCCCAATACCACGTTCAATCTCGTTACCGGCAAGTCACTTTACTCATTCCGTAATGCATGATCCCGTGACTAACTACTTAGTCACATTGAGCTCATTATGATGATGCATTACTGAGTGGGCCTAGAGATACCTCTCCGTCATACGGAGTGACAAATCCTATTCTCGATTCGTGCCAACCCAACAGACACTTTCAGAGATACCTGTAGTGCACCTTTATAGCCACCCAGTTACGTTGTGACGTTTGGTACACCCAAAGCATTACTATGGTCTAAGGAAATGATACTTGACATTAGAAAAGCTCTTAGCAAACGAACTACACGATCTTGTGCTATGCTTAAGATTGGGTCTTGTCCATCACATCATTCTCCTAATGATGTGACCCCGTTATCAATGACGTCCTATGTCCATGGTCAGGAAACCATAACCATGTATTGATCAACGAGCTAGTCAACTAGAGGCTCACGAGGGACATGTTGTGGTCTATGTATTCACACATGTATTACGGTTTCCAGTTAATACAGTAATAGCATGAACAATAGACAATTATCATGAACAAGGAAATACAATAATAACCATTTTATTATTGCCTCTAGGGCATATTTCCAACACATCTCCTAGGCCACTTCCACGATACCGGAGGATCCTCCAAGGAAGAGGGAAGGATCTGGGGTGCAAAGGAGATGTGTACGTGTTGATTCCATATGGCCCGCCTCTTGATAGAACGGTATCTCCTATGACTCAAGTCCACCAAAACCGAAACGAAGGAGAACTACACCGTCTTCACTTTGAGCTCCGAGGGGAATAAATCGTCTCGTTCCAATGAATGAATATCTGAAACGCTCAATGCATACGATTAGTCCGCAAACGCATTGTCATCAAACACTAAAACCACTTAGAGAGAGATATGCCCTAACAATCTCCCCCTTTTTGGTGAGTTGATGTCAACACAGAATTTGCATAGAGATATAACAAGAGAATAAGCAAACCCCAGAGTCTACAAAATATAGACGGGCTCCCCCTAGATGTGTGCACTTAATTAAGAATGCCTTTGGAAAGCAAAGTACACACATTAGGACCAACACTCCCCTTATATTTTATACACTGACAACACTTGCATCTATAATACGGGAAATATAAGGTAGGATGCTGAGCCGTCTGTTTTAACACACAAGAGCTGGTGTGGTAATTATACACACACGCACGCATGCCCACGAACTGCATGCACGCAACACTCACATGAACACACCACTACTAGGAAAAGGGCTACTAGTGGCGCACCTGTTTTGCCTACTAATGGCGCACTACAGGTGCGCCACTAGCACCACGCCATTAGATTTTATTACCAATGGCGCACCACAGGTGCGCCATTAGTATACCAGATACTAATGGCGCACCATGTGGTGCGCCATTAGTATACCATTCGGTGCTCCACTGGTATTCCCTCTAGGTGCGCCACTAATAACCTTATAGGTGCGCCACTAGTAATAAAGGAAGGTGCGCCACTAATAAGGGCTTAAATGCGCCACTAGTAATGTATTTGGAAAACAAAAAAAAATCTAAATTTACAGAAAACAACCTATAGAAAAATAATTTAAAAACAAAAAATGAAATAGAATCATAATTTTTATTATAGTAAGAATATTACAATGTCTTTACAAGTTTCCAATAAAAGGAAAATTGCAAGGAAATAAAAGAAAATCCTAAAACTAATCTTCTAGTAATCTTTTCTTCTTTTTCTTCACTTTATCCCTGCAAAATGTAACAAAATAAACAGAAAGACAAACGAACTATTTATAACAAGTCAATACTGTCATTTTTTATGCAGAACTAGATATGAGCATATATTTCCAGAATTACATGGTGTGAATATTGGATGAGTAAGATTATAATGGAAATGAATTTTGATAGGAGCCCACTTTCGACAAGTATTTATCTGACAAAGCTAAATAATCAGGGCATTTACCTTTTGATAATATTATTATACTATACTACCAGTATACTACTCCACTTGGCTTCATTTGAATGTACAGTCAAATTAAAAAAATGTGTTCATGGGGCAGCAGCACTAAGATTCGACCGTTTTCTGTCGGCCAACATATATATGGATAAATCAGAGATTAGACATGCATATAAAAGAAGGAAAATCAAGAAATATTAATCAATTGGGGTAGTCATGGTGTACTCAGTTTTATTACGGTGGCCAACTTTCACTATGTGTATATGTTTGAACAAAAAAACTGTGGAAATAATGATAACGAATGGAAGAGTAGCACAAACATGTTCATCCAGTTCCACAACCAACCAAGTAAAGACAGTACCAACAAATGATCAAGAGAAAAGCAACCTTCAAGGCAGATAGGGCAAACATCCTCCTCCTCGATCTTATCTTCAGGGGCACCTTTTTCACATGATTCGTATTCATCCAGCTTCAGAGATTCCTGCTGATCATCTGTTTTGCTTTTGATATCTGACTTCTCCAGATCTGCACATGAAAAATTATAAGCTTGCATCACTACCATCACTAGGCTAATTCTAATACGCCTAAAATAAATAAATTCTAATCAGCCTCAAAGCCCATAAGAGCTTTACCTGGGTTTTCTGTAACTGGCAAACTAACATCATAAGGCAATGGTGCAGGGGGTGCCCGATAAGTGTCAGGAGTGGATGTGTCCAGATTTGTGTCAACGGCGACTATAGCAGAAGCTGGAGATGATCCATCAAAGGCAGAAGACAAAGGTTCATGCTCCTCCTAATGACAGCAAGTAGCATATCACATAGACAACATGACATGTGACATTAAGCAGTAGCATACTAACTAAAAAGTAGCATGCCTCATGACAGTAGTATTGAGCACAATTAGTATAGCCTTAGACTAGTAATTCATACCTTTGATCCTAACAGTTTTACAAAACTGATAACAATAGCACAATTAACAGTACAAGAAAACCAGCAACTATATCCATAGTGCCAACAACAGTAGAAACAACCTAGAGCCACTTGAACTAGATACAGTAGGATGTCAATAAGGCATTATCCAAGTTCTTACACAAACCAGAACACCAAATCAGATACATAAGCAAGGGCATGACCACAGGAGCAACTAAAGGGATAGCAACAATTACTGGCAACATTAGAATAACCTTTAGTTGGCCCTAAAACAATCAGCAGTAGCAATGCATCAACAGAGCGGCAACAATGGCCAAGACACTAGAAGTAGTAGTAGGCCAGAGAGGAGAAGTGGAACTCATTGGGCTAGGGTTGTAGCCGATGCCGAGCACGTCACCATACCAGCACGACGAGGCAGCAGCCACAGCACCGCACGGTGCCAACCAACGCCGGGGTTGCGCAGCACGCCTCCCGACCGGCGGAGGGGCACCGTGCACAGCAGGAGCATGACCCAGGCAACACCAGCACCACCAGCACCACCAGGAGGTGTGGGAGGTGGCGTACCCGACTGGAGCAACGAGAAGGAGACTGCCGGCGATGAGGGGCTCATCACCACCGAAACCCTAGCGGAGGGGATCGATGGGAACGACCTCAGGAGGCGAGGATAACCAAATTGAGCCGGTGGGGAAGGTAGATCAGCTCGAGGGGGAGCTGTCGGTGCCTAATCCGCCGCCCGCTAGCTTCGCCGTCGCCGGAGGTGAGGTGGCGGCTGAATCCCTAGCTAGCTACGGGGGACGATGGAGGGTGGGAGCGCCGATTCTGGCTGGAGGGGAAGGAGGCCTGGAGCTTGGGGAAGTTGGGGGAGTGCTTCCCGCAGCCGGAGCTCGCCGAAATAGGCCGGCGTGGGTGGTGGCGGCGATGAGGGAGAGGGGTTCGTGGCGGACAGAGGAGAGAGGTCGCGAGACAGAGAGGGAGGAGGCGTTCGGTGGAGTTGGGTGGGCTCTATCTCGTGAGCTCTTTTTTTTTGAAACATAATTACTAATGGCGCACCACCCCACGGTGCGCCATTAGTAGTTTTGAAAAAATTAAAAGAAAACAAATTTACTAATGGCGCACCGTGGATGTGGTGCGCCATTAGTATTTTCACACTAATGGCGCACCAACACATGGTGCGCCATTAGTATTTAGTAATGGCGCACCACATGTACAGTGCGCCATTAGTGTTCATATTGGCTATAGCTGTTTTTGTAGTAGTGCACGCAGCCACGCACACACGCAACACTCACACGTACACACGCAGCCACACACGCATGCAACACTCACACGCACACACACACGCATGCATGCACACACCACACGACCAACACACACTCTCACGCTCAAGTGCTCAACCTACACGTGCATGCGCACACATCAGGCCCTGACAGACACATATACAACCAGGTGGTTCCCGCACATGGTTTGGAGTCTTGTCGCGCCTGCGTAAATTTGTGTTTATCTGACATTTTTCCTATGCAAACTGATAGGTGGGACCCAAAAGGAACGTGGTCAATTTAACTAGTCAATATAGTGCCACACAGACTATTTGGCCGGTCAACAGAGTGCAATCCGATGCTGAACGGTGAGCAAGTGACCGTATAATCACCACAAAACGTATATAGTGACTGTAATGAGCGTATTCTGAAGTCTGGTGACTGTATTATGCTTTTCTCTCTGTAGGCCCTCCAACTACATCTCTACACATTCTCGCATGTTACATCTAACAACTATGCAATACAGTACTACTACTACACTCTAACACAATAAATCATATGTGTTTTTAGTTTTATTAGATCTCATATTGTTATTATTCAGTTTGCATGCATTAAAATTGCCTTTGAAATGTATGGCCAGTATCATCTACCACGCGGGAAAAATCCCAACCTTTCATGTTTAATCGGGTTTGTATCGATGGATCGTGCGAAAAACAGCAAAACTATAGTAGTACTACAGTACAAGTAACAGTTCACTGGGCCGCCGTGTCGTGCACTCCTCCGTCATAAGAGTGGAGCGCTCGCTTTCATAAATGTTCTAGTCCCTTTCGCCGACATGTGGGACATCAAGCTACCGGGTCCACGTGCCATACCGAAATACAGTGCAGAGCAGCAGGGGTGAAGCACCCCAGTCATGGCGCCGGCGTAGTAATGAGCAATGAGGCGTCAAATCACAAAGCTACACCTTTCTCACAGTTAAGTTGGAGGGACGAAGTAATAATGCTAAAAAAAGAAGTTGGAGGGATGAAGCAACCAACATTTCACTCGTTGCTGAATCCGCTTCTCCATCTTCTTCAAGTTATCCACGTGTTGCTTCTGCCGTTGTTCTGCCTCATGTGGGACGTGGGTCGGCTTGGTAAAGCACTGACACATGGGACCGCATGTTAGCAAACCGCCAGGCCAACGTCCTCTAACAATAAGAAACCTCCCCCCATCCCCATGGCAAATCACCTCCTTTTTACTAATCTTGATACTATAATTTTTTAGATCAATATAATTGAGATTTGTATAGATAGCACACAGGAGCAAAACCAAGTGGTACGGTTAAGGGCATCCACAATGTGTAGAAAAATGTGAAAATAGCTTTTTGCATTGATGGGAACCATTGTGGACGGTGCTGCCAAATCCAAAAAGATGGAACCGAAGCTCCCTAATTGATTGATTGAAGGAATAGAAAAATGCAACGTCTCTCCTCTTTCTCCCGTGCATGGACGCTTGTACAGTATAGAGCATAGAGTCTACTCCCATGTCCCTTCTATCACAAATCACAAGCAGCGAGGCGTCAAATCCCAAAGCACGGACGAAGCAACCATCATTTCACTCTTTGCTGACTCCGCTTCTCCATCGTCTTCTTCGAGAAACCACCTCACCGCACTAAGCTGGACGGACGACGCTATTGTGTAGTACTAGTACATTTACGCGTCCTTTGGTTCAACAGACTTCCTGGATGCAAATAAGGCGGTTGTCTCAGCTTGCAAGCGGCACTTGTGAATGACTTACCGTGGTCTCCCTCAATGGTGTTCTCCATCGAATGCACTTCGCCAAACCACAACGTTCGAGATATCGTTGACATCGCCGCAATGGGGAAGGAAGTCAAATAGTTAATACCTCCATTTTTTTGTACACAAGGCCAGTATATCAAAATTACAATTTGCAGAAGGCCACTAACACTAATCGAGTCAAAATTGATGGGGTTTGTCTTGTACTAGCAACCAAGGACATTAATATACCCTTGCATGCATGCAGAAGTGAGAAGGTTGGTTTGCATGGCGCTGCATTAATCAAGTGATGAGGAGTGAGATGGTTAGCTCTTTGGGTGTTGGAGAAAAAATACGCATTAATTGACACGTCAAACGAGGATTTGTATCAATCAATCCCGCGAAGGAAAACCCGGCCTTTCTTTTTTAACACAAGTAGTACTCCTACGTACATACTTGTATCCTGTTTGGGTCTAGGCCTTGCATTGCCATACTTCGCCACACATTTTTGCCAAGCTTGCCTAAAGTTTTCAAAATGAAAAGGAGGTACACTTGCGCACGGATGTCGCGGTCACACCGCACCCTCACATAGTCGCTCCTGCATGACGTGGTCGCACCGCACCCTCACATAGTCGCTCCTGCACGCCGCAAACCCAACCAAGGGAACGCACCCTCACTCACATGTGCTACCGCATGTGATCAAACCAAACTCAACCACCCTACCGGTGACACATAATTTTCGTTCATACAGTATGTTTATCCAACCGCATGTTGGGGAAGATCCGTACGGCCCGTGCGGTGGTCTATTGGGGAAGAAGAACAGGTGAGGAACAAGGGTTAGGAGATGTAGGATATTCATCCAGCCGCCTGAAATGGTCGACTGACCCAAATGATGAAAGTCAGGCGACTTGCATAAATATATGTTTTTACACAGCAAAAGATCCCTAAAAACAATAACATAAAGAAAAACTATCACTGCTCGCGGAACGAGACGACCTCGTCGTCTTTAGCTGCCGGCGCGAACCAGCCATAGCTGCCGACGTGTGTCTCCGCACCATGGTTGTCCTCGGCCTCCAGCTATTCGTTCACGCGGAGCGTGCGGGCACTCTGCACGGACGAGAGCACCGCCCGGTTCAAGTCCAGGACGTCTGGTTCCGTCTGCAGGAGGGCCTCGGCAGTGGCATCTGCGCGCTCCGCGTCGAGTTGAGCCTCGCTGCCCTGTTCAAGTCCAGGACGTCCGGTTCCACCTGCAGGAGGGCCTCGATGGTAGCGGCATCCGCGCGCTCCACATCAAGTTGAGCCCCCGCCGCCTAATTCAAGTCCAGTGCGTTCGGTTCCACCTGCAGAAGGGCCTCGATGGCAGCGGCATCCACGCGCTCCGCGTCAAGTTGAGCCTCCGCCGCCCGGTTCACATCCACGACATCCGGTTCCACCTGCAGGAGAGCCTCAATGGCAGCAGCATGCCTGTGCTCCGCGTCGAGTTGAGCCTCCGCCTCCCGGTCCTCCTTTAGTATCACCAGGTTGAACCGCTGGTCCGCCTACACCATGGGGGACCCGGACGCCGGCACGAAGTCGACGTCCATCGTCTCATACGCATCAGCGACATCCGCCATGAACATTTGATTGGCTTCCTCCTCCTCGGAGCTTGGCTCCAGAGAACTCGGGGATTGGCCCACCACAAAGCGAGCTTGGGAATGGAGGTCTGTGGTGCCGATCGCCGCCGCGATTTCTACGCGGCGCTCTGGCGTCAGCATCATGTAGTACATGATCTTTTGGCGCACCATGGCTTTTCGGTGAACTAGGGGACGCTTAATGCGGGCTAGGGGATCGAAAGGTAGGGGAATGGGCTGGAGAGGAGGTGTGGTTTTGGGGCAGTGGCTGGCGTAGGCCGAGCAGCAAAGGTTCTGGTGTGAATAGTGGTTCCAGTGACGACCGGTCAATCGGTTTTGACTGTACATCGCTCTTGTCGCGTTCGTGTTGCACGTCGGCATGCTGGACCCTCCACGTCGCTCACCGAATGAACGCGCTTCGTCTTGCGTTTTCGCTCACTTGTGGGACCGCGGTTGAGAGCAAGTCGACGTCCCTCTCCTCCTCTGCCCGTGTCATTTATACTACTACTCCCTCCATTTTATGCGGAGTAAATAAAAATACGGGGAGTATACTACGGATGAGGATCCGCTGACGTGGCCGAACCCATTGAGTAACTGACATGCGGGGCCTAGCAAGCATGGGGCCCGCCAGTCAGTGACCGAAAGGCAGGGTAAGGCAGGGATACCTACATCAGAGGATCCACTTCCACTACTACTCCCTCCTTCCATCTATATAGGTCCTAATGCGTTTTTCGAGGCTAACTTTGACCAAATGTTAGATTAATAATATATGACATGCAACTTACACAAAGCATACGGTCAAACTCATATGTGAAAGGAGCTTCCAATGATATAATTTTCACATTATATATCTCATGTACTATTAATCTTGTTAATAGTCAAAGGCGGTTTCAAAAAACGCATTAGAGCATGGTTAATAATGTAGCCGGTTGTTGGCTATAAAGAGATGCCACCTCACTTAGAGCCATCATAAAAAATACTCATATAATAGGTTGGCTCTTAGAATGGCTATTAGGTTGGCTCAAAGCATTTAATATTTGCATGAGCAAGGTATATGATTGGAAGAGAGTTGCATGCATACTATTTTTTCTTAATCTATGTGTTATAGTTGGGCTATAGAATAAGAGCCCGCTTCAATCTCTCTCCTCTCTCCTCACTCCTCCAAGTAGGATTTTAATGACATGGCAAGTCTTATAGCCTACTGACTAGGCCTTATTAGACTTGCTCTTAGGCCCTATATAAATACTATGAGGGAATACTATGAGCACTGCATACTCTACTACAGATGTTGTCAGTACTCCACTAGTACTATTGGACAGGGAGCTTAAAAAAGTTACTATTGGACTGGCCATACATGGCGAAATCCTAGTAGGAAGGGCATGCACGAGAACAAGCACATTCACGTGTTTTAAAACAAAT
Organism: Triticum aestivum; assembly: GCF_018294505.1. NCBI lineage: Eukaryota > Viridiplantae > Streptophyta > Magnoliopsida > Poales > Poaceae > Triticum > Triticum aestivum. The sequence goes on from NC_057796.1 coordinate 456,354,588, forward strand.
TGGAAACCATCTCTGTTTGAATATAATTCTAGGAGTATGTACGAATCTAACAATATTGATAGGGCGTTGTTGAATGTTGATATTTTTTTCTGTAAGCTTGATCAAAGTAGAGATACTTTGACTACACATAAAACTTATATGTAAACTAGTAAGGATTGGAGGGAGTATATTGTACGTTCAAAAGCGAAACGAACATTGAATACACTTTATATATGATTTGCGGATGCTATGATCACCGGTTCAAAATTTTGAATTTTCCTTAGGTATCACATATGCACCCACTCGTTCTCTCGGTTTCATCTCGGGGTCCGGAGATCGACTGAGAGAGGACTAGGGTGGGTACAATACATTCGTTGCGCTTATGAACGTAGAACATACTCCCTCTGATCCCCACAGACCCCCCCCCCACCCCCCCCCCCGCGGGTCATTTCTATCATAGAAACAGACCAAACCTTTATCTCCTTGCATGACACGCAATTGATCTCTCAACATCAATCGATCTCGTCAAGATGTGTCGGGGCATGAGCCGAATGGGATGTCAAAACTAAGACGGGAAGCGACACGTAGTGGAGGCAAAGTGAAACTTTAAACAAACTATTTGTTTGTATGCATGTTGGACAAATTAAAACATTGGAAATACAAGCATGGTCTAGGCCAACATGCGAATGATACTCGGCGGAATGTTCAAATGAGGCATGCGGGAGGATGGACTCGACTGGAGGGCGGCATGATCGATGGAGAAGAGGGTTGGAGAGGAATGAGAAATAAGCAATGCCACATGATTATACTTGAACAACTCAAATAAACAACAAGTTGTCTCATTTTCCCTTCCGTCTTGGTCACAGAGTAAGATACTCCCTCCGTTTTTATTTACTCTGCATATTAGGTTTGACTGAAGTCAAACTTCATAAATTTTGACCAAATTTATAGGAAAAATATGAACATTTACAATAGCAAATCTATATGATGTGAAAGTATATTCAATAATGAATCTAATGGTATTGATTTGTTATTGTATATGTTATTATTTCTATCTATAAACTTTGTCAAAGTTTACAAAGTTTGACTTTGAGCAAAGTACGCAGGGACTAGTATAGTTACTACTGCCAGAACATGGTAAGTTGGACCCCTAAATGTGGGCACGGACTAGGCACACCTCAATTATTCCTTCAAACAGTCGGACACCTACATTAGCACACCATCCGTCTACTTAATCAAGTGTTATGCTTCACTAGTTGAAAAGGAAAAGGGTGGTACCGTACCCAAAACCACCACACTTGGGGTGAGGATAACAACTTGGTACTGTACCACATTTGAAGAAGGCACAAAAACCACCTATTCTGCGCCCAATGCGCAACGCGGAGCACTGACGCTCGAATTTGGCCGGGAAAACAGGGAAACCGACATGTGGGGCACACCTCTCGGGACGACGTGGCGCAGCCTAGTCCAATGGAGGAGCTGGCCCATGACCTCCTCGCCACCGGCAGCCGTTCATGTGGGTCGTGGGGGCCAGCAACGTGGCGCAGCTCCCGCACCGCCTCTGGACACGGTGACCACGGTGAGCGACACGCTCAACGTCGCTGGAAACGGCCGGCTTCAGTGTGCCGAGGATGGCGTTAGCGCTGTGGCACGACTAGCAGATCAACACCCGGCTCATCGAGGATGCACGGGGTGCCGAAGTGCGCGCGCGCCGCGACGCATCCGCGGAGTGGTGTAGCACGGCCAACTGCATCCCCAGGACCTGAGACCATGCCGGGTCGTCTTGCTTTTTCCATGACATGTGGGGGTCGCATGTGAGCAAAGGGCATCTCCAACGTTGCCACAACCGCAGCTGACTACCCTGGCACACCAAAAACCCTCGTCCCTCGCGTCGTCGCGTGGTGCGTTCCCAGCCGGCGCCAGCTGCCCGCATTCATGACAACCGTCCGTATGCCTTCATTAAGAGGCTCGGTGCCCGAGGAACCAACTCCGGTGACTTAATGATACACCTGGACGCTTGGCCTCACCGGAATGCACTACTTAAAGCGGCAACGCCCAGCTAAACTCCACACCATGGCGCATTGTCCTGCTACCTGGCACCACATCCGCCATGACCGCGAGCGTGAACGCTTTGCGGGAGAACTTGTCTTCGGGGATGAAGCTCGAGGTCACCGCCCTCGCTCAAGTCGTCGCTCGCAACGCAATAGCAGTGTAGCCGGACGCAGACGCAACCGCACAAGCGGTGGCCACGCTGGCGGCCGACGACGGGAGCACCGTCAGCCACGCATCCTACATGCCGTCGTCCAACGTATGACACTGCCGAGCTCGGGGACTCCTCCGAGGATGAGTAGGGCATGGGAGGCGGCAGGGCATGGTGTGCCAACTGGCCGGTCTGTCTCCCATGTTCCACTCTTCCTCGCCGGAGACCGCACCTTCACTTCACGGGTCTTGAACCCTGCCCCCGTACATGGAGATCGTAGATGGAGGACGTCGGTCGCCGCCATAGAATAGGTTTAGGGTCGGGTTTCTTTTATTTTTCTGTTCTATAAAAGTTCGAAATGTAATGAAATCTACCGTGTTTGCATTAATATCGTCCGGTGTAAACTTTCATAATAATAGTAAGATATATTGTAGGAGTATATGGAATGATGATTCATTTTTGTGTGTGTAAACTTAGAAGGTTTGACCCGAGACAAAGCTAACATGCGAAGTAAATAAACACATAGGGTCTACATACACAATTTATCTTAGGCACTCCAATAGTACGTCCACTAGTCATTCACGCATTTCCCATCTTCTACATCTACGGGAACCTACGAAAGGGTTAACGTAAGTTGCCTCTCTCTCTCCCCCTGTTTTCATGGTGGTGGGTCCCTCCCTCCCCCCAATCTACAATCAACAGCTCACACATTTCACATTACGTTAATTACGTAACTGGGATTAGGTAGGTGTAGCATTACTCGTCCTAAAAAACCAACTAAGCCAACCTCCCAGCATATCACGCGGGAAAAGACCCGACCCCGCCGTTTTAGTCGGGATTACCGGTTACTAGTAGTAGTATCGATGGGTCGCGCGAAGCACCAAGTTTTTTTTGAGGGGGCGAATCACCAAGTTTAAAAGGAAAAAAGGCGGTACACTCACAGCACCCCTGTCGCGGTCGCATTGCACCCCACACATGGTCGGTCCTGCACACGGCTCACGCAAACGGAACGCGCTTCGGCTTGCCTCTTCACTGGCACGTGGGACTGCACTTGCAGAAACCAACCATGCGCTAAACTCCCCCGCCCACCGTGCGAAAATCCCCCCAAAAACCCAAATCCTAAATTCAACCGCCCTTCGGCGAACTAGCCAATAATATTCCCCAAACCCCCTCCCCCCGGCCCCCTCAACTCCATTCGCTCCGCCAAAGCCGCCCTCCCCGCCGCGCCGATACATCGGCGCCGCGGTTCATCGAGGGGATGCACGATGATCCTCTCGCTCCCACAGTACGCTCTCGTAGACTGCCGTCCTCTAGCCGCGCCGCCACCACTGGCGAAGTTCTTGTGGAGACACACGGCGGTCAGTGCCGCCACCGTCAGCGACGTTCGTGTGGAGACGCACGGCGGTCAGCTTCTCCCACGGTACGCGCATTCTAGACTGAGGCCCCGTGCATGTCCGTGTAGCGCTGAATGTTAGCTGATAGACGTTGTTAATCTCATTGTTTGCCGAAGTAGTTTACAGTCAATATGCTCTGCTTAAGAAGCTTCCTTGCCCTATTCTGCACTCAATCTGCTTAGATGAGATGGCATGCCAAGCCCGATTAGTTGCTAAAATATCCTGCCATATATTTATTGTGACGTAGATTGCCATGGTCTAGTAGCCAGACTGTTAGGTGAAATAGCTCTACACCGTTTTATACTCGATATTTATTGCTGAGATGGCCTCCGATAGTTCGATGGCTGTGTGCTCGGCCTCATTGACTGCTGAAACAGCCTGCCATAACTTAGCACTCAAATCTGTTTGCTGAATTAGCTTTACATATATTTTGTTACTTAAATCTGCTTGTCCAAATATCTTGCCATAGCTTTAGACATCGACCTAGGTATTTTTCTGGACTTCATAAAAAAGCATATATGTTTTTTCTATAATATCTAGTAGAAGAACTAATTTGTATGTCTAACAGATGGACATGACTTGGATAACTTCTGCTCGAAGATTCTCCGCTGCATATGTCGAGGGGGTTGAAAACTTCATGAACTTTATCAGAGCTAAGTACGATGGTCCGAAATCAGATGTGCTCTGCCCGTGTAGCAGTTGTATGAATTCAGTTACAAGACCCCAATCAATTGTGCAAAATCATCTACACTTGTATGGGATGTCGGTCACATATACTAGTGGGTTCATCATGGTGAAGCTGCGAACATCAATGTTACTCGCTATGTGGAAGCAACAGATCACCATCTTGATCTGCCTGATGCTTAGGTGGAAGAGGAGGAGGAGGTGGTGGTGGCGGAGCCAGTGAGTTTGACCAACATTGAAACAATGCTACGAAATGCTCGTGCATTTCATGAACTTTCAACTGCAGAAGAAAAATGGTGGGCCCGCATGTTGGAACAATGCAATGTGGTTGTCACCCAAGGAAATAAGCTGTCAATATTCTCATCTATGGTCACCTTTCCTCAGGTGAAGACATCTGAGCGGATGACCAACAAATCATTCGATGCGATGTTGGTTGCTTTCCGCAAATCTTTCCCAGATGCGTCTGAGCTGCCACACACCTATAGTAAAATGAAGAATTTCCTTCGTGCAGTTGGAATTGGATATGATATGATCCATGTTTGTAAGAATAATTGTGTTCTGTTCCGGAAGGATTATGCCAACTTAAGTGAATGCCCAAAATGTAAATCATCAAGATGGAAAGTTGGCGATGCTGTGAAGAGGATTCCTCATAATGTTCTGAGACATTTTCCAATTATATCAAGATTGCAGAGGTTGTTTCATGATGCTGAAACAAGAGAGTATGTACTGTGGCATTCTAGGAACCAGGAGTACAGAGATCAGAATGTAATGAGCCATCCATCTCATTGTAGTGACTGGAAAAGCTTCAATCAGAAACACAAAAAGTTTGCTGCTGACCCGCTAAACATTAGACTTGGCTTAGCTTCAGATGGATTTAACCCATTTGGCCACCAGAGCGCCACATATAGCATGTGGCCAGTGCTTGCTATCCCTTAAAACATGCCTCCAAATGTATGCACCAAAGAATCAAACTACATGATGGCCTTGCTCATCCTAGGTCCAAAAAGTGCTAGAAAGGATTTTGATTTATTCATGGAGCCTCTTGTGGAGGAACTTCAACAGCTATGGAGGGGTGTTCTCACTCGAGACCTATATAGCAGCCCACCAGCTGATTTCTTTCTACGTGCTGTTATAATTTGGTGCATCCATGATTATCCGGCTTTGGGTACTATGTCAGGGTGAACAACACATGGTTACAATGCATGTGTTCGCTATGACAGGAATCCGCTGTCATACACAATACTTAGCAAGATTTTTTACATTGGGCACCGCGGTTTCCTTGCCAAGGACAAGCCGCGTCCTACAAAATACCGAAGATATGTGTTCAATGCAAAGCATGAAAACCGTGATGCGCCAAAGAGGATCACCACCGATGAGTTGCAAGTGGGCTTAGAGAAGGTCAGGCATATTACACCAGGAAACCATTGATACGTCTCCAACTTATCTATATTTTTTTATTGCTCCATGCTGTTATATTATCATTCTTGGATGTTTTATAATCATTTTATATCATTTTTTGGTACTAACCTATTGACATAGTGCCAAGTGCTAGTTGCCGTTTTCTGCATGTTTTTTACATCGCAGGAAATCAATATCAAATAGAGTCCAAACGCAGCGAAACTTTTTGTGGATTTTTTTGGCCCAGAAGACATCCAATGGGCCGGAGAAGCGCCTGGCACAACAAAAAAATGCACTTCCGTGATGATACATGTTTGTCACAGTAGGTCACGTTTTCTGTCATGCATGTACATCCATGACGGTTTTATGACATAATCAAGATAGTCATACCTGTGCTGTCATAGAAGTGTTCCATGGCATTACCAAAATTATCATCACGGAAGTGTCCACTTCCATGATGATAAATCGCGCGTCATAGAAGTGCTTTCGTCAAGGGTGACCGACACGTGGGATCCGCCGTAATGGGTCGCCGTTAAGCTATCGGGTCCGGTTTTGGATCCGATAACCCGTTAACAGCCCGGACCAATGAGGATTTTCCACGTGTAAAATTGTCATTGGCTGGAGGAAACACGTGTTGGCTCACCGTTGGGACAGATGTCATCCATTCATTGGACAGGAGGCACCTACGATACGTCAACACATGGCACGGCCCAATAGAGGCCCATTCCGATGAAAAGGCCGGCCCGTTTGACTTGGTCAAAAGGTAACGGGCCGGCCCACAGAAAGCCTGTTAATGGCCTGTTCGTATATAGCCCATTTACGGCCCGCTAACTCACGGCCCATTACGGCCTATCGGAATTAAGCCCAGTAGCTTCATATGGGCCGTCCATTATAATTCCAGCCTATTGTAACTTCTGGCCCATGTATGGCCCATGATGTATTTGGCCCATACAAGGCCATTTGTAACTCTTGGCCCATTAACGGCCCATGGTGAATCTGGCCCGCAATGAACAATGTACCACTTTATACCCATCAACGACCCATTATTTCATTGGGCCGTTTCCAACCCGTGTTATCTTTCGTCCTTCTCAAGGCCCATTTATTCTTGGGCTTATTTCCAGCATTCGGTTACTTACGGTCTGTTACTGGCCTTTTCTGCTTGTGGGCCAAATTCAGCCCGTGGTTACAATCGACCCGTTTGCGGCCCGTTAATCCGTTGGGCCGTTTTCATAGCATCATCAAATACGGCCGATTAACGACGCCCCGTTATGGTCGGCCCATGAACGGACGATTCCAAATCTAGCCCGTTTACGACCCATAATGCAGTCTGTTATTGGCCCATGTTTGGCCGATCGATCATACGGCCCGTAGAAGGCTCATTGATGCTACGGCCTGTAGAAGGCCCATTGTTTCTACGGCCCTTAGAAGTCCCATTGTCTCTACGGCCTGTAGGAGGCCCATGGTAACTACAGTAAATATGTAGCCCATGGTTATTGTGGCCTAGTTTCAAAAAAAAAGATTATTGCGGCCACTAGCAAACCGTGGAAAAAGAACTGCACTAACTACAAGCAAACAAATAAACAAGACAACAAGGAAATAAATAAGCAAGCAACTTACGCTAGGCTATCACAGCTATTACACATATTACATCCACTGGGCATCAAAGTTCGCCACCAGTGCAAATATAGAGAACAAAGCCGCATATCATATACACTAGTTGTCAAAGTTGGCGACCAGTGCAAATAAACGCCGCAGCAAAATAAGTCCAGAACTGAAACCACTTTAGAAGAGCTCAAGAAACAATATCCTAGGTACCCATAATGCCGGCAAGATGCTTAGCAAGCTTATTAACTTTCTCTTGTTTGGCGTTTAAATCCTCCAGCGCTTGTTGTTGCACCAGAAAGTATGCATCTGAATTCTGCAGGGACTTCCTCGGTCCTTCAGCTTCCTGTCACAGCACATCTGATCGATGTCTTTCAACTTGAAGTTGAGACTCAAGAAGACAAACTGATTCAGGCAGCAAGTTCGAAGAGCTTGTGCCAGCAGTAGTGGCCAGTAACTCGAACACTACATCAAGACATGACTTTTGGGTTCTCTCACTGTCGTCAAGATAGTTTTTATCATCTTTCTTGGAGACCAACAGGAATGTCTCACTATCTACATTACTTCCTTTACCATTGCATAACGGGGTACTGTTCTCCAATATTTTGTCTGCATTCTAAAAGAGAAACAAGCAGACACATCACAGGTTTACCATGTTGTATATGAAACTCATTTTGGTAAATCAATTCGGTAGTAAAGTGGACAGGATAACAGCATGAAACAAACATATATATCTATGTACCATGGTCACTTTATGGTCTATATCATTCTAATTTTTGTTGCCAAATCAAGATAGAGACACCGTTCAAATAATATTTGTTCAAGACAAAGCAAAATAGGCAGAATATAAGTGTGGGAAACTATAGAGCAATAACAACACTTGTAATGTGCATGACATAAGAACATAACTGTTTATTCAATTGAAACTGATATCAACATAGAGCAAGTTACAACAGCAAACTAGTTAAAGAAACAGGTTTAAAACATACATGTTGCGCCATTGGAGTTTCAATTCCATCCTTCAAATTTGAAAATAGATGGTATGAGTAAATACAGTGATGCAAGAGCAAAGGAGTATGAACCATAGCTACAGAACCTGACCTAAGAACAATTCTTCTTCTCCTTTAAGCGTTGAGTTGGGATTCGGAGTGGTGGTCCTCGTGCTTTGGGCACTGCAGTTCCCTTACTAACTGCTCGCGTTTGGGTGCTCCGTGGTGGAGACGATGTTGTGTCAACTGGAACTGGTTTACTATCTGCTGGGGTTGGGGTTAGAAGGGGTGTAGCTGGTTCTCTGCCCAACTGGGTAGGGGTACAATCTGCGAGAATCTGGGTTATGTGTGTTGGCGCTGGTTCTTGGGCAAGTACAACCATGGTTCTATCTGCATCGACTGGTAGCACTATCTTTTCTGAAGACCGTGCTGTTACTCCCTTGGATACAACCATCGCCCTCTCCAATTCAAATGACTGATAAACAAGAAAAGTAATTGAATGTACATACATTGTATGATAGACAAGTGCAATGGATAGTGGGGAATAAAAGAGGGCATGAAATAATTCACATTTATGTTGTCTAACCAAACATGATAGCATGACACAATTTCACATATATGATGGCTAACTAAACAGGATAGCATGACACAATTTCACATTATGATGGCTAACTAAAAAAGATGGAAAGACATAATTCAAAATATGATGACTATGTAAACAGGATGACATGATATAACTATATAATGTGTTTATTAAATAGGTTGGCATGCCATAATTCACATACATGCCGCCTATGGAAACATGATAGCATGATATAATTCACGGATAGAATGACATAATTCAGAATATGACTATAAACACTAAACAGGATGAGATGATATAACTATATGATGTCTTTATTAAATGGGTTGCCATGCCATAATTCAAATAGATGCTGTGTATGTAAACATGATGGCATGATATAATTCAAATATATGATTTATATAGTAAGCAAGTAAGCATATGCCAATCCATATATGATGTAAAAACTAAGCAATGCAAGACAACATGCATGACATGGGTAATATAACCCTGCCAAGTTTGAGCATAGACCTCAGGGGGGGAAATAGGATTGGTCATCAGTCTCTGAATCCTCCTATGAAGAGCTCTCTGTAACCAACAAGATGTCTGCTTCAGCAGGTAGCATTGTCTGCTCTGAATACCTTGTTTTCACTCCAGATACTTCCATCACCGCTTCAAATGGCTGATGCACAGGAAGAGTAGTTGAATATACAAACGTTCTCGACAAATGGAACACGTAATACAAAAAAAATGATAGCATGATATAATTCACATACATGATGATTGGCTAAATAGTATGGCATTGCATAATTCACATATATAATGCCTTTACAACAAGATAGCATTGCATAATTCACATATATAATGTCTTGCAACAAGATGGCAATGCATAATTCACATATATGGTAATTAGTCACTAAACAGGTGGCATTCACACAAAGCATGTCTAAACTAATCAAATGACATAGCAATGCAAGACACCTCGGGTGGGAAATAGGACTGGTCATCTGTCTCTGAATCCTCCTCTGAGGAGCTATCCGTAACCAGCGAGATATGCGCTTTGTCAGATAGCATAGTCTGCTCTCAAGACCTTGTTTTCACTCCAGAATTTTTCATCACCGTGTCAAATGGCTGATGCACACGAAGAGTAGTTGAATGTACTAACATTGTGTAACGCCCATGATGCGGCTATATCTCCCACGTGTCGAGGCATGACTTAGAGGCATAACCGCATTGTGGTTTTGTCGCAAGAAGGGTCATCTTCACACAGTCCCATGTAATGAACAAGAATGGGGTAAAGAGTTGGCTTACAATCGCCACTTCACACAATACATAAATATAATTCATACATCATCCAAAATACACACATAGACCGACTACGGTCAAGATCCAAATGAAAATAAGATAACCCCAAATGCTAGATCCCCGATCGTCCCAACTGGGCTCCACTACTGATCATCAGGAAAAGAAACATAGTAACGACAACGTTCCTCATCGAACTCCCACTTGAGGTCGATCCCATCATCTGCAATGGCATCGTCGGCACCTACAACTGTTTTGGTAGAATCTGTGAGTCACGAGGACTCAGCAATCTCACACCCGCGAGATCAAGACTATTTAAGCTTGTAGGAAAGGATGGTGTAATGAGGTGGAGCTGCAGCAGGCACTAAGCATATATGGTGGCTAACATACGCAAATGAGAGCGAGAAGAGAAGCAACGGAACAGTCATCATCTAGTAATGACCAAGAAGTGATCCTGAACTCCTACTTACGTCATTCATAACTCAAACCGTGTTCACTTCCCGGACTCCGCCGAGAAGAGACCATCACGGCTACACACACAGTTGATGTATTTTAATTAAGTCAAGTGACAAGTTCTCTACAACCGAACATTAACAAATTCCCATCTGCCTCATAACCGCGGGCACGGCTTTCGATAGATAAAACCCTGCAAGGGTGTCCCAACTTAGCCCATCATAAGCTCTCACGGTCAACGAAGGATAAACCTTCTCCCGGAAAGACCCGATGAGTCTTGGAATCCCGGTTTACAAGACATTTCGACAATGGTAAAACAAGACCACAAAGCCGCCCGATGGGCCGACAAATCCCGATAGGAGATGCACATATCTCGTTCTCAGGGCACACCGGATGAGACATCCTACGAGTAAAACCAGACCTCGAGTTTCCACAAGGGGGCCCCGCAGTTTACTCAGTTCAGACCAACACTCGAAGGAGCACTGGCCCCCCAGGGGGGTTAAAATAAGATGACCCTCGGGCTCGCGAAAACCCGGGGGAAAGGCTTAGGTGGCAAATGGTAAAACCAAGGTTGGGCCTTGCTGGAGGAGTTTTATTCAAGGCGAACTGTCAAGGGGGTCCCATAAATCACCCAACCGTGTAAGGAACGCAAACTCAAGGAACATAATACCGGTAAGACAGAAACTAGGGCGGCAAGAGTGGAACAAAACACCAGGCATAAGGCCGAGCCTTCCACCCTTTACCAAATATATAGATGCATTAATATAACAAGAGATATTGTGATATCCCAACATATCCATGTTCCAACATGGAACCAACTTCATCTTCACCTGCAACTAGCAACGCTATAAGAAGGGCTGAGCAAAAGCGGTAACTTAGCCAAACAACGGTTTGCTAGGAAAGGATGGTTAGAGGCTGACATGGCAATATGGGAGGCATGATATAGCAAGTGGTAGGTAGCGCAGCATGGCAATAGAACGAACAACTAGCAAAGCAAAGATAGAAGTGATTTCGAGGGTATGGTCATCTTGCCTGCAAGGTTCTTAGAGTTGTCGAAAGCTTGATCCTCGGAAGCGTACTCAACAGGTTCCTCATTCACGAACTCGTCTCCCGGCTCTACCCAAGACAAGAACACAAGCAATGGAACCACAATCAAACACGGGAAATGCACAAGCAACATGATGCAATACATGAATGATATGCAAGATATGATATGCGAGGCATATGCGTGCTCCGGACGAAAAATGATGAACAAGGCAGTAACTTGACAAACCAAGCATGCCACTGGAAAAATGAGTTGATTTCGGTTGAAATCAATATAAAGATCACCGGAAACGGATGCACGGTTTGCAAATGGCAAGCAAAACAAAAATGACACGAATCTGCGATTAACAGCAAGATAGCACTTAAAATGCAACAAGTAACAATGCTACAGCACTCCAACATAGCAACAAAGCATGTGAAAGTAAACTACATGAGATGCTTGACAAAAGATGAACAGTGAGCTACGGCTCGATCACAACATAACAGGTTCAAACAAGCATGGCAAAAGTGCAAAAGATAACAGGATCACAGACTTGGTGAAATTACTGGACATGCCTGAAACAGCATCAGGTAGCAATGTTCAGAGCACGAAATCAATATGCTACAGGAACTTAACATGGCAAAACAATTCATGACAGTATTCTACTAGATGCATATGACAAAAGTCCCTTACTGACCATAAGCCAAAAAGGACAAGAAGATATGATGGCAACCATGTGAACATAGCAAGTTTCGTTAACAGGTTTCAGACTTAGCAGAAACAATAACATGAAGGCATCTTGGTGAGCTTGATGCACTCACCACAAAGCAATTCATGACAAAACAAGCATACCTATAGCAAGATAGCATGTTTATGAAGCTATCCATTGCAAGGGCAAATACATAGCATGTATGGATCAACTACAACAAGATTGGCAAAATTGAATAACACGTAAACAATCTGCCAGAAATATTTTATAGCAAAAGTAGAGCAATATTTAGTCATGCTATGGCACTCCATAATTGCAAACAAGGGCAGGAATGGATCAATTACAATAATATCTACAAAACATCCTTACTGAACATCACCAAAATATGCATGGATCTTTCTGTAGCATCACGTTTACATGGCAACAAAATAACAGCAGACGAAGACTTGGAGAAATCACTCTCTGAAATCAGAAACATTACGGAGCCTAGTTTGCATGCTTGTGCTAGTCACCACAGAGATCACAAAAATACATGGACTACACCACTGGAAAGATGGCATGACATACAACAAAACACATGTAGAGCTCATGCCCATAAGATGCACAGATTAAATGTAACAAAAATAACAAATCCTCAAGTTCTGATAAGTAACAGCAGATAACAGCAACTAGCACTCTTGCACCAGAGATTTGGGCATCAATATGGCCTCAAATGAACATGGTGCAATGGAACAAAATGTAGAGCATCACGAGGCGAACAATTTGACATATTACACGCACGAAACGGAGCTATATCCAGAGAGTTATGATGCGTTGAATATAGCAATATACTGCAAAATGCATAGGACTTGGAAATATTTCGGGGGAGATAGAAGTCAACCTCCCGTCGTTGACTGGATCTGGATCGGCCGAAGGAGCTCGCCGGAACGGCCGGAGGCTCGTCGCCGGAGACGGAGGAGAGGGAGATGCGGCGGCCGGCGTCGGGGGAGCGCGGAGGAGGTCGGGGACGCGGGTCCGGTGAGGGGAGACGGCGGCGCGGGCGTCGGCGTCGGTGCCCGCGGGGGGCGGCGGACGGCACCGGTGACGTGGGGCGGCGAGGCGGCGGTGGCGGGGCACGGCGGCGGACGCGGAGGCGGCGGGAGGAGGAGCGCGGGGCGCGGGCGGACACGGCCGGCGGGGCTCGGGCGCACAGGCCCGCGGGGGCCGGCGGCGGGCCTGGCGGGCCGCGGCGTACGGGCGGTGGCCGGGGCCATGTGGCAGCGCGGGATTGGCCGTGGGGGCGGCGGCGGCTTTGTCCGGCCGGAGCGGACGCGTCCGGCGGCGACGGGAGGAGTTTTAGGGTTTTGGACTGCGAATGCTTTCGGGAGGGGTGCAAATATATAGGTAGAGGGAGCTAGGAGGCTCCAAATGAGGTGCGGTTTTCGCCCATACGATCGTGATCGAACGACCTAGAACATGGAGATGACTTAGAGGGGTTTTGGGCTGTTTAGCGAGGGGTTTTTTGCTGCAACACACAGAAGGCATCTGCGGTTACCCAGTTAACCGTTGGAGTACCAAACGACCTCCGAATGGAACGAAACTTGACCGGTGGTCTACCGGTGGTATACCAAGGCCACTTGACAAGCCTCGGTCCATTCCGAGAACGTTCAACACCCGCTCACGAAAAGAAAACAAGAGGGGTGCGCCGGAGGAGGTGGGAGCGCCGGATTGCAAAACGGACAACGGGGAAAATGCTCGGATGCCTGAGACGAACACGTATGCAAATGCAATGCACATGATGACATGATATGATATGCATGACATGAACAAAATGCAAAACGAAAGACAAAACCCGACCACGGAGGCAATATCATAACACATAGCCGGAAATGGCAAGAGTTGGAGTTACAAATATGGAAAGTTACATCCGGGGTGTTACACATTGTTGACAAATGTAATACGTAACGAAAAAAAGGATGGCCTGATATAATTCACGTATAAGATGTCTGGCTAAGCAGGATGGCATTGCAAAATTCACATATACGATGCCTGGATAAACAAGATGGAGTTGCATAATTCACATAAACAATGAATAAACTAAACAGATGGCATTCACACAAAGCATGTCTAAACTAAGCAGATGACGTATTTGATGTATAAAGTAAGCAATGCAAGGAACCATATGCATGATATAACCAACATCAACATGCCAAGTTAGAGCGAAGACCTCAGGGGGTAAATAGGGGTGGTCTTCTCCTTTTGAATCCCCCTCGGAACAGATATCTTCCTCTGGATTACAATCCAAAATGGGTGGAGGGGGGCTGCCTTTGCACCTACCATGGAGCGACGTCTGCATGAAATTTTATTATGTACAATAACTGACATGCATAGGAATAAAACATAGTGAGATTATGTAAGGAGTGCATGCAGAAATCCAGAGTGATGGTAGCAACCTATAGATAGACGCAAAACCAATGATAGCAGGCAGATAATGGCTTCAGTTAAAAAATACAGATAATGGCTTCTTTACTGTTTGTTTCCCACCCAATATGAAACTCATAGTAGACACCAGAGATTAACCAGATAGTAGATAGATACTATTGATTGCGGCCCCGATATGTACCCCACAACCATTTAAAAACTCAAGTTTGACCATTAGTTTGGAGCTGACTCAGAGTCTAATCAGTGTACAGGACGATAAAGTAGCATGTAATATTAAGCGATGCATAACGTAAGCTGACACGAAAGAGTGCGACCTCTCTTGCGAACCCGTGTAGTCCTCGAGGTCATCTGCTCGGTTGATGATGGTAATGCAGTTGTCATGGCTGCCGGCGGTGGGGAAGAAGATCTGAGGCGACAAAAGACAGTCTGGAGGCCCGATCCCTGCTGTGCTGGACCCTTCTGTCATTGGAGCAGCTGAGCTGGGGTGGACGACAGCACAGTAGGAGTGGGACAAACCACACAAGGTTTTCTTTGACAACTATCTGTAAGAGAAGTAATTCTGTAAGGGCTCGTTTGAATTGGAGGATTCTAAAAACGCAGGGATAGGAAATACACAGTAATAGGATAGGAATGCACGTGCAAAACAGAGAATTTGAAAACACGGGATTTCTGCCAATCTGGGTGTTTGGTTCACAAGAATTGGAAGATCACAGGATGCAAAGAAGCATGGCGAGATTAAGTCAAACCACAAGAAAATGTACGGTTATAATGCTATTATGCTACTATCTCTTAGTCTTGTGCTTCATGAATAGGAATTGCCTGGTACCTCACTGCTTTTCATATAGTAGGAGAAACTGATCGTATTTCACGTTACTACGTGTGCTCAGTGGACAATATATATAACATGTAGAGTAAAAAAGAGATGAAACAAGTGTACAACCTCTTTGGCGAAGCCATGTTGATCTCAGCATGATTGGGTTGGTCGGTGAGGATGATCCGGCTGACTTGGCTGTCGGAGGAGGGGAAGAAGATCTTAGGCATCTTGAGATGGAGCCTGGGGTACTGCTCCACTGTGATGGAGGGTTTCGTCGTTGGAGCAGCTCCGATGAGTTGTACGACGCTGAGGCTGAAGCAGGACAAGAGAGACAATGTTAACCTGAGTGGAATTCTAATAGCATCTCCAATAGATGACGTAAAATACATAACCACAAAGTGCTAGATGTAAAATACATTAGCCGCTCATCTCTGAACTTAACTGTCGAAACTGAATTTAACTGTCGAAACTGAACTTAATTGTTGAAACTGAATTTTTCTGTCGAAACTGAATTTTACTGTCGAAACTGAACGCACTAGTAGAAGAAAAGCAGTAGCAGCAGGGAGTGCGAGAGCCGGGGCAGCTGGTCGTGTAGCAGTTCATCTTCAACCTCCACCCCCTAAGTCGCCAGCCACCACCGGCCAAACCGCCACCCCCCGCCGCCTCCGGCCAGCGGTGCGTCGCCCCACCTGCCCCGAAACCACTCCCCACCGCCGGTCCGCCGCCGCCCCGGCCATCCCTCTAGGCCCTCCCGTGCCGAGCTTTTTCTCCGGCAATCCCCACGCCACCGCCCCACCACCACCCCCACCCTGAACCCTAAGATAGATAGTGGGGTACCTCTCCGGTGAGCCCCCCTCCCCGCTGCGGCTAGTTCTTCCTTAACTCCGGCGAGCCCCCCACCCCCTGAAAATCGACTGACCCAAAAGTCGATTCATTCGACTGAAGTGTAGCTGCATCGGAGCAGCATCGCAAGCAAGAGCAAGAGCGAGAGCAGCAGCGCAAGAAAGAGCAAGAGCAGACTAGGCAGGGGACCGAGAGCAAGAGCAGAGCAGCAGCGCGAGCGAGATCTAAAGCAGCAACAGCTCCTACTGATGTGGATGTCGCCGCCACGGGAGCGACGCCATGGAGGAAGTGGGCCGGCGACGCCGCCGTGGATGGAGCCGCGCCATGTCGGCTCGGGACCGAGCGTCGGCAGCACCATGAGATCGAATCAAGAAGAAAATGCGGCGATTAGTGTACAACCTCTTTCGTGGCGCCGATTAGGCCTTAGCTTCATCCGAGGAAACGGTGATGATGCTTCTCTTCCGGTGGTGCAGGTGAAGACGGCGGTGTGGGAATGGAGGTGGCGCGACAGACGAGGGGAACGTCGGGGCAGCTGCTTGGAGGTGGAGGACGGGGTGGCTGAACCGGCGGGACGACGAGATCGACGACGGATCCTCATCCGGTACGGTGGATGAGGGATGTCGAGGTGTTGCTGTGGACGACGTCGGGGAAGAGGCTCCGGATGGGTGGCGGACGGAGGAGGGTGTGGGGCTTCGTGGGTTTTCGCGGCCTCGGTGTATGAATGGGTGGGCAGATGGGATGGGAGTGGGGAACCATGGCTTAGGGACGCGCTTGTCCGAAATGTGGGGTAAGTTATGAAAGTACCCCCCCCCCACCGGTTTGAGCTAGGCAATTCTTTCGGTTCAGGGGTATCACGGGCATTTCGCGTGTCGGGATTTGGCAAGAGGTGGGACTTTTCGCGCGCATTGTAATTTTGGGATAGCAAGGCGCGGGTTGAGATGGAGGGAGTTTCCGGAGCACAACGAGACAAAGATATATCTTAAATATTTTGGGGTAACAAGGCATGGGTAGAAATTTCCGGACAAGCCTAATGTGTACTGTACCAAATCAATTCGCACTTCCGTTGACGAAAAAACAAAAAGAAATCAATTCGCACCACACAAGAGAGTCTAGTCCCGTGTACTGTACCAAATCAATTCGCACTACGAATGCCATTCAAAACTTTGAATTCATGTTATGTTCAATTAAAATATTTTGCTACATGTATAATGCGTGCAACCTGCTACTCAAATTAGTGCATTCCGAACGTATATACTACCGCTTCAATATGAACTAAATTTGAATTCGTTTCTCTTTTGTAATAAGATCTACAATAATTATTGTTGTGAAGTCAAACCATTTGAATTCGTTTCTCTATTTTAATAAGATCTACAATCATCATTATTGTCAAGTTAAACCATCGTTTGTGTATTATCTTCACAGCACACCACATGAACTATCGAGTTAGATATGAACTATGTGTACTATATGAAGTCAAACTCGATTTTTTGAATCCACTTTATGTTGATTTCAAATCACAGTACATTTCAAACTCTAACTAGATCTTCATAATCTAAACCATGTCTCATATGTATAATGTGTTTATCACATAATGTATGGTGCCCCGCCCCCTACGCCTATAAGTATTTAGATGTGAGTTGCAAATGCCACACATTACCACGAATTCAAATAAAATGTGAGATTGTTCGATATATATTATTGTTTAGATTGTTCGATATTTAGTTGTAAGCTGCAAACGCCACACATTATCACAAATTCAAATAAAACGTGAGATTGTTCGATGTATAGTATGGTTTAGATTGTTTGACATTTAGCTATGAGTTGCAAATGCCATGCATTATCACATTATGGTATAACATGTGCAAAACCACAGCACGCGTATCACCGCTATATTCATGCATGCATATGTTTATAACACTATGATCTCCTATTCAAATATATGAATCCACTTTCATATCAAATTATGATCTTTGTTAGTCTCTTACACCCACACAATCCTCGAACCTTTGTAGCTAGCACTAACTTTCTCTCATGCATGCACACGCCTCGCCCTCCACCTCCCTCTGCATTCTATCCATCACGCACATTCATTTCTTTTCTTTAGGTCATTCTCCCACAGTCTCCACAACTCCTTTCCGACACACACTGATCGATAAACCTCTCCAGCGATGTCTGCCTACCACATACACACGCCCCTTCCATCTCCTCCTTTCTGTGTCCATGCCTCGTGTCTCTCATACGGTCCCACACACGTGTAAACTCTCGCCCCTCTTTTCATCGATCTCATAATCGTGTTGGGGAACGTAGTAATTTCAAAAAAATTCCTACGCACACGCAAGTCATGGTTGTGCATAGCAACGAGAGGGGAGAGTGTTGTCCACGTACCCTCGTAGACCGACAGCGGAAGCGTTATCACAACGCGGTTGATGTAGTCGTACGTCTTCACGATCCGACCGATCAAGTACCGAACGCACGGCACCTCCGAGTTCTACACACGTTCAGCTCGATGACATCTCTCGAACTCCGATCCAGTCGAGTGTTGAGGGAGAGTTTCGTCAGCACGACGGCGTGGTGACGATGATGATGTTCTACCGACGCAGGGCTTCGCCTAAGCTCTGCAACGATATTATCGAGGTGTAATTTGGTGGAGGGGGGCACCGCACACGGCTAAAAGATCTCAAGGATCAATTGTTGTGTCTCTGGGGTGCCCCCCCTGCCCCCGTATATAAAGGAGCAAGGGGAAGTTAGCCGGCCAAGGGGAGAGGCGCGCCATAGGGGGGAGTCCTACTCCCACCGGGAGTAGGACTCCTCCTTTCCTTGTGGGAGTAGGAGAAGGGAAGGGGAAAGGAGAAAGAAGGAAGGGTGCGCCCCCCTTCCCTAGTCCAATTCGGACCAGACCATGGGGAGGGGTGCGGCCACCTTTTGAGGCCTTTCTCTCCTTTCCCGTATGGCCCATTAAGGCCCAATACAAATTCCCGTAACTCTCCGGTACTCCGAAAAATACCCGAATCACTCGGAACCTTTCCGAAGTCCGAATATAGTCGTCCAATATATCGATCTTTACGTCTCGACCATTTCGATACTCCTCGTCATATCCCCGATCTCATCCGGGACTCCGAACTCCTTCGGTACATCAAAACTCAATAAAACTGTCATCGTAACGTTAAGCGTGCGGACCCTACGGGTTCGAGAACTATGTAGACATGACCGAGACACGTCTCCGGTCAATAACCAATAGCGGGACCTGGATGCCCATATTGGCTCCCACATATTCTACGAAGATCTTTATCGGTCAGACCGCATAACAACATACGTTGTTCCCTTTGTCACCGGTATGTTACTTGCCCAAGATTTGATCGTCGGTATCTCGATACCTAGTTCAATCTCGTTACCGACAAGTCTCTTTACTCGTTCCGTAACACATCATCCCGCAACTAACTCATTAGTCACAATGCTTGCAAGGCTTATAGTGATGTGCATTACCGAGTGGGCCCAGAGATACCTCTCCGACAATTGGAGTGACAAATCCTAATCTCGACATACGCCAACCCAACAAGTACCTTTGGAGACACCTGTAGAGCACCTTTATAATGACCCATTTACGTTGTGACGTTTGGTAGCACACAAAGTGTTCCTCCGGTAAATGGGAGTTGCATAATCTCATAGTCATAGGAACATGTATAAGTCATGAAGAAAGCAATAGCAACATACTAAACGATCGAGTGCTAAGCTAATGGAATGGGTCAAGTCAATCACGTCATTCTCCTAATGAGGTGATCTCGTTAATCAAATGACAACTTATGTCTATGGCTAGGAAACATAACCATCTTTGATTAACGAGCTAGTCAAGTAGAGGCATACTAGTGACACTCTGTTTATCTATGTATTCACACATGTATTATGTTTCCGGTTAATACAATTCTAGCATGAATAATAAACATTTATCATGATATAAGGAAATAAATAATACTTTATTATTGCCTCTAGGGCATATTTCCTTCAGTCTCCCACTTGCACTAGAGTCAATAATCTAGTTCACATCGCCATGTGATTTAACATCAATAATTCACATCACCATGTGATTAACACCCATAGTTCACATCTCTATGTGACCAACACTCAAAGGGTTTACTAGTCAATAATCTAGTTCACATCGCTATGTGATTAACACCCAAAGAGTACTAAGGTGTGATCATGTTTTGATTGTGAGATAATTTTAGTCAACGGGTCTGTCACATTCAGATCCGTAAGTATTTTGCAAATTTCTATGTCTACAATGCTCTGCACGGAGCTACTCTAGCTAATTGCTCCCACTTTCAATATGTATCTAGACCGAGACTTAGAGTCATCTAGATTTAGTGTCAAAACTTGCATCGACGTAACCCTTTACGACGAACCTTTTGTCACCTCCATAATCGAGAAACATATACTTATTCCACTAAGGATAATTTTGACCGCTGTCCAGTGATCTACTATTGTACTCCCTTGCCAAAATCAGTGTAGGGTATACAATAGATCTGGTACACAGCATGGCATACTTTATAGAACCTATGGCCAAGGCATAGGGAATGACTTTCACTCTCTTTCTATCTTCTGCCGTGGTCGGGCTTTGAGTCTTACTCAATTTCACACCTTGTAACACAGGCAAGAACTCTTTCTTTGACTGTTCTATTTTGAACTACTTCAAAATCTTGTCAAGGTATGTACTCATGGAAAAACTCATCAAGCGTCTTCATCTATCTCTATAGATCTTGATGCTCAATATGTAAGCAGCTTCACCGAGGTCTTTCTTTGAAAAACTCCTTTCAAACATTCCTTTATGCTTTGCAGAATAATTCTACATTATTTCCGATCAACAATATGTCATTCACATATACTTATCAGAAATGATGTAGTGCTCCCACTCACTTTCTTGTAAATACAGGCTTCACCGCAAGTCTGTATAAAACTATATCCTTTGATCAACTTATCAAAGTGTATATTTCAACTCCGAGATGCTTGCACCAGTCCATAGATGGATCGCTGGAGCTTGCATATTTTGTTAGCACCTTTAGGATTGACAAAACCTTTTGGTTGCATCATATACAACTGTTCTTTAATAAATCCATTAAGGAATGCAGTTTTGTTTATCCCTTTGCCAGATTTCATAAAATGCGGCAATTGCTAACATGATTCGGACAGACTTAAGCATAGATACGAGTGAGAAACTCTCATCATAGTCAACATCTTGAACTTGTCGAAAACCATTTTGCGACAATTCTAGCTTTGTAGATAGTGACACTACTATCAGCGTCCGTCTTCCTCTCGAAGATCCATTTATTCTCAATTGCTTGCCGATCATCGGGCAAGTCAACCAAAGTCCACACTTTGTTCTCATACATGGATCTCATCTCAGATTTCATGGCCTCAAGCCATTTTGCGGAATCTGGGCTCACCATCGCTTCTTCATAGTTCGTAGGTTCGTCATGGTCTAGTAACATAACCTCCAGAACAGGATTACCGTACCACTCTGGTGCGGATCTTACTCTGGTTTACCTACGAGATTTGGTAGTAACTTGATCTGAAGTTACATGATCATCATCATTAACTTCCTCACTAATTGGTGTAGAAGTCATAGGAACAGATTTCTGTGATGAACTACATTCCAATAAGGGAGCAGGTACAGTTACCTCATCAAGTTCTACTTTCCTCCCACTCACTTCTTTCGAGAGAAACTCCTTCTCTAGAAAGGATCCATTCTTAGCAACGAATGTCTTGCCTTTGGATCTGTGATAGAAGGTGTACCCAACTGTCTCCTTTGGGTATCCTATGAAGACACATTTCTCCGATTTGGGTTTGAGCTTATCAGGATGAAACTTTTTCACATAAGCATCGCAACCCCAAACTTTAAGAAACGACAACTTTGGTTTCTTGCCAAACCACAGTTCATAAGGCGTCGTCTCAACGGATTTTGATGGTGCCCTATTTAACGTGAATGTAGTTGTCTCTAATGCATAACCCCAAAACGATAGTGGTAGATCGGTAAGAGACATCATATATTGCACCATATCTAATAAAGTACGGTTACGATGTTCGGACACACCATTACACTGTGGTGTTCCAGGTGGCGTGAGTAGTGAAACAATTTCACATTGTTTTAACTGAAGGCCAAACTCGTAACTCAAATACTCTTCTCTACGATCAGATCGTAGAAACTTTATTTTTCTTGTTACGATGATTTTCCACTTCACTCTGAAATTATATGAACTTTTCAAATGTTTCAGACTTCTGTTTCATTAAGTAGATATACCCATATTTGCTCAAATCATCTGTGAAGGTCAGAAAATAATGATACCTGCTACGAGCCTCAATATTCATCGGACCACATACATCTGTATGTATGATTTCCAACAAATCTGTTGCTCTCTCCATAGTTCCGGAGAACAGCATTTTAGTCATCTTGCCCATGAGGCACGGTTCGCAAGCATCAAGTGATTCATAATCAAGTGATTCCAAAATTCCATCAGTATGGAGTTTCTTCATGTGCTTTACACCAATATGACCTAAACGGCAGTGCCACAAATAAGTTCCACTATCATTATTAACTTTGCATCTTTTGGCTTCATTATTATGATTATGTGTATCACTACGATCGAGATCCAACAAACCATTTTCGTTGGTGTGTATGACCATAGAAGCTTCTTATTCATGTAAACAGAACAACAATTGTTCTCTAACTTAAATGAATAACCGTATTGCAATAAACATGATCAAATCATATTCATGCTCAACGCAAACACCAAATAACACTTATTTAGTTTCAACACTAATCCCGAAAGTATAGGGAGTGTGCGATGATGATCATATCAATCTTGGAACTACTTCCAACACACATCGTCACCTCGCCTTTTACTAGTCTCTGTTTATTCTGCAACTCTCGTTTCGAGTTACTACTCTTAGCAACTGAACCAGTATCAAATACCAAGGGGTTGCTATAAACACTAGTAAAGTACACATCAATAACATGTATATCCAATATACCTTTTGTTCACTTTGCCATCCTTCTTATCCACCAAATAGTTGGGGCAGTTCCGCCTCCAGTGACCAGTCCCTTTGCAGTAGAAGCACTTAGTCTCAGGCTTAGGTACAGACTTGGGCTTCTTCACTTCAGTAGCAACTTGCTTGCCGTTCTTTTTGAAGTTCCCCTTCTTCCCTTTGCCCTTTTCTTGAAACTAGTGGTCTCGTCAACCATCAACACTTGAAGTGGTCTCGTCAACCATCAACACTTGATGTTTTTCTTGATTTCTACCTTCGTTGATTTCAGCATCACGAAGAGCTCGGGAATTATTTTTGTCATCCCTTGCATACTATAGTTCATCACGAAGTTCTACTAACTTGGTGATGGTGACTAGAGAATTCTGTCAATCACTATTTTATCTGGAAGATAAACTCCCACTTGATTCAAGCGATTGTAGTACCCAGACAATCTGAGCACATGCTCACTAGTTGAGCGATTCTCCTCCATCTTTTAGCTATAGAACTTGTTGGAGACTTCATATCTCTCAACTCGGGTATTTGCTTGAAATATTAACTTCAACTCCTGGAACATCTCATATGGTCCTTGACGTTCAAAACGTCTTTGAAGTCCCGATTCTAAGCCGTTAAGCATGGTGCACTAAACTATCAAGTAGTCATCATATTGAGCTAGCCAAACGTTCATAACATCTGCATCTGCTCCTGCAATAGGTCTGTCACCTAGCGGTGCATTAAGGACATAATTCTTCTGTGCAGCAATGAGGATAATCCTCAGATCACGGATCCAATCCGCATCTTTGCTACTAACATCTTTCAACATAATTTTCTCTAGGAACATATCAAAATAAACATAGGGAAGCAACAACGCGAGCTATTGATCTACAACATAATTTGCAAAATACTATCAGGACTAAGTTCATGATAAATTTAAGTTCAATTAATCATATTACTTAAGAACTCCCACTTAGATAGACATCCCTCTAATCCTCTAAGTGATCACGTGATCCATATCAACTAAACCATGTCCGATCATCACGTGAGATGGAGTAGTTTCAATGGTGAACATCACTATGTTGATCATATCTACTATATGATTCACGCTCGACCTTTCGGTCTCCGTGTTCCGAGGCCATATCTGTTATATGCTAGGCTCTTCAAGTTTAACCTGAGTATTCCGCATGTGCAACTGTTTTGCACCCGTTGTATTTGAACGTAGAGCCTATCACACCCGATCATCACGTGGTGTCTCAGCACGAAGAACTTTCGCAACGGTGCATACTCAGGAAGAACACTTATACTTTGATAATTTAGTGAAGGATCATCTTATAATGCTACCGTCAAACAAAGCAAGATAAGATGCATAAAGGATTAACATCACATGCAATCAATATAAGTGATATGATATGGCCATCATCATCTTGTGCTTGTGATCTCCATCTCCGAAGCATCGTGCTTGTGATCTCCATCTCCGAAGCACCGTCATGATCACCATCGTCACCGGCGCGATACCTTGATCTCCATCGTAGCATCATTGTCGTCTCGCCAACTTATTGCTTTTACGACTATCGCTACCGCTTAGTGATAAAGTAAAACTATTACATGGCGATTGCATCTCATACAATAAAGCGACAACCATATGGCTCCTGCCAGTTGCCGATAACTCGGTTACAAAACATGATCATCTCATACAACACATTATATCACATCATGTCTTGACCATATCACATCATGTCTTGACCATATCACATCACAACATGCCCTGCAAAAACAAGTTAGACGTCCTCTACTTTGTTGTTGCATATTTTACGTGGCTGCTACAGGCTTAGCAAGAACCGTTCTTACCTACGCATCAAAACCACAACGATAGTTTGTCAAGTTGGTACTGTTTTAACCTTCGCAAGGACCGGGCGTAGCCACACTCAGTTCAACTAAAGTGAGAGAGACAGACACCCGCCGGTCACCTTTAAGCAATGAGTGCTCGCAACGGTGAAACCAGTCTCGCGTAAGCATACGCGTAATGTCTGTCCGGGCCGCTTCATCTCACAATACCGCTGAACCAAAGTATGACATGCTTGTAATCAGTATGACTTATATCGCCCACAACGCACTTGTGTTCTACTCGTGCATAGCATCAACGCATAAAACCAGGCTCGGATGCCACTGTTGGGGAACGTAGTAATTTCAAAAAAATTCCTACGCACACGCAAGATCATGGTGATGCATAGCAACGAGAGGGGAGAGTGTTGTCCACGTACCCTCGTAGACCGACAGCGGAAGCGTTATCACAACGCGGTTGATGTAGTCGTGCGTCTTCACGATCCGACCGATCAAGTACCGAACGCACGGCACCTCCGAGTTCTACACACGTTCAGCTCGATGACGTCTCTCGTACTCCGATCCAGCCGAGTGTTGAGGGAGAGTTTCGTCAGCACGACGGCGTGGTGACGATGATGATGTTCTACCGATGCAGGGCTTCGCCTAAGCTCCGCAACGATATTATCGAGGTGTAATTTGGTGGAGGGGGGCACCGCACATGGCTAAAAGATCTCAAGGATCAATTGTTGTGTCTCTGGGGTGCCCCCCTGCCCCCGTATATAAAGGAGCAAGGGGGAGGCAGCCGGCCAAGGGGAGAGACGCGCCATAGGGGGGAGTCCTACTCCCGGTGACTCCCACCGGGAGTAGGACTCCTCCTTTCCTTGTGGGAGTAGGAGAAGGGAAGGGGAAAGGAGAAAGAAGGAAGGGTGCGCCCCCCTTCCCTAGTCCAATTCGGACCAGACCATGGGGAGGGGTGCGGCCACCTTTTGAGGCCTTTCTCTCCTTTCCCGTATGGCCCATTAAGGCCCAATACGAATTCTCGTAACTCTCCGGTACTCCGAAAAATACCCGAATCACTCGGAACCTTTCCGAAGTCCGAATATAGTCGTCCAATATATCGATCTTTACGTCTCGGCCATTTCGAGACTCCTCGTCATATCCCCGATCTCATCCGGGACTCCGAACTCCTTCGGTACATCAAAACTCAATAAAACTGTCATCGTAATGTTAAGCGTGCGGACCCTACGGGTTCGAGAACTATGTAGACATGACCGAGACACGTCTCCGGTCAATAACCAATAGCGGGACCTGGATGCCCATATTGGCTCCCACATATTCTACGAAGATCTTTATCGGTCAGACCGCATAACAATATACGTTGTTCCCTTTGTCACCGGTATGTTACTTGCCCGAGATTTGATCGTCGGTATCTCGATACCTAGTTCAATCTCGTTACCGGCAAGTCTCTTTACTCGTTCCGTAACACATCATCCCGCAACTAACTCATTAGTCACAATGCTTGCAAGGCTGATAGTGATGTGCATTACCGAGTGGGCCCAGAGATACCTCTCCGACAATTGGAGTGACAAATCCTAATCTCGAAATACGTCAACCCAACAAGTACCTTTGGAGACACCTGTAGAGCACCTTTATAATCACCCATTTACGTTGTAACGTTTGGTAGCACACAAAGTGTTCCTCCGGTAAACGGGAGTTGCATAATCTCATAGTCATAGGAACATGTATAAGTCATGAAGAAAGTAATAGCAACATACTAAACGATCGAGTGCTAAGCTAACGGAATGGGTCAAGTCAATCACGTCATTCTCCTAATGAGGTGATCTCGTTAATCAAATGACAACTTATGTCTATGGCTAGGAAACATAACCATCTTTGATTAACGAGCTAGTCAAGTAGAGTAGTTTCCGGTTTGTCTATGTATTCACACATGTATTATGTTTCCGGTTAATACAATTCTAGCATGAATAATAAACATTTATCATGATATAAGGAAATAAATAATACTTTATTATTGCCTCTAGGGCATATTTCCTTCAAATCGCAAACTCCTCCCCATATCTAGCTAGTAGCTCGGCCTCTCGCACCACTTCCTAGCTCCATTCTCTCTGTCTATCCATCTCACTTGGCCTTATTTGCCTCTAAAAAATGGATGTACACCGACCGATCTCCCGCTATACATATAGGTGGCGTTTGGTTCAAAGGATAACCATCCAGGGGATAGGGATTACCAGTTTTGGAGGGAATACCACTCGTTTGGTTTGTTGGCGAATATGGCTAAGGATAACCAGATACCTGGGAATATTCCCTCAAAAGCAGGTTGAAGGGAGCCATGAAATTATGACGGATGGTGGCAACCACCCACGCGCAATGTGCTCCCGAGCCGGCGAAACATTTTATTTTTCTCACCCCTCCCGAACACAGACAATGTATTGACGGCGACTTCGATTTGGATCAGCGATGGGGCGTTTCAGCAAGTACTGCGATGCGGTGTACGGCATCGGCTGAGCAAGTCAGGCCGGCTGGCGCCTTTTTCTTGCCTGGCGAAGCCCAGCCTAGCGAGAGCTTCATGGTCGACGGGTGTACGGCATCAGCTGAGCAAGGTCCGGTGGTGCGCGTGGAGTAGGCGGGACCCTCGCGCTCGCCGGTCGCAGCTACTGCTGACCTGCTGTCCTACACTTCTTCCTCACGGCCAGTAGGTAGCCATGACATGTGCGGACGCCGAGGCCGAGGCAACTTCCTCCACATCTCGGACGATCCCGAGTTCATTGACGATGTCAAGGCTGACCTGGAGATATCGTTCTTCAGACTAGCATATTTGCATCTGGCTGTGACACGAGATGACAAGATCGACTTCGGTGTGGCACCCCGGCTCAGAGAAACCGGAACGTCCCGTATTCCAGCCCAGAGATCGACGAGAAGTCTCCGGAATACGGCACTGCTTGACATAGAACAAATCAGCTCTTATTACAAGAATAAATACAAAGTTCTGATGTTACAAAGGTTCACATCAGCACGGCGACACTACGCCTGCGATACTACACTCGCTCTATGCTGGCAGCGGAACAACTCTTAGCAGCGAAAATCTTCTAGCAGTGGAACAACGACGAAGGTGGTGAACTCCACTCCGCAGGGACTCTAGTTGGGACACGATCTAGCTCGCACGAACGGAAACCACGACAAGCAAATCAAGCAATCACGGCATCACCTGCAATCTGGCATGACACGCCAGGTCAGTATATTGAATGTACTTGCTAGTTCACAACAACCAAAACAGCAAGGCAAGACAACAGCATAGCATTAAGCAGGTTAATTAAATTAACAGCTACCATGATACAACAGCAACTCCTAAGCATGATATGAAACTACTACAATGCTGATAAATCACCATCTCTGATCTCCATAACCATATCTCTCTTGGCTGACCGGCCAAGCAATATACCATCTCGATCACCTCGTGATCAAAACCAAACTGTAACCGTGATCCTTATGGTGATCACAACCCAACCAATGAATGGCCTGTGATCCTTACGGCGATCACAACCCGACCAATAATTGGCCAATCTGTACTACTCCAAATATCCACATATCCATCACCTATAAGTCATTCCGTCATGTGAGTGTTGATCGAACGGTGTACCCTAGTACGAACCCATACCCATGACCGAGGACGCGGCTATCGATAGATTAAACACACACTCTGCAGAGGTAGCGCATTTTACCCACACCACAGAACCCATGGCCTCGCACTCCCATTCGGGTGGACCAACGGCGTTCCGACAAAACCGATCTACTGCCATGACACTCTCCCGGCCACTCCGACTCAATCCCCACTGGTCTAAGTCATGGGTGGCCCCGTGTCTACCAAAGACACAACGACCACCGTCGTGGCCCGTCCCACACGGGGACACGGATCCAAAAACTCAAACAACGGGCACACAAGACTTATGTCCGCCTACCTGATCAGGGTAGCGCGCGCCCATAACCTTCCCTCGTTAGAGGCACCGGCGAGAGGCAGGACAATAGACCACATTAGGGCCGTCCCATACTGGCAAATGTGGTTGCATTGGAAAAGTTCGATTCGGCAGCACCTGACCAACTTAATGACGGAATTTATCCCCAAAAATATAACCATGATAACTGATACTCCGATGTCAACCATCAAACTATAATCCAAGTCACAGCAATATCCAACAAATAATCCAAGCATAATATCATCATCTCAAAATACTCCGAGGATAGCATATAACACTACTATCATGATGAATCCGAAACAATAATCCTACTACTCCAATAACAAGAATACAGCTATCCAGCTAAGATCCACATGTAACCAGCATCTTCGAAAATAATACTCCAAGCAACAGAACATCAACTAGCATCATGAAAATAATCATACTAACCACTAATAATCCAAAGGTAGCATGATATCCAAAGTAATACTCCAAAACATACTAACAGATATCATCAAGAAACAATCATAATAGCAGCCACTAATACTCCAATGGCAACATGATACTCATCAACTACACAAATAACTCCTAGTAATCCAACCAATAGCATGGCAACCACAACATCAAAATACTACTCCAAGAAAATGCCATGCACAGATCACAAGTAGCTAAAACAATATTTTAAACAAGTTCAAATAAGTGAAACCATGTCACGGCATTGCAATCATGCAAATGGAGGGTGTGGCTTGCCTGGGGTGGAAGAAATCACCGGAAGAAAGTGCGAGAAGCTCGCGGAAAGAATCGCCGAAAATCATTCTCTCTCGGAGGGGGCTGAATAAGGGCAGGGGCAAAATGGTCATTTTCAGAATGTCAAAACATGGTGAAAATGGTTCCATCAGTACGATCTCGACGAAACAAAGAAGTAGGCTTTGGATTCACCTCATTTGGAGTTACGGATAAAAAGTTATGAGGGGTTGAAGTTCACGGACTTTTCTGCAAAAATAATATTCACAGTCGGGTCCCTGAGTGGATAAGGCAGAAGCGCAAAGTTAGAAATACGCTTTCGGTCAGCGAAAACGTAAAATGGAAATACGCTTTCACTTATCTGACGTGGCGGGGGCTCGTCAACGCGGGGCCGGCTCCTGTGAGGCTGACGCGCGGGTCCCACCGCATCTTCTCTCTCCTCCCATGCCTCCTTCTTCTTCCCCCGCTGCTCCCCCGACAGGAACAGAGGAGAGGGAGCAGGGCGCTGCCGGCGCTGGCCTCGCCGCCTCCAGCCACCTCCGGTCGAGGCGAGGGCACCAGCGAGCGCGGCTTGCTCCGCCGCCTCCGTTCCCGCAGAGAGGAGCCCTGGGGAGCGGCAAAACGACGGTGAGGGGCGGTGGCAGAGAAGACCAGGGGCGGATGGGTGACGAAGGGCGCGGGCGGCGCCGGCCATCTCCGGCCAGGGAGAGGGCACCGGCTGACACATCCCTAGTTCTGGTTTGCACTAGGCTAGCCCTTCATGTGTGCATCATGTTTAAATTTTTCAGGATCTTGAAATGGGGATGATCAAACCCCTAGCACCAAAATAATGCAAATAGGTTCAACTCTAAAATGTTTTCAATGATCCCAAATTGGTCTGCAAAAATGTTCATGATTTATGGAAAAAGGTGAAAACCATATCCAGAGATGATGCATATTTTTGCAGGACATTTTGGTATTTGAATTAACACAATACATATTTGAGTTGGAGCTATTTAAATGCTATATATAATTTAGATGCTTCAAAAATGTTGCAAATTGTTCAGGGTCACTGGAATAATTCAGATAGGACCCATGACTAATTCCAGGATTTTATGAAATTATTTGGTATTTTAATCAAATCAAAAACAAAAACAGAATTAGAAAAGAGAGGAAGAGAGTTACCTGGCCACTTACCTGGCCAGCCCAGCCCACTGGCCTGGTGCAGTCATCCCTAACCTCTGCCAGTAGGCAGAGGCGGGACAGCGCATGCGCGCGCGAGGTGCCACGCCTCCTCCTGCTTGCCGCTGAGACTCTGGACGCGTGGGTGAACGCCCCGGCGTCGTCCCGATCCGCCCGACCCCTCTCTCTCCCCCTGCTCTCTCCCTCGCTGATCCCCACCTCACCGGGTGTAGCCGACGCTGCTGTTCACCGTAGCTGCAGCCACCGCCTCCCCCTCGCTTCTCTGACCGGCCCACGAGCTGCGCCTAGACCCCGAGCACCTCTCCGCCGACCCACGCAAGGCCGGAGGACCCCAAGACGACGCCGCGACCTTTCTTCCCCGTCCACGGCCGCCGGATGCCGCCGTCCGATTCGCCGGCTCCGCCGCCTCCCTGAGGCCACTGAGCTGCTCTACTACCTCACTGTGAGCTCCTACGCCGCCCCTCTCCCTCGCCGTGCTCGATTTCACCGCGTAGCCGTCACTTCTGTCGATCCGAGAACCCGTCGCCGCCGGCCGTGTCGCCGCCGTGCCTAGAGCTCACGCACGTCGCGTCTGAGCATACCACCGTGCTCAGCGCAATGCCAGAAGCCCAAAAGCCCCACCCGCTGCTCCTGCCGTTCGCTGTAGCGTCGTCTTCGCCGACGCCCGATCTCTGGCCGCCGCCATAGCTCGTCTCCGGCGAGTTTCCGGCCACCCCGCGCCCTCCAGCTTCTTCGGTTGGATGCGGTCGAGCACGGGCTCCCTCCTGGTGCCCTCAGCGCAACCAGCCGTTGCCCCTAGCGCCACCCCGAGGAGTCGCCGCCGCACTGGATGGTCGCCGGCGGCCCAACCCCGGCCGTGCCGACGTGGCACTATCATTAGCGGCTAATGACGCCACTAACTAACCCCCTAGCTCACTGACAGACGGGCCCCGCCCCTTAATTAACCACAGGGTTATTTCCTGTTTAAATTAAGCTAATGCTCGTGGCCCCACCGGTTAGTTTGACCTTGCCACCTCAGCGTTGACCTGGCCCCACTAGTCAGCCTCTGCTGCTGACGCTGTTACACTGACCGCGGGACCCACAGGTCAGGGTTGACCTGGGCTGGCGCCTTTGACCTGCTGACGTCACCCCGACGTCATGCTGACGCAGTTAACCTTTTTCTGGATTTATTCTTATTCAGGAAATTCCAGAAAATAGTGCTAACTTCTAAAAATCATAGAAATTAATTTGTAACTCCAAATGCAAAGTGTTATATATGAAAAATGGTCAGAAAAATCCAATCTATCCATCTGTACTGGTTTCATGCATGTTTAAACAAGTTAACTTGCTGTTTAGTGCAAAACATGATAAAGCACTATTTAAGATCACAAGTGAGTTTGAACTTTGAATCTTTCTTTCAAAATAGCTCAAACCCATCTTATTGTAGTTGGATTAGCCCAACACACTCATTTTACCATGTCTTGATCATGCATCATATTGTTGCATTGCAATGATTGTGTTCCCTCTTTGTTGCCGGTGTTGTCCCCTCTCGGTAGACGATGTCCCGACGTTGTGATCGTTGACACTGATGAAGACTCAATGCTATCTTCAGAAGTGCCAGGCAAGCAAAAACCCCTTGTTCATTCCGATACAATCCCACTCTCTCCCTCCTGCTCTCTTTTACTGTACTAGGACAACAACGATTCATCTACTACTTGCTGCGGTAGTTGAACCCCTTATCCTCTGCATGACCTGTCATTGCCACAGTAAATAGATGAAACCCACTAGCATGAGTAGGAGTTGTTTGAGCCCTGATGTGCCTACTCATTCATGCTTGTTTGTCGTGCCTGCTATTGCTTAGAGTTGTGTCAGGTCTGATTCATCGGGGATGTATCGGAGGTGTGTGAACATGTCCTACTGTTGAGAGCTAAGTGTGTGAACACGATTTGGTAAAGGTATCGGTGAGAGGCCATGTAGGAGTACATGGTGGGTTGTCTCATTGACGTCCTCCTCAGGAACTAAGTTCTGTGTTTGTGATTCATGAAACAGCTACTACCATGCATTGTGCCCTGAAATATGACCCCGCTCGACTTCTTAATCACCCTTGTCCTCTGTCCAGGAGTTGCAAGTAGTTTCTGGTTTTTGTAGTATGCTGGAGGCCGTGGGCAGCGCTGACCCGAGGGGTGGGCTGTGATGCGGTAGGCACGTGGCCGGGTATGCCGGGCGCCCGTTTGGTGTCGCGGAACCCTGTAGACATTGTTCGGGGCCGTATGTGGAAACCTCGGCCGGACTCCCTGCAGATGGAACCTGAATAGGCGATAAACCTGGACTAGACACTTGAGTGTTTAGCTAGGTCGTGGTCTACACCCACGTCGGCTTTCGCTTGAAGTCTGCCGAGCACATGTCGTGTGCAGACGCTAAGTGGTGGAAACATGTATGAAGAAGTACACCCCTGCAGGGTTAACATCATCTATTCGAATAGCCGTGTCCACGGTAAAGGACTTCTGGGTTGCCTATAACAGTTCATAGACAAGTGAAAGTGGATAATCTAAAATGCGCGAGATAAGCGTGAGTGCTATGGATGGCGTTCTCGTAGGGAGACGGGAGCGGATCCATAGTGGTGTATTGATATGGTGAATATGTGGACTCCTGTGCACCACCTCAAATGAGTTACTTGCAGTCGTAGTTCAGGATAGCCACCGAGTCAAAGCTGGCTTGCTGCAGTTAAACTCCACCACCCCCTTTGTTGATACCGATGCATATGTAGATAGTTCTGATGTAAGTCTTGCTGGGTACATTTGTACTCACGTTTGCCTATTTTATGTTTTGCAGAGAGACTTCAGTCTCGCTAGTAATTCCGTGTGGACTTCGACGTTTAGCTTGTTACCTCAGCTACGATCTTGTGCCCTCGGCAGGATCTAGTAGATAGTCAGGCTTCTCAGCCTTTTTCATTTATAGTTGTCTGTACTCAGACATGTTAAGCTTCCTCATGTGTTTGACTTGTATGCCCTGAATGCTGGGTCGAGAGACCCATGTTTGTAATATCTCGCTCCTTGGAGGCTAATGAATAATTACTCTGAGTCGTAGAGTCTTGTTGTGATGCCATGTTGTATTTGCACATATCGAGCATATTGTGTGTATGATTGAAATGCTTGGTATGTGTGGGATCCGACAACCTAGTTGTTTATCCTTGGTAGCCTCTCTTATGGGGAAATGTAGTCTTGTGCTTCCATGAGCCATAGTAGTCCGCTATAGCCCGGTTCACCGGAGTCCTGCTAGCCCAGCACTACTGCTCCGGAACACTTGACTGGCCGGCATGTGATTCACTTCGTTCCTGTGTCTGTCCCTTCGGGGAAATGTCACGCGGTGACATCCGGAGTCCTGCCTAGCCTGCTACAGCCCGGGTTCCCGGAATCCTGTTAGCCCAATGCTACAGCCCGGATTCGCACGCTGCTGACCCATATGCTCGATGTTGATTCATGTATGCCTGTCCCCGTAAGTTAGTGCCACTTTGGGTTCACGACTAGTCATGTCAGCCCGGGTTCTCTGTCATATGGATGCTAGCGACACTATCATATACGTGAGCCAAAAGGCGCAAACGGTCCCGGGCCATGGTAAGGCGACACCCATGGAAATACCGTGCGTGAGGCCGCAAAGTGATATGAGGTGTTACAGGCTGGATCTGTGTGACTTAGAATTGGGGTCCTGACAGCTTTGGTATTAGAGCCTGACTGCCTGTAGGATTACGAAGCCAAACTGGTCGAAGTTGAGTCTAGAAATTCTTTAGTTATATAAGGGAATTGGTTGTGGAAGGGAACGTAAGGCTCTTTTTACTCCTTAACCTTATGCCCTTCTGATCTGAGTCATCCTCTTCTCTTCTACGGGGATTAAGAACTAGGCCTCTCATCTTTCTATCAGGATCACGTGTTACTAATCCGTAGACTTATAGGAATGATGGATTCAAGCCCCAGTTCAGTTCCTACTACTTCCGTATGTTAACTGTTGATCTCGAAACCTTGATATTGTGCTTCTGAGTGGCTATGCCACCATTTTTGTAGCATGTCTCCAATCGTTTTGAGCATTTACAGCCGTTATGCTGTCCGAGTTGTCCCAGGTTTCTAAACAATCTGATGCATTTGCAAAATCCTTTCCCTCTGGTTTCGATGTTCCTTTAGGCCAGGTTAATCACACAAATTGTTGAGTTGAGGTATTCCATTGCCTCGACATATATGTTGGAGCTATTATTATGACCATAGATGTCTAGAGTATCACCTAGTAAACTAGCCATGTTTTGTGTTCCCGGAGTGATGATTCTGGCCACCATTCTTGAAAGCGTCCCATGATGCCATTTACTAGTAGGTATTCTACTCCTGGGTTCTTGACCCAAGATTCACTCTACTTACCTCGTGTTGATAGTGTTGCTCGTACCTTTAGGATACTAGTAACCTTTGTGATAGTCTTCGAGGTCCGTGGTATATCATTCTTCCAAATACCATGAACCATCCTTGGCAGAAGTTCCTCGTTGAACCAAAAGATCACAACAAGAGTGCTCTAGATGAGTTCCCCATTCTATATTGTGACTCTGCCAATCCTACCTCTCTGCATGGGGTATCCAGAAGAAATATGTTGAATTTGTTCGGCATACTAATCCATGCATCCACAACTCAGAAAAACATATGTTCCTTTGAGTTGTTCCTCTTTAGTTGTCTTCTGACCTTCGTCTATCAAATGATAGTCAAGAGTATGCGTGCATTCGTTCATCGGTGCTTATTATTCTTGTGGTCCGTCAAGCCATTCTATTTCGGAATGACTAGGAGAAACAAACTCCAGCACCTCATCCATTTCTTGGAGTGGGAAAAGTATTTGTATTCCGCAAATCAAAATGCCAGTACAGCTTTTGTTCTGTTCTACCTCGGAGTATTACTCCCATTATGTCAGGATTGTCATGAGAATTGCACCATTTCTCATGAATTCTTGACATAGTGATACTTCTTGCCATCATTTTTCATTCCTCGGTTCCGCGTTATTGTAACCGGAATGCCGACAAGTGAGTCGTGGTGTGTGGAATCAATACTCCTAGCAACTCCATTGATTGGTAGTTAATGGACAATATTCTCATTCTTAGCGTGTTGGTTATTAAATCACCATCCTAAGATTGATCGTGCTACCTTGTCCTTATTTCTGGTGCACTCTTCGATTGATGAGTTAGGATTTTGTCAAATCCTCGCTCATTTGATCATATCGTCTCGCCCTGAAAAGCAAGATTGTTCTCGATCTCAATAACATGTTGGTGGATCAAGATTTTCCAAATATCTTCTTGGAAGTACCACCAGGTTGTCCCCTGACCAATATGTTGAGTTCGTGATCAAGTTGGTTTTCCAATAAGCCACTCTTTCTCCAAGAATTTGTGTCGGATACCCCGAGCTAGTTGGTTAAGCTAAACAACAACCTAAAGAGTTGGAAGATAAAGCTTTCCCGACTTAGTTCATTTTAAGGGATATCTTGTATGTGTGTTGAAGAAGATGATATCATCATTGATTGATCCTTGTTTCAATTGTTGGATCTATTGCCTTACCCAAATCTTTGATTTGCGCATGGGCTAACGTCAAATCAAATCAGAATCAACGGTATTCGTAATGTTGTCTTACTCGTGGTTGTTTCCTCGAGCATACACCATTGTATCCTTTGGGTCTGACCAATGCTATCACCTTGTTCACATAATTCTGGAATTTCACTTATGTGGAAACCTGGATGAATTGTTGTTGAGCCCATCAGCAACATTGTTATCTTCTCCATGATTTGTGTTGAACATCCAGCTAGTATTGGAAACTTTATAAGCATTATCTTCATGTCCCGTTCATGAAGCATATGCTTGGATGCAAGAAGTGACTTCCTCTAATTCATGTGCATTTGATGCAAGTTGCCGCCGTGAATTCGAGAAAGCATGTTTTTACCTCCTCTGGAATCATCCCAAGTCAGTTATGCACGTGCGAAGTATTCCGTGGTCTGTTAGACTGATCATCTTCATCCATATGAATTCTCTAGCACACCAAGCCACTGACTGCTTTGTTCAAGGAGAAGGAGTTCCTTCATAAGAGCTAATCCGGACTTATGAAAGAACTTCGATCTCCTCGTTGATGGTTCCCAACCAGAACTCGGTAGTGTTTTATTGTAAGACTACCATGTGGGCATGTTTGTCTAGGACAATGTGTTCACATGTTTGTAGCAGAACCAGCTCATGTTTTGGAGCTTACTACCGTAGTCCATTTCCCGGGAATCTTGCAACGTCATCTCGTCGATTTGTGTTGCAAACTTTAATTTTTCTTCCTAGACTTGATGAGTCTGGAATATTCTGACACCAACCAGATCTGAATCTCAGGCAGATATGATGGTTGGAATGTTTCCTGAGAACTATAATATTGGTCTCCCTGTAACCCGGTAAGTGGATGTCGTGGCCAACACACCTAGCCGGAAGGCCTATTATCGTAGTATCTTGGTTGAAGAACTTGGTCACCTCCCCATAGGGATTTCGTAGGATTTACTCCCTAGTTGTCCCTTATGGAATTTTGTGTTCCCGAAGTCCGACCTTTTACTTGATGTTCTAGATATCAAACCATATCTATGAATGGGATACGCTAGTACATCAAGGAGAACATTAGAAGCGGAGTGCTAAATGTCTCTCTGTCGATCGTTCAGATTTTGTCCCCTTGGCCTTGCTACCTAAGGTGAAATCTGAGAAAGTGTTATCTTCTTTGCATCTGCATCGTCCATCACTATTCATCATGGTAGTATGTTGTGTTGCCAGGATCCTTGACACGGATATTGGTAAAACCTTGATGAATATGGAAATGCTCAAGTTCTTGAGAGCACGCACAAGCACTAGGTGTTATTATTGGCACTAACTGGGATTGCTCCTAGTTTTCTTCGGTTATGTTATAACCACTCCAACAGTGGAATTATTCCCTACTGTTGAGTTCCTCCCCAGTTACTAGAATCATTCCTAGCATTTGCATTTTTTGTTCCCAGCTTGCACCGTCATTGTGCCATCCTACCTTGGCTTACCCTTCCCAGTAATTACTGATAAGGACCATCTTCAAAAGTGGTCCCACCAGGGGTTTCATCCATTTCCGGTGATAAGCAAATCACCCCTTGTGTTGTCTTCAACAGGGTAATCCACATCATCCATACTAGTCCGAGTATGCTACTCCTTCGAACTCCATCAAACGATCATATGGGATTTACCTCAGGCTGGTATAGAGAGTTTCAATAATCTATGCATCAAAAGTAATTCCTTTTGCCACTTGAGGGAATAATTCTATGAGTCACCCTCCTCTAAGGTGTTTTGTTGCGATGTCATGGCAACTCAAATCCTCGCTACGATGACAACCGTTCACCACCCTCTTAGGTGTGGAATTGTTGTCTACCTAGTGAACCCTCGTCATCTATTCCACTCCATCCCTCTAGATGTGTGCTTCGTGTTTTAGCTCGAGCGATGTTGCTATGTCTCATTCCGTGAGTTGATCCTGAGTTGTTCGATTTTCGAGAAGATCGATCCTTCTAGAGTTTCCTTCTCCTCTCGTTGTCATGTTGGCTGACGTTCTCAGAGCAAGACGACAAGACAAAGATGGTGATTGAATGAACGTTCTTTTGAAGTGCAACCTGGATCGTGAAGATTGTGTTAGTTTGCGTTCCCTCTTCATCTTACCCTACGCTTGAATCTCGGGACGAGATTCTTGTTTAGTGGGGGTGAGTTGTCACATCCCTAGTTCTTGTTTGCACTAGGCTAGCCCTTCATGTGTGCATCATGTTTAAATTTTCCAGAAACTTGAAATGGGGATGATCAAACCCTTAGCACCAAAATAATGCAAATAGGTTCAACTCTAAAATGTTTTCAATGATCCCAAATTGGTCTGCAAAAATGTTCATGATTTATGGAAAAAGGTGAAAACCATATCCAGAGATGATGCATATTTTTGCAGGACATTTTGGTATTTGAATTAACACAATACATATTTGAGTTGGAGCTATTTAAATGCTATATATAATTTAGATGCTTCAAAAATGTTGGAAATTGTTCACGGTCACTGGAATAATTCAGATAGGACCCATGACTAATTCCAGGATTTTATGAAATGATTTGGTATTTTAATCAAATCAAAAACAGAAGAAACAGAATTAGAAAAGAGAGGAAGAGAGTTACCTGGGCCACTTACCTGGCCAGCCCAGCCCACTGGCCTGGTGCCAGTCATCCCTAACCTCTGCGAGTAGGCAGAGGCGGGACAGCGCACGCGCGCGCGAGGTGCCACGCCTCCTCCTGCTTGCCGCTGAGACTCTGGACGCGTGGGTGAACGCCCCGGCGTCGTCCCGATACGGCCGACCCCTCTCACTCTCCCCTGTTCTCTCCCTCGCTGATCCCCACCTCACCGAGCGTAGCCGACGCTGCCGTTCACTGTAGCTGCAGCCACCGCCTCCCCCTCGCTTCTCTGACCGGCCCACGAGCTGCGCCTAGACCCCGAGCACCTCTCCGCCGACCCACGCAAGGCCGGAGGACCCCAAGACGACGCCGCGACCTTTCTTCCCTGTCCACGGACGCCGGATGCCGCCGTCCGATTCGCCGGCTCCGCAGCCTCCCTGAGGCCACTGAGCTGCTCTACTAACTCACTGTGAGCTCCTATGCCGCCCCTCTCCCTCGCCGTGCTCGATTCTGCCGCGTAGCCATCACTTCTATCGAACTGAGAACCTGTCGCCGCCGGCCGTGTCGCCGCCGTGGCTAGAGCTCACGCACGTCGCGTCTGAGCATACCACCGTGCTCAGCGCAATGCCAGAAGCCCAAAACCCCCACCCACTGCTCCTGCTGTTCACTATAGCGTCGTCTTCGCCGACGCCCGATCTCTGGCCACCGCCATAGCTCGTCTCCGGCGAGTTTCCGGCCACCCCGCGCCCTCCAGCTTCTTCGGATGGTCGCCGGCGGCCCAACCCCGGCCGTGCCGACGTGGCACTATCATTAGCGGCTAATGACGCCACTAACTAACCCCCTAGCTCACTGACAGACAGGCCCCGCCCCTTAATTAACCACAGGGTTATTTCCTGTTTAAATTAAGCTAATGCCCATGGCCCCACCGGTCAGTTTGACCTTGCCACCTCAGAGTTGACCTAGCCCCACTAGTCAGCCTCTGCTGCTGACGCTGTTACAG
The DNA here is from genome assembly GCF_018294505.1 of Triticum aestivum. Taxonomy (NCBI): domain Eukaryota; kingdom Viridiplantae; phylum Streptophyta; class Magnoliopsida; order Poales; family Poaceae; genus Triticum; species Triticum aestivum. Next base: position 456,394,861 of record NC_057796.1, read on the forward strand.
TGACCGCAGGACCCACAGGTCAGGGTTGACCTGGGCTGGCGCCTTTGACCTGCTGACGTCACCCCGACGTCATGCTGACGCAGTTAACCTTTTTCTGGATTTATTCTTATTCAGGAAATTCCAGAAAATAGTGCTAACTTCTAAAAATCATAGAAATTAATCTATAACTCCAAATGCAAAGTGTTATATATGAAAAATGATCAGAAAAATCCAATATATCCATCCGTACTGGTTTCATGCATGTTTAAACAAGTTAACTTGATGTTTAGTGCAAAACATGATAAAGCACTATTTAAGCTCACAAGTGAGTTTGAACTTTGAATCTTTGGTTCAAAATAGCTCAAACCCATCTGATTGTAGTTGCATTAGCCCAACACACTCATTTTACCATGTCTTGATCATGCATCATATTGTTGCATTGCATTGATTGTGTTCCCTCTTTGTTGCCGGTGTTGTCCCCTCTCGGTACACGATGTCCCGACGTTGTGATCGTTGACACTGATGAAGACTCAATGCTATCTTCAGAAGTGTCAGGCAAGCAAAACCCCCTTGTTCATTCCGATACAATCCCACTCTCTCGCTCTTGCTCTCTTTTACTGCATTAGGACAACAACGATTCATCTGCTACTTGTTGCGGTAGTTGAACCCCTTATCCTCTGCATGACCTGTCATTGCCACAGTAAATAGATGAAACCCACTAGCATGAGTAGGAGTTGTTTGCGCCCTGATGTGCCTACTCATTCATGCTTGTTTGTCGTGCCTGCTATTGCTTAGAGTTGTGTCAGGTCTGATTCATCGGGGATGAATCGGAGGTGTGTGAACATGTCCTACTGTTGAGAGCTAAGTGTGTGAACACGATTTGGGAAAGGTATCGGTGAGAGGCCATGTAGGATTACATGGTGGGTTGTCTCATTGACGCCGTCCTCAGGAACTGAGTTCTGTGTTTGTGATCCATGAAACAGCTATTACCATGCATTGGGCCCTGAAATATGACCCCGCTCGACTTCTTAATCACCCTTGTCCTCTATCCAAGAGTTGCAAGTAGTTTATGGTGTTTGTAGTATGCTGGAGGCCGTGGGCAGCGCTGACCCGAGGGGTGGGCTGTGATGCGGTAACCACGTGGCCGGGTATGCCGGGCGCCCGTTTGGTGTCGCGGAACCCTGTACACATCGTTCGAGGCCGTATGTGGAAACCTCGGCCGGACTCCCTGCGGATGGAACCTGAATAGGCAATAAACCTGGACTAGAGACTTGAGTGTTTAGGTAGGTCGTGGTCTACACCCACGTCGGCTTTCGCTTGAAGTCTGCCAAGCACATGTCGTGTGCAGACGCTAAGTGGTGGAAACATGTATGAAGAAGTACACCCCTGCAGGGTTAACATCATCTATTCGAATAGCCGTGTCCGCGGTAAATGACTTCTAGGTTGCCTATAACAGTTCATAGACAAGTGAAAGTGGATACTCTAAAATGCGCGAGATAAGCGTGAGTGCTATGGATGGCGTTCTCGTAGGGAGACGGGAGCGGATCCATAGTGGTGTATTGATATGGTGAATATGTGGACTCGTGTGCGCCACCTCAAATGAGTTACTTGCAGTCGTAGTTCAGGATAGCCACCGAGTCAAAGCTGGCTTGCTGCAGTTAAACTCCACCACCCCCTTTGTTGATACCGATGCATATGTAGATAGTTCTGATGTAAGTCTTGCTGGGTACATTTGTACTCACGTTTGCCTATTTTATGTTTTGCAAAGAGACTTCAGTCTCGCTAGTAATTTCGTGTGGACTTCGACGTTTAGCTTGTTACCTCAGCTACGATCTTGTGCCATCGGCAGGATCTAGTAGATAGTCAGGCTTCTCAGCCTTTTTCATTTATAGTTGTCTGTACTCAGACATGTTAAGCTTTCGCATATGTTTGACTTGTATGCTCTGAATGCTGGGTCGAGAGACCCATGTTTGTAATATCTCGCTCCTCGGAGCCTAATGAATAAATACTCTGAGTCGTAGAGTCTTGTTGTGATGCCATGTTGTATTTGCACATATCGAGCATATTTTGTGTATGATTGAAATGCTTGGTATGTGTGGGATCCGACAACCTAGTTGTTTATCCTTGGTAGCCTCTCTTATGGGGAAATGTAGTCTTGTGCTTCCATGAGCCATAGTAGTCCGCTACAGCCCAGTTCTCCGGAGTCCTGCTAGCCCAGCACTACTGCTTCGGAACACTTGACTGGCCGGCATGTGATTCACTTCGTTCCTGTGTCTGTCCCTTCGGGGAAATGTCACGCGGTGGCATCCGGAGTCCTGCCTAGCCTGCTACAGCCCGGGTTCCCGGAGTCCTGTTAGCCCAGTGCTACAGCCCGGATTCGCACGCTGCTGACCGACATGCTCGATGTTGATTCATGTATGCCTGTCCCCGTAAGTTAGTGCCACTTTGGGTTCACGACTAGTCATGTCGGCCCGGGTTCTCTGTCATATGGATGCTAGCGACACTATCATATACGTGAGCCAAAAGGCGCAAACGATCCTGGGCCATGGTAAGGCGACACCCGTGGGAATACCGTGCGTGAGGCCGCAAAGTGATATGAGGTGTTACAGGCTGGATCTGTGTGACTTAGAATCGGGGTCCTAACACCGGCGGACTCGGGCGGCTGCACCGCGCCCATCCAGAGGGAGAGCTGGCACCGGGGATGACTAGGGTGGCCGCGACTTGGGGGCAACAGAGGACGAGGCGGCGGTGGCTGTTCGAGGGGCGGCGGCCAAACGTGGCTCCGGCGAGAGGGTGGGGTGGTGGAGAGGTTCGCCGGGGCACGTGCAGGACTCAGGTGAGGTCAGTGGGTGGAGAAGGGGACCGGAGAGCGCGAATTTAAGCCGAGCTTCGCGGCGGCCATGTCGCCAATGGTGGTCATGGAGGGCGTCTCGGGCTCGGGGAAGTGCATGGGCGGGGCTGGTGGAGGTTCAGGAGGCCAGTGGTGAGGTCGAGAGGCCTCGGGGTGGGCTTATATAGCCGCGGGGAGGGGTGGCCGAGCTGGCACCGCCGCAGACGCATGTCCAGCGCCGCGGACGCGTGCTCGCGCGCATGAACTCGGGGGCAAACGACGGGGAGGGCACAAGGGAGAGCTCACGGGGAAGAGACGACCAAGGGAGGGGCAGAGGAAGAGGCCGAGCGCTAGTGAAGCTCGGTCGGCCACAGTGCGCCCGTGGGCGCGCGGCGGTTTGCGTCAGTGAGCAAGAGGACGGAGGTGGCAAGGGCTCAGGGCAACGCAGTCGATCACGAGGAGGCCATTGGACATGCTGGTGAGTTGATACGAGGAGGGAATGGACGAGCACAGCGTCGGGGACGATCCAGAGCGCGTTTACTGCACACTAGGGCGATGGTGACCGCGCGCACTGGTGCACACAGTGCCACAAACGATGCCAAATGATGTCTGGGGGTTAGTCCTTCCTGGGTAGGCTGTAACTACGGTGGTAACTTGGTTTAAAGCACTCTGGTAAAAAAGAAATAACCCTCTGAAGTTTACTGCAGTAAACTTGGGTGCGCACTGGTGATCAACAGGAAGGGTTTTGGGAGCAATGGAGTTGTCTACTAGGTTGAGGTAAAGAAGGACTTACATCCTGGTAAGTTGGAGGAGATTTGGATAAAGATTTAATGTAGTTTCTTAACAACCACATAATCTGGTCAGAAATGCAGATCATGATGGTGCTCTCACATAGAGTATCAACTTGGGCTAAGATTGGGCAAAGCTTGATTATTTGTACATATGGAGATGCTGTGAAAAGCTCATGCCAAATGGACAAGCCAAAATGGCACTTGCTTTACAAACATCATTTCTGTCTAGAAACTTCAAATAATTTTGGTGGTCAAATGGCTCATTGAAATGATGCCAAATTGGGTGGAGAGAGGTTTTATAGGTATAAGAATGATCTGGTAATTTATTAGGATTTTTGAAGCAATACAAAATATACTTGCTTCACAACCTGAAAATATTGCCAAAATCAAAGATTTGCTCCTGTGCTCACATAGATGATTGGATGGGGCTGCAAATGGGTGAAAGGGTTTAATATGAGCACATTAAGGAGTGTGCAAAATTTCAACTCATTTGGATACTCCTAGCTAGTACTTCCTTCACAAAGCCTTCTGTGTGACAGAAACTTTGAAAATTCACTGAGGAAGATTGGCTAGGCAAATAAATTTGAACTTGTTCATGAGGCAATTATTTTGACATATAAACATGCCCAAAAAGGTTGGGAGGCACTAGGAGAAATATAAATGACAATTCCTTCACAAAGTGCCATTTAGGGCAGAAAGGAAGAATAATTATTAGGGAATTATTTTTGAACTGGCCAAGGAAATGTTTGGGCCTATTTGAGCTATATATGACCCAAAGGAATTATGAGAATTATTTGGGGATTTTTGGATGGACAGAAATATAGGTTGCTTCACAACCTAGGGCAGATAGGGTTACTCCTTTAATGAAAAAGGAATTTTCCCTAGAAAAAGATTTTAGGCTTTGGTCAAGGAGTGAAGTGACATGATCTTTGGCAAGGTTTTGAGAATGACGAGCCACTTGGGAGGAGGAATGAAGATGATTTCCCAGGTGGCAAGGCCACAGAACCACTCCAAAAAGAAAACAGAGCAAAAACCAAATAAATCAGAAGAAAAAGAAAAGGGCCAAAATCCAGGCTGTTACAAACCTTCCCCCCTTAAAGAAATCTCGTCCTCGAGATTTGGTTGCTCTGGGAACAAGTATGACTTGAGGACACCGTCTCCAACTTGGGTATCCTTTTTCCATTATTTATTGTTCCCATAAGAATTTCATATGATCAACTTACCTTGCTCTGGGGTGGTTTGCTTCACCTTTCCACAAATTCTGACGGGTCTTTGCTCATATACCAAATCTTTTTGCTGACGCAAATTTTCTCATATCTGCGGCCGTATCCAATGGATCTGAGCATAAATTTTTCCTTTGGTCAGGAAAACCCTTTTACTTCTGTCATGTGGTTGCTTCAAATAAATGCAGGCCTTCTAGTTTCAATAAATGCTGAGAATTATCATGGCCATCTTCTGACAGGATCTGACGGCTCATAGCTAGGGGGCACTGATTTATCTTGATTTATTTCTTTGGCTCGAGCATGAGATATGTACCCTCGATTTGACTGCCTTCTGTCGTGAGCAATATATTGGTGTATGGAGTTATAGCTGTGTCAAACCTCAACTATTTACATCTTGAGACTGGCCCGACAGGGGCTGACGGACAACTACTTTTCCTGACAGACTGACCATGTACTTGATTCCGTCGGTGAGTATACCGGGTCTGAGCTGATTGTTCGGCTTTTGATTTTTCTCATGTGGTCGATATACCCATCTGTGGTAATAGGCTGTGATATGCTTTAATACTGCCGCTGAAGTCAGACTGCTGAGATTGCAAAGGAATCTTAAATCTGACAGAACAGACTTGGATATTCCACACTAACCGTGTCAAGCAGGTCGGCGGGATATGAAAAATCCTTGTAAATAGAGTAGGCCGCTGAGAGTATACCTTTGGGAATCCATATGGAATAATGGCCTCCAACTGACTTGGGTATCCTGACCCTGATGGTCGTGCAAAAATCATCATACCTTTGCTGTCAGTCTCATCCTTTTTACAGTCATGATTTTCTTTGTCAGGATACCTTACTGAGATAACTTGGCCACACCTGTCCTTGATTCTTCATATGACTATGGATGCGATTAGTATTTTTGACATTATTCCTCCTTGTTTTCTGACCTGAGTCCGCACACATATGACATATACCCGGGGTTTGTAGCTGTACAGAGCTCATTGCTGAGGCCAATCATACAAGAAGGTGACAAGGTTTTATAATATCTCCTTGTCAATTGCGGGAATAATGATCTTGATGACCATTGTCAAGACTGTGGATTCTGTGATGTCATCTCCAAATATTATCGCTTCTTGCATCACATGGGATGTATCTCTGCTTATTTTCCTTTGCCTTTCTAGGGAGGTTGTGGGATCCTTACTTTTCTTAGGTATATCTGCTGGATCTTGCCGCATCTCGTATGAGTTACTGATATGACCGGGGATACATGCTCACCATATATAAGAAGGATATGCCACCGATCACTCGATCCTTGCGGTAGGCATCTGTTTTGTCTGAATTTTACCTCTGACAAAATTATTGCAAATCTGGTCCTTGCGCGGTACTGCCATACATCGGCAACTCATCATATATTCACGGAGGATGGTGCAATATTGTGATACTGACGTGGACTGGGTAGCTTACGAGAGAAGCCATCCGAGTAGCTTGCTGAGGAAGACTTGTTAACTTCTGCTCAAAGCTTTTGTTTGGGTATCTTTTAGGTGAAGGATCTATAGCTTGCACACGAAGCTTGTCATGTGTATTGTGCTGGAGAAGCCTGAGTTCAGTACTTGAGAAGCTTCTCCTCAGGTTTGCTTGTTGAGAAAAATTCATTTCCATCTGTCAGAAGCCTTTACTGAGGTGTCTTGCTGTGAAAGACTGGGTATCATGGATCGGAAATTGTTCACATATCATAATGAGGAAAAATGAGGAGCCTTGCATCATAAATTTCTTCCGATAGCATGTGGAATAATACTGAGTTCCTTATATCCAAAACTTCAGACTGCCATGCAGACTGAAATCCATACACACGCCCATAATATTCTGAGGCTGATTATTTGCATGAGAAAAATTGTTTGACTGTCTTCCTTGAGCATATCACATTCTGACTTAATTTCGGGTGATAACATATTTCAAACATCATGCCTTGCTGAGCCAAAACTTTGTATATGACCCATACCTCTGTCTGAAAACATACTGTTGATCTTGTAACTGACTTGTCTTTCTGCTGGCTGGATCATAACTGTTGTGAGGATTTTGCACTGAGGTAGACTCGATGCTGATAATCAATTTAATACACCATTGGTATTTTGAGCAGATTTTAATCCATAATGCAGTTGACTGGGTAGACCATAACGTCTAGCTGAGCTTCTTTCAAATATTTCAAATCCTTATTGCTTCTTCGAGTCCGGTGTCGGTGGATGAGCAATTCTTTATAGGGGGAAAATAATGTAACACCGGGCCCCAAAAAGAAAGAGGCAAAGAAAACTCAACTAAACAAAAACACACAACAACAATCAATTCGCACACAATCAGCGTCACATATTACTGCTAGTCACACAATATGCATGCCTACTTAAGCACACAAATCTCACGGGGTCTCCGGTTCTACGATCTAGCATGCTGTGACGATGTGCACGAGGACGAATAAATGTGTGGAAGAATTGGTGTAAACTACGCTACACCAAGTGCTAGCTTAGCCAGATAGCAACCTGGACTAGCTCGGAGGCGAGGACGTACTCGGTAATCATGTAGTGGGACACGAAGGTCGCAACCACATTATTATCAAGCGGACGGAAAAAGATCTGTACTTGTCCAAGAAATAGGATAGCGGGGAAAACTGAGGCTGCTGACATTGCCCTTTCTTGATAACTAAGATCATTAAGGGTTGCCAACATGACAAAATAAAAGAACGATCCGGGATAGAAGCATGTCCATCGCCGAAACGATAGACGGGACTGGAAGAAAGACATCGGCGCGATACCTGACCACCATTTTTGCAAACAGTGTCGGGATCACTTGGCATCACTCTGCTGGGTCAGAGATGACACCAATCACCGAAAGAAAAAGGAACTGGAGAAATGCAAAGGTTGAGCTGTAGTGGATCCGAACCGATGCCAGCTACACTCACCAGATAAACCGTTATCACAAATACTAAGGCTATATGCATGCTATGCAACAAACAAATGCGGCAACCAAATGCAATAAACAAACCAGACTCTATACTACCGATTTCTACCGGTTTCTACCGCTCGCGCTAACTAGGGCGTCCTACAGCCAGACCTGCTCTGGTACCAAGCCTATGGCACCCCGGCTCAGAGAAACCAGAACGCCCCGTATTCCAGCCCAGAGATCGAGGAGAAGTCTCTGGAATACGGCACTGCTTGACATAGAACAAATCAGCTCTTATTACAAGAATAAATACAAAGGTTCACATCAGCACGGCGACACTACGCCTGCGATACTACACTTGCTCTATGCTAGCAGCGGAACAACTCTTAGCAGCGGAAATCTTCTAGCAGCGGAACAACGACGAAGGTGGTGAACTCCACTCCGCAGGGACTCTGGCTGGGACACGATCTAGCTCGCACGAATGGAAACCACGACAAGCAAATCAAGCAATCACGGCATTACCTGCAATCTGGCATCACACGCCAGGTCAGTACATTGAATGTACTTGCAAGCTCACAACAACCAAAAACATCAAGGCAAGACAACAACATAGCATTAAGCAGGTTAATTAAATTAACAGCTACCATGATACAACAACAACTCCTAAGCATGATATGAAACTACTACAATGCTGATAAATCACCATCTCTGATCTCCATAACCATATCTCTCTTGGCTAACCGGCCAAGCAATATACCATCTCGATCACCTCGTGATCAAAACCAAACTGTAACCGTGATCCTTACGGCGATCACAACCCGACCAATGAATGGCCCGTGATCCTTACGGCGATCACAACCCGACCAATAATTGGCCAATCTGTACTGCTCCAAATATCCACATATCCATCACCTAAAAGTCATTCTGTCATGTGAGTGTTGATCGAACGGTGTACCCTAGTACGAACCCATGCCCATGACCGAGGACGCGGCTATCGATAGATTAAACACACACTCTACAGAGGTAGCGCACTTTACCCACACAAGAGAACCCGTGGCCTCGCACTCCCATTCGGGTGGACCAACGGTGTTCCGACAAAACCGATCTACTGCCATGACACTCTCCCGGCCACTCCGACTCACTCCCCACTGGCCTAAGTCATGGGTGGCCCCGTGTCTATCAAAGACACAACGACCACCGTCGTGGCCCGTCCCACACGGGGACACATATCCAAAAACTCAAACAACGGGCACACAAGGCTTATGTCCACCTACCTGATATGGATAGCGCGCGCCCATAACCTTCCCTCGTTAGAGGCACCGGCGAGAGGCACGACAATAGACCGCATTAGGGCCGTCCCATACCAGCAAATGTGGTTGCATTGGAAAAGTTCGATTCGGCGGCACCTGACCAACTTAATGACGGAATTTATCCCCAAAAATATAACCATGATAACTGATACTCCGATGTCAACCATCAAACTATAATCCAAGTCACAGCAATATCCAACAAATAATCCAAGCATAATATCATCATCTCAAAATACTCCGAGGATAGCATATAATACTACTATCATGATGAATCCGAAACAATAATCCTACTACTCCAATAACAAGAATACAGCTATCCAGCTAAGATCCACATGTAACCAGCATCCCCGAAAATAATACTCCAAGCAACAGAACATCAACTAGCATCATGAAAATAATCATACTAACCACTAATAATCCAAAGGTAGCATGATATCCAAAGTAATACTCCAAAACATACTAACAAATATCATCAAGAAACAATCATAATAGCAGCCACTAATACTCCAATGGCAAAATGATACTCATCAACTACACACATAACTCCTAGTAATCCAACCAATAGCATGGCAACCACAACATCAAAATACTACTCCAAGAAAATGCCATGCACAGATCACAAGTAGCTAAAACAATATTTTAAACAAGTTCAAATAAGTGAAACCATGTCACGGCATTGCAATCATGCAAATGGAGGGTGTGGCTTGCCTGGGGTGGAAGAAATCACCGGAAGAAAGTGTGAGAAGCTCGCGGAAAGAATCGCCGGATATCGTTCTCTCTCAGAGGGGGCTGAATAAGGGCAGGGGCAAAATGGTCATTTTCAAAATGTCAAAACATGGTCAAAATGGTTCCATCAGAACGGTCTCGATGAAACGAAGAAGTAGGCTTTGGATTCACCTCATTTGGAGTTACGGATAAACAGTTATGAGGGGTTGAAGTTCAGGGACTTTTCTGCAAAAATAATATTCACAGTCGGGTCCCCGAGTGGATAAGGCAGAAGCGTAAAGTTAGGAATACGCTTTCGGTCAGCGAAAACGTAAAGTGGAAATACGCTTTCACTTATCTGACGTGGCGGGGGCTGGTCAACACGGGGCCGGCTCCTGTGAGGCTGACGCGCGGGTCCCTCCGCATCTTCTCTCTCCTCCCACGCCTCCTTCTTCCCCCGCTGCTCCCCCGACAGGAACAGAGGAGAGGGAGCAGGGCGCTGCCGGCGCTGGCCTCGCCGCCTCCAGCCACCTCCGGTCGAGGCGAGGGCACCAGCGAGCGCGGCTTGCTCCGCCGCCTCCGTTCCCGCAGAGAGGAGCCCTGGGGAGCGGCAAAACGACGGTGAGGGGCGGTGGCAGAGACGACCAGGGAGGGGCAGAGGAAGAGGCCGAGCGCCATTAAAGCTCGGTCGGCCACAGTGCGCCTGTGGGCGCGCGGCGGTCTGCGTTGGTGAGCAAGCGGACGGAGGGGGCAAGGGCTCAGGGCAACGCAGTCGATCACGAGGAGGCCATTGGACATGCTGGTGAGTCGAGACAGGAGGGAATGGACGAGCACAGCGCCGGGGACGATCCAGAGCGTGTTTACTGCACGCCAGGGCGAATGTCACCGCGCGCACTGCTGCACACAGTGCCACAAACGATGCCCAATGATGTCTGGGGGTTAGTCCTTCCTGGGTAGGTTGTAACTACGGTGGTAACGTGGTTAAAAGCACTCTGGTAAAAAAGAAATAACCCTCTGAAGTTTACTGCAGTAAACTTGGGTGAGCACTGGTGATCAACAGGAAGGGTTTTGGGAGCAATGGAGTTGTCTACTAGGTTGAGGTAAAGAAGGACTTACATCCTGGTAAGTTGGAGGAGATTTGGATAAAGATTTAATGTAGTTTCTTAACAACCACATAATCTGGTCAGAAATGCAGATCATGATGGTGCTCTCACATAGAGTATCAACTTGTGCTAAGATTGGGAAAAGCTTGATTATTTGTACATATGGAGATGCTGTGAAAAGCTCATGCCAAATGGACAAGCCAAAATGGCACTTGCTTTACAAACATCATTTCTGTCTAGAAACTTCAAATAATTTTGGTGGTCAAATGGCTCATTGAAATGATGCCAAATTGGGTGGAGAGAGGTTTTATAGGTATAAGAATGATCTGGTAATTTATTAGGATTTTTGAAGCAATATAAAATACACTTGCTTCACAATCTGAAAATATTGCCAAAATCAAAGATTTGCTCCTGTGCTCACATAGATGATTGGATGGGGCTGAAAATGGGTGAAAGGGTTTAATATGAGCACATTAAGGAGTTTGCAAAATTTCAACTCATTTCGATACTCCTAGCTAGTACTTCCTTCACAAAGCCTTCTGTTTGACTGAAACTTTGAAAATTCACTGAGGAAGATTGGCTAGGCAAATAAATTTGAACTTGCGCATGAGGCAATTATTTTGACATATAAACATGCCCAAAAAGGTTGGGAGGCACTAGGAGAAATATAAATGACACTTCCTTCACAAAGTGCCATTTAGGGCAGAAAGGAAGAATAATTATTGGGGAATTATTTTTGAACTGGCCAAGGAAATGTTTGGGCATATTTGAGCTATATATGACCCAAAGTAATTATTAGAATTATTTGGGGATTTTTGGATGGACATAAATATAGATTGCTTCATAACCTAGGGCAGATAGGTTTACTCCTTTAATGAAAAAGGAATTTTCCCTAGAAAAAGATTTTAGGGTTTGGTCAAGGAGTGAAGTGACATGATCTTTGGCAAGATTTTGAGAATGACGAGCCACTTGGGAGGAGGAATGAAGATGATTTCCCAGGTGGCAAGGCCACAGAACCACTCAAAAAAGAAAACAGAGCAAAACCAATTAAATCAGAAGAAAAAGAAAAGGGCCAAAATCCAGGCTGTTACATTCGGATTGCCCATCAGATACATCTTCTAATCCGGTGATGTATAGCATCTATTTTTTGTCAGATTGGAGTGTACGCATGGATATGTGTGGACCATGAAGTTACAAATCCAATGCATTTTTATACGGTGTTGTAGACCATTCCGTGATACTCCCTCCTTCCCATTATTAAGGCGTATTAGCTTTCCCAGGAAACCTCAATATTTAAGGCGCATTAGAAAAAAGAAATCAAATGGTAAGATATCCATCTCTCATCCTTCTTACCAAACATAATATTGGCTATCCTTACCGTCTATCAGTTTACAACCAAACACAAGAACAAGAATATCCCCAACCACCTGGTTAGGTATATCCTTAGCCAAGCCAACCTTGCTCACAAACCAAACGCCCCCATAGTTAGCTAGGTCCTTATAACACGTTTTTTTCCATGCGTCGATCGATCTACCTCATTAGTTATGTCTCTCCCTTCCTCCGACAAACAACTATTGATCTATCGATTTAGTTAGGTTTGCTTACCAAACACATGGTTCCCCTTCATCATCCATGCATGCGTCCCGACACATCTATCATGCATAGGCACACACAGAAACACATCCCCACTCTTATTGATAATATTGCAGTTCTACCCTTAGTTTTTCTAGTAGGCCTCTCCCACCATCTTCGAGAAGCAACTCCATCACCCATCCAGCACTCTACCCCTCTCCCTCCCTCTCTCTCTCCTCTCTCTCTCTCTCTCTGTCCCAACCTATTTCCCGTCCTTCAGTTATGTATGGATGTCGACCAATCTCCCTCAAGACATAGCTGGGTCTCTCCTTCTCAACACATATATGAGTCGTTCTACCTCTCTAGTTAGGCCTCTGCCTCCCCCCCCCCACACACACATTGATGCATCGAGCGCTCTAGTCATGTCTCCCTGCCACACACAAACTTGCCCTGTGCCCTCTGACATTCCGGTAGGCCAGTCTCCCTATATCTTTGACTTGCGCACACACAATTTCGATGGCTCTCTTCATCGATCTCGCACCCACCCACTTGATCCCCTCTTCGACTCTATCGATATCTATGACCCCTCCCTCTCTTCTCGTGGACCGCCCCCTCTATATATGATATAGATAGGCCTCTATTTCACACACATTGCATGTGTCAAATTTTTGTTTGAGATGTCATCGACACATATTCCCACAAATACATTCACGAAATCACCCCCCCCCCCACACACACAAAACACTCATGAACGCACACGCCATCTGTCTAGGTTTGTGTCTCTCTCGCACACACCCACGTAGGTGGGGGACGTGCACGAAGAGAAGAGGTGCACGCATGACACACGTACTCCCGTCTCTTTCCCAACCACACCCGCGCGGGTACACGGTGGAGCTCATTTCTGTACGAAAAGGCAGCCCACTTGGTAATTTGACACGTGTACCGGTTGTCCACTTGATGGAGGATCGTCTACCACGGGTGAACAAACAAATTGCGACTTGATGCGTTATGTTAAAAAAGAGGCAAACCATGTGGGGCCTACCTTAGAGGCAAGGCTCTATACACTCGAGATGCTCTGTATGTATTACTTTTGATGTGTCATGTCAACTCGCAGAACGAGGAGAAGCTTGCTTAGTACGCCGTCTCCCCCGCCCACGGGCGCGGTGGCTCGCAGGACGAGGTGAATCTTGCTCACTACGCCTTACGCCCGCTCCCTTGCCCACGCGCGCGGTGGCTCGCAGGACGAGGAGAAAATTTTACTACTCCCTCCGTTTACGCCTCGTCCCTACCTTGGTTAGAGTGATTATCATATTTTTGGAATATATGTCCTTTAGTAGATTTTAATATGAACTATACTAGTACATACTCCAAACACTGATGTATATAGACGTATTTTAGAGTGTAGATTCACTCATTTTGTTCCGTATGTAGTCCATATTGAAACAGGCGTAATAGTACGCACTCTCCCTCGCCCCTCGACCCTCGCCCATGTGGTGGACGTGCAGCAATTCATTCGGTCTCATATAGCCAGAACGATATATACTGCAGTACCATTATTGCTCGCCTTCGTGAAGAGGCAAAGAGCCAATCGCAAGGTTAATATTTTGGAGATGCCAAGCGCAAGGTTTACAGGAGAACGAGTAGTACTAGTACTAGTAGTACGTACCAATGGTACATACTGTACGAGGAAGAAAGCAACAAGATGTATGTTTTGCGTGACAGTCTCTTCTTAATTACAGGACGTGCTAGACCCTAGTGGACCTCATTGTTGCAATGGGACTACTCCCTATCATAGATGACACGATTCAGAGTGGTGGGCAGTGGGCATAATTTGGAGCTGCTTAGTCTTAAACCCCATGAAGAAGTCCCATCGAAAGGAATAGCCATCCTCTACACCTGCTCCTATGTAAAATGAGTAAATGAGACAAAAAGAGAAAGAGACAAAGTAAAAAAATCACCAGCCTTAGATCCAGCCCTATTGTATCAGTGAATGATATTTCTACGTTGTGATTGACATGGCTATATTATTAACCATGCTACAGAGGTAGAAGCGGATTTTTATTTATTCGCGGAGGTAGCAGCGGATGGATATTCAATGAGGAGTGAAATGATGGCTGCTTCCTCGGTCAAACATAGAGAAAGGTGGGCCTCGTGATTTCACGGCTTATTAGTCATTATTACTGCCTATACTCTTTGCCCATATATAATAACCGCGTGGTAGTATAGTAGTGGGCTATACTTTTAATAACCATGCTCGAAGAGAAGAGGTGCACGCACCCACGCACATAGTGTACTAGTAGCACTCTTTGCGTCTTCCCCAACCACACACGTGACACGGTGGAGCTCATTTCTGTAAGATGATGCAGCCCATGTGATAATTTGACGCGTCTAGTAGTAGTTACTCACTTATAAATAATGGAGGGTCGAGAACCACGCATGAATGGTGCGACGTCATTTATAAATAAAGTTTTTTTTTCCTTCAGTGGCACGTACGCAATATAAATAAGTTCATATGGAGAGAAAAGGAAACCGCTCCACTATATACATAGCCAGGACGAGCCTACACAGTTGCTTGCTGGGGATGCTCTCTTCACATTCTCTCGCACAAAACGACTGTGGCCACATCTCTAACATCCGGGTGGATCACGTCCGCTGAGGGAAGGGGTGGATGCTTAGTGTAGATGCGGTCACCGTCGCGGACGGCGAAAACCCACTATCGGCACGTCCCAATCAGGGGTCCCCGCCGTTCTCTCTCACAAAGCCGGTGAGGTTGCCTTCGTCCCTTGCTCACTGCCGCGACGTGGGCAGTTGTTGCCTCCCGCCGCCTTCCTCTAGGTTGAGCTATGTCCCGACATCCCTTAGGTACAACTTCCTTTACAGCCGGCTTGCACCACTGCCCCAGCTGCCCACATCACTCCATGTGGATATTTCTGTACTCATTTGCCCCGCACATACCTCTACTGGCTTCTACGTACTATATTTGTGATGAGTTTATGTCTCATCAACTATACATGACACTTCACCATTATTTGGGCCTAGGGGAAGGCATTGGGAAGTAATAAGTAGATGATGGGTTGCTAGAGTGACAGAAGCTTAAACCCTAGTTTATACGTTGCTTCGTAAGGGGCTGATTTGGATCCATATGTTTCATGCTATGGTTAGGTTTACCTTAATACTTCTTTTGTAGTTGCGGATGCTTGAAATAGGGGTTAATCATAAGTGGATGCTTGTCCAAGGAAGGGCAGTACCCAAGCAAAGGTCCACCCACATATCAAATTATCAAAGTAACGGACGCGAACCATATGAGCGTGATGAAAACTAGCTTGCCGATAATTCCCATGTGTCCTCGGGAGAGATTTCCTTTATATAAGAGTTTGTCCAGGCTTGTCCTTTGCTACAAAAAGGATTGGGCCACCTTGCTGCACCTTGTTTACTTTTATTACTTGTTACCTGTTACAAATTACCTTATCACAAAACTATCTGTTACCGATAATTTCAGTGCTTGTAGAGAATACCTTACAGAAAACCGCTTTTCATTTCCTTCTGCTCCTCGTTGGGTTCGACACTCTTACTTACCGAAAGGACTACGATAGATCCCCTATACTTGTGGGTCATCAGTGATGTTTAAAATTGTACCTAATTTAAACTTGAAAGTAGGCTATAGCTTTATTCATATCCATCAGGTTCAAACAACCAATGCATTATTTGATTCACAGGTACATATGTTTAAGAATTACAGAAGCACCAAATAAAGAATGATGTACCAGGGTTCTATACTTGTAATATTACACATGGTAAACAAAGAGGCGACAGACATTCCAGTTGCTGAACAAGGTGAGGCGGAATGGCCCTATTGTGCTCTCCTGGATGCAGAAGGCATGCAGGACTCTAGTCCAACCCCTTGTGATGGCCGGCCGCCAATCATGTAGTTTGAGAGGTAATCTTGAGTAAACTGCTTCAGGATCCACTTCAAAAAAAAAAGAGATTCAGATATTGTCATCTAACACAACTCATTACGGACAGTAAAAAGAAGGCTACAAGGTTCTTACTTACCATCATGCAGTTCACTATTGTCTTGCATAAAGTGTAAACAAATAGTTCAATTGACATCTTTTGACCCATTTTAGTAACAATCTTTATCAGTTTCCTCACTTGATGCTCGTTCATGAATATCTCATTGCCCCATACGCAGAAAGGGTCGAAGTGTGGATCTTTGGCAATGATATATGTACCTAAAAGCACCAAGTTAACATTAGAAGCTAAACAACAATTGAAAAATGATGTAGTACAACACTCCATCCATCCCATTATATAAGATTTTATTACATGTATATCTAGACATCATCAGAACATTAAGGTAACACTCTTCCTTGTTGCTATGTAGCCTGGGATTGCATATTTAGTCATTCAGTATAATGCATGTTGCTAAACAACAATTGAAAAAGGAAAAGGCATGTTAACTGCAATATCCTTAACAGCAACCAAATATCATAATTCATATTGGTATTGTTGAAACTATTATTGATGAAATTGAACTGTACAGCAAATAGTTGCACATATAGAGCATCACATTATGAAGAACTGAAATAAACAAGTCATAAGGACAGCTCTAGGCGATCCTTAAAAAGTTAAAGGACTAAAACCCTTAGTGGATATATATATATACTCTAGCAATTTTTGGCCTTTTCTAGTCAATCCCCTAAACTTAAGGTTGTAAACTTCAATTTGATCAAGTTCAAAGCAGGTTCAACCGAAATTAGCATGCATTCAAACATAAACATAGATAGTTTTGCATAACCGAACATAAAACATAAATTTAAACTAAGCTAAACTACTTTTGGTCGAAGTAGAGGTCGAGCAGATCCTTCCTTGTCATGTACGGTGTGCCGCGAGCCGGGTCTGGGCCAGTACCGTCGTCGGGGTCGTTGGGGAAGGCACTCCTCCACTCGTCGACATCGATCTCCTCATCCTCGGGGCCCACCTCGACGCCCTCCGCGCCGCCGTCGCCGTCGCCTTCAACCTCGTCATCAGAGGAGAGCGCGATAACCTCGCCGCCCTCCGCGCCGCCATCCTCGCTGCCTTCGACCTCATCATCGGAGGAGATCGCGATAACCTCGCCGCCCTCCGCGCCAGCAAAGATTGCCCGCTCCGCCTCCACGAGCTCCAGGTGTTGCCGGCGGAGCTCTTGCATGTAGGCCTCGGCGGCGGCCTCGGCCTCAAGACTCTCCCACGCCTCGCAGTCCTCCCGCGCCATAGCCGAGCTCACCACCCCTGGCTCCGGTGGAACGAGGTGGACCGAACGTGTGCCAAAGGGGAAACTGAGCCTAGCCGCCGCGCAGTGGTAGCGGACCTGCCAACGATCGTACTCCACGGCCGCGAGCTCGGCCGTGCGGAAGCTACCGAGCCACCGGCGGGTGTGGGTCTCTTGATTTGTAATCTTGGCGACCCACGTCCCCCACCGCCGCTGCCGGACCCCTAGGTAGGATTTCGTCGGCTGCCAGGTCCAGGTGAGGACGGGGAAGTCCTCGAACCGGCGTAGGGGCGCGGCGGTGATAACCCACAAGTGTAGGGGATCTATCGTAGTCCTTTCGATAAGTAAGAGTGTTGAACCCAACGAGGAGCAGAAGGAAATGACAAGCGGTTTTCAGTAAGGTATTCTCTGCAAGCACTGAAATTGTAGGTAACAGATAGTTTTGTGATAAGATAATTTGTAACAGGTAACAAGCAATGAAAGTAAATAAAGTGCAGCAAGGTGGCCCAATCCTTTTTGTAGAAAAGGATAAGCCTGGACAAATTCTTATAATGAGAAAAGCGCTCCCGAGGTCACATGGGAATTATCGTCAAGCTAGTTTTCATCACGCTCATATGATTCACGTTCCGGTGCTTGGGTACTGCCCTTTCTTGGACAAGCATCCCACTTATGATTAACCCCTATTGCAAGCATCCGCAACTACAAAAGAAGTATTAAGGTAAACCTAACCATAGCATGAAACTAGTGGATCCAAATCAGCCCCTTACGAAGCAACACATAAACTAGGGTTTAAGCTTATGTCACTCTAGCAACCCATCATCTACTTATTACTTCCAAATGCCTTCCTCTAGGCCCAAATAATGGTGAAGTGTCATGTAGTCGACGTTCACATAACACCACTAGAGGAGAGACAACATACATCTCATCAAAATATCGAACGACTACCAAATTCACATGACTACTAATAGCAAGACTTCACCCATGTCCTCAGGAACAAACGTAACTACTCACAAAGCATATTCATGTTCATGATCAGAGGAGTATTAATATGCATTAAGGCTCTGAACATATGATCTTCCACCAAATAAACCAACTAGCATCAACTACAAGGAGTAATCAACACTACTAGCAACCCACAGGTACCAATTTGTGGTTTTGATACAAGATTGGATACAAGAGATGAACTAGGGTTTTGAGAGGAGATGGTGCTGGTGAAGGTGTTGATGGAGATTGACCCCCTCCCGATGAGAGGATCGCTGGTGATGACGATGGTGATGATTTCCCCCTCCCAGAGGGAAGTTTCCCCGGAAGAACAGCTCCGCTGGAGCCCTAGATTGGTTCCGCCAAGGTTCCGCCTCGTGGCGGCGGAGTTTTGTCGCGTAAGCTTGCTTATGATTTTTTTTCCAGTGTAAAAGCCTTCATATAGCAGAAGATGGGCACCGGAGGGCCACCAGGGGGCCCACGAGACAGGGGGCGCGCCCAGCAGGGGGGCGCGCCTCCCACCCTCGTGGCCAGGGTATGGGCCCCCTCTGGTACTTTCTTTGCTCAATAATTCTTAATAATTCCAAAAATGACTTTCGTGGAGTTTCAGGACTTTTGGAGCTGTGCAGAATAAGTTTCCAATATTTGCTCCTTTTCCAGCCCAGAATCCCAGCTGCCGGCATCCTCCCTCTTCATGATAAAACTTGTAAAATAAGAGAGAATAGCCATAAGTATTGTGACATAATGTGTAATAACAACCCATAATGCAATAAATATCGATATAAAAGCATGATGCAAAATGGACGTATCAACTCCCCCAAGCTTAGACCTCGCTTGTCCTCAAGCGGAAGCCGATATCGAAAAATATGTCCACATGTTTAGAGATAGAGGTGTCGATAAAAATAAAATACGGACATGAGGGCATCATGATCATTCTTATAACAACAACATATATAGATTTTGTCATATGATTTCTTATGCTCAAGTAACAATCTATTCACAATGTCAAGTATGGTTCAGAAACTTCATTGATAACTAACAAACTATAATCTCAGTCATTGAAGCAATTGCAATTTATCATAACATCGGAAAGAGTCCAGAATAGAGCTTTTCAGCAAGTCCACATACTCAACTATCATATAGTCTTCTACAATTGCTAACACTCACGCAATACTTATGGTTTTGCAGTTTTAATCGGACACAGAGAAAGATAGGGGCTTATAATTTCGCCTCCCAACGTATTCAGCTTTAGGTGATGTCAACAATAATAGTTCATGCTAACTTACATCCAGTTGATATATATATATATATATATATATATATATATATATATCAGGATCTTTCCAACACGAGGTGCTTGCCAAAGGATAAAATGAAAAAGGGAAAGGTGAGGATCACCTTGACTCTTGCATAATGTAAAAGACATAAAGTAAAAGATAGGCCCTTCGCAGAGGGAAGCAAAGGTTGTCATGTGCTTTTAGGGTTGGATGCACAAAATCTTAATGCAAAAGAACGTCACTTTATATTGCCACTTCTGATATGAACCTTTATTATGCAGTCCATCGCTTTTATTACTTCCATATCACACGATCGTATAAAGCTTAGTTTCTCCGCACTAATAAGTCATACATATTTAGAGAGCAATTTTTATTGCATGCAACATGACAACTTACTTGAAGGATCTTACTCAATCCATAGGTAGGTATGGTGGACTCTCATGGCAAAACTAGGTTTAAGGCTATTTGGAAGCACAAGTAGTATCTCTATTTGGTGCAAGGAATTTGGCTAGCATGAGGGGGAAAGTCAAGCTCAACATGTTGGACGATCCATGAAAATATATTTTAACTAAGATGTGAGAGAATGTAACCCATTACGTTGTCTTCCTTGTCCAACATCAACTCTTTAGCATGTCATACTTTAACGAGTGCTCACAATCATAAAAGATGTCCAAGATAGTATATTTATATGTGAAAACCTCTCTTTCTTTATTACTTCCTATTAATTGCAACGATGACCAAAACTATGTTTGTAAACTCTCAACAACTTTTATGCCTCATACTCTTTATGTGTGAAGTCATTACTATCCATAAGATCAATATGAACTCTTTTATTCTTTTTATTCTTCTATTTCTCAAGATCATAGCAAGATAGCAAAGCCCTTGACTCAACACTAATCTTTATTATATAGCTCACGGACTCGATTACATAGAGAGATCACAAAGCAAAACTCAAAACTACTTCATACCAAAACTTTATTCTACTAGATCAAGATATTACTAAAAGGATCGAACTAAGTAAAATGGTAAAGATAGGAGTGTGATGGTGATACGATACCGGGGCACCTCCCCCAAGCTTGGCAGTTGCCAAGGGGAGTGCCCATACCCATGTGATTATGTCCTCGGAGGTGGTGAAGAAGGAGTTGTTGATGATGTAGGCTTGTCGTCCGTCTTCCAAGGCATAGGCTCACCATCATAGAAGGATGATCGAGTCTCCGGGATCCTCAAATCTGCAGCCAAACTCATCCTCTTGAATCTATATTCATACTCACAGTTTTGGTTTTGCAGGTCATAGATCTGGGCTTGGAGGTGCTCGATTTTCTCATGAAGCTTGAAGATGGTATCCCCAATGTTCTTGGCGTCTAGCTTGTGGTTGTTGGTGAATTCCGCGATCATCATCTGGTTGGCGTTGAGTCCACACTCCACCATCCCTTGGCACTTGAAAACTTGTTGCTCCATAGCTTCGAGCTTTGTCTCCACACTTCCGGTACGCCTTGGTACCTACACATCGCGGATGTGCAGCACCCCCTCACGCATCTCAATGGTTTGAGGGTGTTGCAGCACCTCCGCGAGATAGGGGTTGATAACCCTCTCGAAAAACTTGTCCTTGGGAGCGCTTGGAGACGTCATGGTGCTCTAGATCTGTCAGAAAAATAGCTCGAAACGAAAACAGAAGATTTTTGCGTGATACGGTGGTCAAAACCTTCGGGAGATTATATAATGAATTTTTACCGACCAAAAGAAGTAACGTGCAAGAAAACGGAGTCCGGAGGGCACACGAGGTGCCCACGAGACAGGGGCGCGCCCTCCACCCTCGTGGAGGCCTCGTGCACTTCCCGGACTACTTCTTTCTATCCTAAATTCTTAAATATTCCAAAACGGAGAAAAATTGCCATTAGAACTGTTTTGGAGTCGGTTTACTTACCGTACCACATACCTATTCCTTTTCGGAGTCTGAAACGTTTTGGAATGTGTCCCTTATGTATTCCTCCGGGGTTACGATTTCGATGATATTAGTTTCAACATTTATAGGATTACCTGAGATATAGTGTTTGATTCTTTGACCGTTCACCACCCTCGGACTTGTGCCTTCGAAGTTGTTGATTTTTATGGCACCAGAACGATAGACCTCCTCGATAACGTAAGGACCTTCCCATTTAGAGAGAAGTTTTCCTGCAAAAAAATCTTAAACGAGAATTGAATAGCAACACATAATCACCTACGTTAAACTCACGCTTTTGTATTCTTTTGTCATGCCATCTTTTAACTTTTTCTTTAAACAGCTTAGCATTCTCGTAGGCTTGGGTTCTCCATTCATCGAGTGAGCTAATATCAAATAACCTCTTCTCACCGGCAAGTTTGAAGTCATAGTTGAGATCTTTAATAGCCCAATATGCTTTATGTTGAAGTTCGAGAGGTAAGTGACATGCTTTTCCATAAGCCATCTTATAAGGAGACATACCCATAGGATTTTTATATGCAGTTCTATAGGCCCACAATGCATCATCAAGTTTTCTGGACCAATTCTTTCTAGATCTATTAACAGTCTTTTGCAAAATTAATTTGAGCTCTCTATTGCTCAATTCTACTTGACCACTAGACTGCGGGTGATAAGGAGATGCAATTCTATGATTAACATCATACTTAGGAAGCATTTTACGAAAAGCACCATGAATAAAATGTGAACCACCATCAGTCATTAAGTATCTAGGGACTCCAAACCTCGGAAAAATAACTTCTTTAAGCATCTTAATAGAGGTGTTATGATCAGCACTACTAGTTGGAATAGCTTCTACCCACTTAGTAACGTAATCAACAGCAACTAAAATATGTGTATATCCATTAGAGGCAGGAAAAGGTCCCATATAATCAAAGCCCCAAACATCAAATGGTTCAATAACAAGAGAATAATTCATAGGCATTTCTTGACGTCTACTAATATTACCAATTCTTTGACATTCATCACAAGACAAGACAAACTTACGGGCATCTTTGAAGAGAGTAGGCCAATAAAAACCGGATTGCAATACCTTATGTGCAGTTCCATCTCCAGCGTGGTGTCCTCCATATGGTTCGGAGTGACACTTGCGTAGGATCTGTTCCTGTTCATGCTCAGGTACACAACGTCTAATAACACCATCTACTCCTTCTTTATAAAGGTGTGGGTCATCCCAGAAGTAATGTCTTAAATCATAAAAGAACTTTTTCTTTTGCTGGTATGTGAAACTAGGTGGTATAAATTTAGCAACAATGTAATTAGCATAATCAGCATACCATGGAGCAGTACGAGAAGCATTAATGACCGCTAATTGTTCATCAGGAAAGCTATCATCAATAGGTAGTGGGTCATCAAGAACATTCTCTAACCTAGACAAGTTGTCTGCAACGGGGTTCTCAGCTCCCTTTCTATCAATAATATGCAAATCAAATTCTTGGAGCAAGAGGAACCCATCTAATAAGTCTAGGTTTAGCATCTTTCTTTTCCATAAGATATTTAATAGCAGCATGATCAGTGTGAATAGTTACTTTAGAATCAACAATATAAGGTCTGAACTTATCACAAGCAAATACAACTGCTAAGAATTCTTTTTCAGTGGTAGCATAATTTCTCTGGGCAGTGTCAAGAGTTTTACTAGCATACTGGATAACATTTAATTTCTTATCAACTCTTTGCCCTAGAACAGCACCTACAGCATAATCGCTAGCATCACACATAATTTCAAAGGGTAAATTCCAATCAGGTGGCTGAACAATAGGTGCAGTGATCAAAGCTTTCTTAAGTATTTCAAATGCTTCTACACAATCATCATCGAAAGACAAAAGGAATATCTTTTTGCAATAGATTAGTCAGAGGCCTAGAGATTTTAGAAAAGTCCTTAATGAACCTCCTATAAAAACCGGCATGACCAAGGAAACTTCTTATACCTTTAATGTCCTTGGGACATGGCATCTTTTCAATAGCATCAACTTTAGCTTTATCAACTTCAATACCTCTTTCAGAAATTTTATGCCCCAAGACAATGCCTTCATTAACCATAAAGTGGCACTTTTCCCAATTCAAGACGAGACTAGTGTCTTCACATCTCTGCAAAACTCGATCAAGGTTGCTCAAGCAATCATCAAAAGAGGATCCATAAACGGAGAAATCATCCATGAATACCTCACAAATCTTTTCACAAAAGTCAGAGAATATAGCCATCATGCATCTTTGAAAGGTAGCAGGTGCATTACATAAACCAAAAGGCATACGTCTATAAGCAAAAGTACCGAAAGGGCAAGTAAAAGTAGTTTTTGATTGATCCTCCGCTGACACAGGTATTTGAGAGAAACCAGAATAACCATCTAGAAAGCAGAAATGTGTATGTTTGGATAGTCTTTCTAGCATTTGATCAATAAAAGGTAAAGGGTAATGATCTTTCTTAGTAGCTTTATTTAATTTACGGAAATCAATTACCATCCTATAACCTGTAATAATTCTTTGCGGAATCAATTCATCTTTATCATTAGGAACAACAGTAATACCTCCCTTCTTAGGGACGCAATGGACAGGACTTACCCAATCACTATCAGCAACGGGATAAATTATACCTGCCTCAAGGAGCTTTAGTATCTCCTTTCTTACCACTTCTTTCATCTTAGGATTTAACCGTCGTTGATGATCTCTAACTGGTTTGGACCTTCGTCCAATTTAATTTTGTGTTGGCATAGAGTGGGACTAATGCCCTTAAGATCATCAAGAGTATATCCAATAGCAGCACGGTGCTTCTTCAGAGTTTTCAATAATCTTTCCTCTTCCTGCTCTGAAAGGTTAGCACTAATAATAACAGGATATATCTTCTTTTCATCAAGATAAGCATATTTAAGATTATCAGGTAATGGTTTGAGCTCAGACACGGGATCACCCTTGGGTGGAGGGGGATCCCCTAGGATTTCAACAGGCAAATTGTGTTTCAGAATAGGACCCTGTTTAAGGAATAGTTCATCTATTTCCCTTCTTTCATTCATAAACATATCATTTTCATGGTCTAGCAAATATTTTTCTAAAGGATCAGTAGGAGGCACGGCAATAGAAGCAAGACCAATAATTTCATCCTTACTAGGCAATTCTTTATCATGGGGTTGTCTGCGAAATTTAGCAAAATTAAACTCATGTTTCATATACCCCAAGCCAATTGCAAAAATATCCTTTTCACAATCAATCTTAGCGTTAACAGTATTCAAGAAGGGTCTACCAAATATAATGGGACAAAAGCTATCTTGTGGGGAACCAAGAACAAGAAAATCAGCGGGATATTTAACCTTCCCACACAAGACTTCAACATCTCTAACAATCCCTTCTAACTCAGCAGGCGCAATATCATGCATAATTTCTTCATATAAGGAATGAGGTATTGCACTAGCACTAGCACCCATATCACATAAGCCATGATAACAATGATCTCCTATTTTAATAGAAATAATAGGCATGCCTACAACAGGTCTATGTATCTTAGCATCGGGTTTAGCAATATTAGCAGCTTCACCACAGAAGTAAATAACATGCCCATCTATATTATCATCCAAGAGATCTTTAACCATAGCAATACTAGGTTCAACTTTAATTTGCTCAGGAGGTGTATATGTTCTAGTATTACTCTTACGAACAATAGTTGAAGCTTTAGCATGATCCTTTATCCTAACAGGGAAAGGTGGTTTCTCAACATAAGTAGTAGGAACAATAGGATCATTATAAGTAATAGTCTTTTCTTCAACTGTAATAGGTGCAACTACTTTTACTTCAATGGTAGGATTATATTTAAACCACTTCTCCTTAGGGAGATCAACGTGAGTAGCAAAAGATTCACAGAAAGAAGCTACTATCTCAGAGTCAAGTCCATATTTAGCGCTAAATCCACGAAAAACATCGGTATCCATAAATGATTTAACACAATCAAACTTAGGTGTCATACCTGACTCCTTACCATCGTCGGAACCCCAATCTTCAGAGTTGCGTTTAATTCTTTCCAATAAGTCCCACTTGAATTCAATAGTCTTCAGCATATAAGAACCAACACATGAAGTATCGAGCATGGTGCGATCGTTGAGAGAAAGCCGAGCATAAATTTTTTGAATAATCATTTCTCTTGAGAGCTCATGATTGGGGCATGAATATAACATTGACTTAAGCCTCCCCCAAGCTTGAGCGATGCTTTATCCTTCGCGAGGCCAAAAATTATATATGTAATTACGATCACGATGAACAAGATGCATAGGATAGAACTTCTGGTGAAATACCAATTTCAATCATTTATAGTTCCAAGATCCCGTACCATCACATAGCCTATACCATGTCAATGCATCTCCCTTCAAAGATAAAGGGAAGACCTTCCTCTTAACAACATCATCGGGTATACCTGCAAGCTTAAATAATCCACAAACTTCATCCACATAGATAAGGTGTAAATCGGGATGCAATGTTCCATCTCCTGCAAAGGGATTAGCTAGCAGTTTCTCTATCATACCCGAAGGAATCTCAAAGTAAACATTTTCAGTAGGTTCAGTAGGTTGAGGAGCAACTCTTTGCTCTACTGGTTGGGGCGAAGATGCCCCGAACAAGCCCCTCAAAGGATTAGTTTCCATAGTAACAAGTGACAGAAAATTTCAGCACACTATATAAATGTTTCCTTACCAAGTTCCACTCACCAAAGGCGCTTCACTCCCCGGCAACGGCGCCAGAAAAGAGTCTTGATGACCCACAAGTATAGGGGATCTATCGTAGTCCTTTCAATAAGAGTGTCGAACCAAACGAGGAGCAGAAGGAAATGACAAGCGGTTTTCAGTAAGGTATTCTCTGCAAGCACTGAAATTGTAGGTAACAGATAGTTTTGTGATAAGATAATTTGTAACGGGTAACAAGCAATGAAAGTAAATAAGGTGCAGCAAGGTGGCCCAATCCTTTTTGTAGCAAAGGACAAGCCTGGACAAATTCTTATAATGAGAAAAGCGCTCCCGAGGACACATGGGAATTATCGTCAAGCTAGTTTTCATCATGCTCATATGATTCGCGTTCGTTACTTTGATAATTTGATATGTGGGTGGACCGGTGCTTGGGTACTGCCCTTTCTTGGACAAGCATCCCACTTATGATTAACCCCTATTGCAAGCATCCGCAACTACAAAAGAAGTATTAAGGTAAACCTAACCATAGCATGAAACTAGTGGATCCAAATCAGCCCCTTACGAAGCAACGCATAAACTAGGGTTTAAGCTTCTGTCACTCTAGCAACCCATCATCTACTTATTACTTCCCAATGCCTTCCTCTAGGCCCAAATAATGGTGCAGTGTCATGTAGTCAACGTTCAGATAACACCACTAGAGGAGAGACAACATACATCTCATCAAAATATCGAACGAATACCAAATTCACATGACTACTAATAGCAAGACTTCACCCATGTCCTCAGGAACAAACGTAACTACTCACAAAGCATATTCATGTTCATGATCAGAGGAGTATTAATATGCATTAAGGATCTGAACATATGATCTTCCACCAAATAAACCAACTAGCATCAACTACAAGGAGTAATCAACACTACTAGCAACCCATAGGTACCAATTTGTGGTTTTGATACAAGAGATGAACTAAGGTTTTGAGAGGAGATGGTGCTGGTGAAGATGTTGCTGGAGATTGACCCCCTCCCGATGAGAGGATCGCTGGTGATGACAATGGTGATGATTCCCCCTTCCCGGAGGGAAGTTTCCCCGGCAGAACAGCTCCGCCGGAGCCCTAGATTGGTTCCGCCAAGGTTCCGCCTCATGGCGGCGGAGTTTCGTCCCGTAAGCTTGCTTATGATTTTTTCCAGGGTAAAAGCCTTCATATAGCAGAAGATGGGCACCGGAGGGCCACCGGGGGGCCCACGAGACAGGGGGCACGCCCAGCAGGGGGGCGCGCCCCCCACCCTCATGGCCAGGGTGTGGGCCCCCTCTGGTAGTTTCTTTGCTCAATAATTCTTAATAATTCCAAAAATGACTTTCGTGGAGTTTCAGGACTTTTGGAGCTGTGCAGAATAGGTTTCCAATATTTGCTCCTTTTCCAGCCCAGAATCCTAGCTGCCGGCATCCTCCCTCTTCATGATGAACCTTGTAAAATAAGAGAGAATAGCCATAAGTATTGTGACATAATGTGTAATAACAGCCCATAATGCAATAAATATCGATATAAAAGCATGATGCAAAATGGACGTATCAGGCGGCGGGCGGATCGCGGGACCGGCGACGGTGGATCGGGCCCGCGGAGGACGACAGGGACACCTCGGCGGCCACCTCGCCGGGGTCGGGCAAAAAGGCCGCGATAAACCTCTTTTTGGCCGTTCGCTATTCGAGCTCCTCGGCACACAGGCAGAGGTTGAGGATGGAGGCGCCGGTGATGGCGGCGACCTACCAATGGTTTCGATGGTTGTGTGTGTCTGCGTGAGCGGAGGTTGTGTTTGAGGAAATACTGCGGCAACTGAAAATTTTACTAGGCGGGAGTAACGAGGCGGGGCTACTAAAAATTTGGATCAAGGGCGAGCAGATATTTTTGATATTGCAACGGATGCAGAGGCGGAAGTAAAATGCCGAGGCTACTGAAAATTTGAATCAAGGGACTGAAGCAGAGCGGGAGTAACAGACATCGCACACGGTCCGCACGTACTAATCATGTGCTGTCAAACATTAAAAACTTCAAGGCGGTAGATATTTTCAAGATTGCGAGGGATGCAGAGGCGGGAGTTTTGGGGGAGCGAGCTAGTGTGCTTGACACGCCGGCTGTGGACTGTAGCCGACGCACCTTCTCGCGTAAGACATAGGCATACTATACACCGATGGTGCTCCAGGATATTTTGTAGTACATCTCACACACTTGGTGAGAATAAATTGTGTGGGATCTAGTTGATTTGAATTACAAAATGGGGTCACAACGGCAATGGACGGTGTTTGAATTGCTAGACCTTTTATCTGCAGTGAACATGCAACTGTATGTGTGTCGTAAAAGAATTGGAATTATTCAGGGTTCGTTTGGACATTTCATACATTAAACTGGTTTTCTAGCCATTTCAGGTGCAGAATTCAAAATTAAACTACATGCACATGCTTCGGTGCATACAAATTGGTTGAAAAATCAAATATGTGTCCTTCAGTGCATGCTTAGGTCCCATGGAAGAAATGGGAATGAATTTTTCGGGGTTCGTTTGGCCTTTTTTATAAATTAACTGGGTTTTCTAGGCATTTTATGTGCATAATTCAAATTTGAACAACAAGCACAAGCTTCAATGCACTAAAGTTGGTTGAAAAATCACATGTGTCCTTGGGTGAATTTATAGGTCCCATGCAAGAGATGGGAATGAATTTCAAACACCAGGGCACTATTGATTGCTGGCAAAACATTGAGATACCTGGTTTTTAAATTCTAGTAAATCCAAAACTAGTCTGAAATTCATGAAACTTGGCATGCTATCATGGAGCGGCATCAACATGTCGTGGTGAAAATTTTGTCCCATTTGGGGCAGGTTTGGGTATAAGCTTCTGACAAACCTGAGCTTCTCACAACAAGCATGATGGTTTCGATAGGGAACGCACCACCTTTGGGGACAAGACGATATTCGTTGCCTCTTATTGCTTTCAAAAATTTTCTAGTGTCAACATGGAACAACAGGAGTGTTGTGTTCAATCTTGGAATTTTTTGGGGTTCGTTTGGCCTTTTTTATACATTAATTGGGTTTTCTAGGCATTTTATGTGCATAATTCAAATTTGAACTACAAGCACATGCTCCAATGCACTAAAGTTGGTTGAAAAATCACATGTTTGTCCTTGGGTGAATTTCTAGATCCCATGCAAGAGATGGGAATGAAATTCAAACACCAGGGCACTGTTGATTGCCGGCAAAACGTTGAGATGCCTGGTTTTTAAATTCTAGAAAATCCAAAACTCGTATGAAATTCATGAAACTAGGCATGGTATCATGGAGCGGCATAAACATGCCATGGTAAAAAAAATTGTCCCATTTGGGGCAGGTTCGGGTATAAGCTTCTCACAAACCAGAGCTTCTCACAACAAACATGATGGTTTCGATAGGGAACGTCCCACCTTTGGGGACGAAACGATATCCATTGCGTCTTATTGCTTTCAAAAAATTTCTAGTGTCAACATAGAACAACAGGAGTGTTGTGTCAATTTTTTGGGACTTCTCCAGGTTCATTTGGACATTTTTATGCATTAACTGAGTTTTCAATGCATTTATGTGCATAATTCAAATTTGAACTACATGCACATGCTCCAGTGCACTAAAGGTTGGTTGAAAAATCTAGTATGTGTCCTTGGGTGAATTTCTAGGTCCCATGCAAGAGATGGGAATGAAATTCAAACACTAGGGCACTGTTGATTGTCGGCAAAACATTGAGATGCCTGGTTTTTAAATTCTAGTAAATCCAAAACTCGTCTGAAATTCATGAAACTTGGCATGCTATCATGGAGCGGCATCAACATGTCGTGTTAAAAAATGTGTCCCATTTGGGGCCGGTTCGGGTATATGCTTCTCACAAACCAGAGCTTCTCACGACAAGCATGATGGTTTCGGTAGGGAACGTCCCACCTTTGGGGACGAAACGATATCCATTGCCTCTTATTGCTTTCAAAAAAATTCCCGTGTCAACATAGAACAACAGGAGTGTTGTGTCAATTTTTGGGATTTTTCGGGGTTCGTTTGGACATTTTTATGCATTAACTAAGTTTTCTAGGCATTTTATGTGCATAATTCAAATTTTAACTACAAGCACATGCTCCAATGCACTAAAGGTTGGTTGAAAAATCTAATGTGTGTCCTTGGGTGAATTTCTAGGTCACATGCAAGAAATGGGAATGAATTTCAAACACCAGGGCACCGTTGATTGCCGGCAAAACATTGAGATGCCTCGTTTTTAAATTCTAGTAAATCCAAAACTCGTCTGAAATTCATGAATCTTGGCATGCTATCATGGAGCAGCATCAACATACCGTGTTAAAAAATTGTCCCATTTGGGGCAGGTTCGGGTATATGCTTCTCACAAACCAGAGCTTCTCACAACAAGCTTGATGGTTTCGGTAGGGAACGTCCCACCTTTGGGGACGTCCATTGCCTCTTATTGCTTTCAAAAATTTTCTCGTGTCAACATAGAACAACAGGAGTGTTGTGTCAATTTTTGGGACTTTTCGGGGTTCGTTTGGACATTTTTATGCATTAACTGAGTTTTCAATGCATTTATGTGCATAATTCAAATTTGAACTACATGCACATGCTCCAGTGCATATAAATTGGTTGAAAAATCAAATTTGTGTCCTTGGGTGCATGCTTAGGTCCCATGCAAGAAATGGAATGAATTTCAAACACCAGGGCACCGTTGATTGCCGGCAAAACATTTAGATGCCTCGTTTTTAAATTCTAGTAAATCCAAAACTCGTCTAAAATTCATGATACTTGGCATGCTATCATGGAATGGCACCCGACATGATGTTGTATTTTTCGTGTCCATTTTGAGAGAAGGCGCACTCGAATAATGACAGCCAACAAAGGCATTTTGAAAAAATAGCTGACACTTTAATATCTCAAACGTTCATGTAATTCAAAACATGTGTGTTCTGTTAACCATTCACGTGACGCCACGTGTCTTGGTTTTAATGGTTGTAGGAGGTGTCGTGGGAACAGCTGCTTGACCTTGACTGAACGGGAGGCGTGCGAGCGCAGTTCGGTGCGCAGGCTGATGGAGAGGCGTGCAAGCTGTCCTCCAATGCGCAGGCTCACTGGGAAGCGTCTGAGTTGTACGCTGCCGCGGGCTCACTGGGAGCGAGCCCTTTGACTTCCATGGCTGCCCGCCTTCCTCTCCATTAATGGCGCCCGAGCCGCTCTTTAATATGGGCGTCCTTACTGTTCACCTCCCATTCCCCTCCCCCCCACAGACCTGCACCGCCATGGCGCAGAATGATCATCTGCCACTAGTCTTCAAGTTTGGTGAAGTCGACTCCGAGCCGAAGGAGATAGAAAATAAGGAGGAATGGGGCCTCATGGACATGGCCCAGAACGAGCTGGCCGCGGCGGTTGCTGCCCCCGCTCCCGTCCCAGCTCCCATCCCCGCGCCCGTGCCAGCGACCATCCCTGTAGCATTGACGGGCTGGTCGCCGAGCACTATCACAGAGCTGGAAGCCGCGAGTATCAGTGAGGTCTCCGCGGACCCGCGCGAGCTCGTGTACATGCCAGCGCCAGCGCCTTTGCCCGTGCGCGCCCCTCCACCCACTGCGGCGCCGGTCCCCATGCGTTTGGTTGCACCCGCCGCGCGGCGCCAGTTGCCGTCCTCCCACGCCCCGCCCGTCGATCGCGCGACGACATGATGTTTGATTTACAAGTGAGGAACATTTTGTGCTGCCTTGAAGACTTCAACAACGGCGTCCCGGAGGACGGCAACGACGGCGCGGCACGCCGCCTCCGCCGCCGCCGGAAATAGTTTTTTTGGGGTTTAATACTGTATCTCGAATTCTCGATCATATGAATATAAATTCATAGTGTGACTGAATGAAAGATATGGTTTGAACAAACTTGCGTTTTTCTCTCTTAATGTACAGACTTATCAAATGATTTTATTTAAAAAAACGTCAACGGTTTTTAAATATAAAACACTCATCGCAAACGTTTTAGTTAGAACACCCGTATGCAAACCGACAGCTTCCCCAGGAAGCCAAGGGAAAATGTGCCGAGCAGGATTTCTGCATCCCTTCAACGCAAACGGTTGTTTTGCATGACCCGTGTGCAACCACGTACAAACAATTGGGTAAGATTTGCATATCCGTCATTTTGGGTATGTTGCCATTTCTCAAACTGGAAAGATTGACATTTGTTTATCTAGTAACATTGCCATTTGTCAACCTTGTAACACTGCGATTTGTCAAAATACGCAGCTACAAATCACTAGCACTATCTAATTTTTACAACTAAAATCACTAGCATTGTTCATATGGACACCACTAGCAAGCGTGAGTTGATGGACGCATATGCAAATGTACCATTGATTACATACAACAAGTCATGAGCCCACAACGACAACGAGGATCCACGTTGGATTATAGATCATTTCCAACAAAACATTCTAGTAAAGTTTTTCTCACGCAACAAATAACAAAGCGATGAAATGAACTTCAGCTCAACCACTCGTCGGCGTTTGAAACGCTTGCTTTGAACCAGAAGTGATTCTCTGGGAAGGGCCAGCTACTGTCAATCTCGAGACCAACGCAGGACTGATCATCCAGGCTGAAGCGGCCTATGTCAGGACCCATATTGGGACGGTAGGGAAGCATAGAAATGTCTAAGGTATAGATGCAGTTGCTTCTCATAAATGGTAGTAACGTTGTGCCAACAGCAGCTGGATCGCCTTCCACCATCATTAGATAGTTTTGTCCAAGGAAGAGCGTGTCACATCCCTAGTTCTGGTAATGCTTAGTGCTTGCATTAGAGTGATGCATCATGTTTAAATTTTTTAGAAACCTGAAATGGGGATGTTCAAACCCTAGCACCAAATGAAATCCAACTAGGATCAAGATGAAATATTCTCAATGAACCTGAAATGCCCTTCAAAAATGTTCATCATTTTTGACTTGGTCTAGAACCTCTGCCAAAAATGGTGCACATATATCTAGGACCCTTCTAGATTTTTGAATTAAATCATAATGTATTTGAATTTGGGCATTTAAATGCTATAAATATTCTATTTTCCCAAATAATTCTGATAATGGTTGAGGGCTGCTGAAAAACATTTCAACAGAGCCCACAATTCATTTCAGGATTTTTAGAAAAGGTTTAGTATTTTTACTAAATCCAGAAACAAAGACAGAAAATAGAAAACAGAAAATAAGCGAGAGAGAGAGAGGGAAGGACTACCTGGCCACCTACTTGTAGACGGCCCAGCTCGCCGGCCCAGCCCACCTGGCGCCTCTTGTCGTCTTCCTCCTACCAGTAGGAGCAGCTGCGTGCTCGCACGCGCGCGGCCGAGGAGGCCAGCTCCTCCATGCCTGCCTGCCCCCTCCCCGACGCCTCTGGACGATGCCACGCGCCACCCCGGTCCCTCTCTCCACTCCCTCGTCCTTTCCTCGCCTCTGCTCCCTCTCTGCAGCGCGCCCGAACACCCCGCTGCACACCGATGAGCACCGCCGTAGCCACAGCCATCCCAGCGCCTCCCCGTGCTGTCCCCGACGTCCGCCTCGACGCCTTGATGCTCCCCCTCAACGCGAGCGTCGCCGGACGTCCTGTCGCCTCGCCATCGACCCGTCTTCTCCGCTCGGCCGCCGAGATCGCCGGCGACCTCACGACGTCTCCAGCCCGTCCCCGAGCTCGCCGTTAGCTCTCCTGCACTCGCCGTGAGCCACTGACCCTTCTCCCCCTCTCCGTTCTCGCTCTCGTGCGCCATAGCCACCGCACCTTGCTCACCCGCACGCGCCACAGCCTGTGCTCGCCGCCGACGTGTCTCCGGCCATCTAAAGGTCTGGCCGTCGTGCTCAGCTTCCTCACCGCGCCGCGTAGAGCATGTAGGTGCCCCGCACGAGCTGCCCCGGCCGCCGTAGCATCGACCCCGAGCTCACCCGAGCTCCGGTGACCGCCAAGGTCGACGCCGGCGACGACTGCGGCCACCCCAGGCCCAACCACCGCCACTACTTGACGCGGACGAGTGCCTGCGTCACGTAGATGCCCTCCACCGGCCATTTGGTCGCCGGAGGAGGAATCCCGAGCCCCTCCGCCGTCTCTGGCCTTGCCGGCAATGAGCCCTGGGTCAACTCCGGCAAGTTTGACCCGGTTTGACTCCCCCTTCGAGTCACTGACATGTGGGGCCAGCCCCTAACTAATTTCTAGATTAGTACTAATTAAAATAGGTAAGTTAGTTTGACACTGACACGCGGGCCCCACTGGTCAGGTTTGACCTGGACTGGCCCTGTTGACTGCTGACATCACAGTGACGTCATGCTGATGTAGTAATTCTTTTCTGGTATTTAAATAAATCTTAAATGGTTTATTTATTTCAGAAAATGTTATAAACTTCTAAAAATCATATAAAATCAACCATAACTCCAAATGAAATAAGTTATATATGAAAAATTATCAGAAAAATCCAATCTATCCATCTGTACCATTTTCATGCATGTTAGAATAACTTTTGGATACTGTTTAGGGAAAATCAAATAAATGGCATTTGAATATCCACATATGGAGTTTGAATTTGAACCTTGGGTTCAAACCAACTTCATTTAATGTGTTGCTTGCTGCATTAGCCCAAATCACAGCATATTGACATGTCATGATCATGCATCATATTGTCATATTGCAGTGATTGTATTCTTTCTCTGTTGCCGGTGGTTGTTCCCCCTCGGTAGACGTATTTTCCAACGATGGATTCGATGACACCGATGAAGAGTTTTACTATCTTCAGAAGTGCCAGGCAAGCAAAAACCCCTTGTTCATTCTGATACAATCCCACTCTCTCGCTCCTACTCTCTTTACTACATTAGGACAACAACGATTCAACTGTTACATGCTGCGGTAGTTGAACCCCTTTCCTCTGCATGACCTGCCATTGCCACAGTAAATAGTTGAAACCCACTAGCAAGAGTAGGAGTTGTTTGAGCCCTGATGTGCCTACTCATTCATGCTTGTTGTCATGCCTGCTACTGCTTAGAGTTGAGTCAGGTCTAATTCATCGGGGATGAATTGGAATGTGGTGAACATGTCCTACTGTGTGTGAACATGATTTGGTAAAGGTAGCGGGTGAGAGGCCATGTAGGAGTACATGGTGGGTTGTCTCATTGAAACTGTCCTCAGGAACTGAGTTCTGTGTTTGTGATCCATGAACAACTACTACCACATGTTGGGCCCTGAGATATGACCCCGCTCGACTTATTAACCGCCCCTGTCCTCTGTCCAGGAGTTGCAAGTAGTTTTAGGTGTTTGTAGTATGCTGGAGGCCGTGCGCAGCACTGACCCGAGGGGTGGGCTGTGATGCGGTAGGCACGTGGCACTGTGTACCGGGACGCCCGTTTGGTGCCTCGAGAACCCTGCACACATCGTTCGGGGCTGTATGTGGAAACTTCGGCCGAACTCCCTGCGGATGGAACCTGAATAGGCGATAAACCTGGACAAGGGACTTGTGTGGTTAGTCAGGTCGTGGTCTACACCCACGTCGGCTTTCCCTTGAAGTCTGCCGAGCACATGTCATGTGTAGACGCTAAGTGGTGGAAACATGTGTGAAGAAGTACACCCCTGCAGGGTTATAAATGATCTATTCGAATAGCCGCGTCCGCAGTAAAGGACCTCTGGGTTGCCTATATAGTTCATAGACAAGTGAAAGTGGATACTCTAAAATGCGCAAGATAAGCGTGAGTGCTATGGATAGCATTCTCCTAGGGAGACGGGAGCGGATCCATAGTGGTGTATTGATTGGTGAATATGTGGACTCATGTGCGCCACCTCAAAAGAGTTACTTGCAGTCATAGTTCAGGATAGCCACCGAGTCAAAGTTGGCTTGCTGCAGTCAAACTCCACCACCCCTTTATTGATACTGATGCATATGTAGCTAGTTCTGATGTAAGTCTTGCTGGGTACATTTGTACTCATGTTTGCTTAATTTATGTTTTCGAGAGAGACTTCAGTCTCACTAGTAGTTCGGCGTGGACTTCGACGTTTAGCTTGTTACCTCAACTACGATCTTGTACCCTTGGGAGGGTCTTGTAGATAGTTAGGCTTCTCAGCCTTTTCATTTGTAGTTATCTATACTCAGACATGTTTATGCTTCCGCTTGTTGCTTGTATGCTCAGTATGTTGGGTCATGAGACCCATGTTTGTAATACTTGGCTCCTCGGAGCCTAATGAATAAATACTTTTGAGTTGTAGAGTTGTTGCGATGCCATGTTGTATTTGCACATATCGAGCATATTGTGTGTATGATTTGAAATGCTTGGTATGTGTGGGATCCGACAACCTAGTTGTTTATCCTTGGTAGCCTCTCTTATCGGGAAATGTCTCCTAGTGTTTCCACTGAGTCATGGTAGCTTGCTACTGCTCCGGAACACTTAGGCTGGCCGGCATGTTCCTTCTTCGTTCCTGGGTCTGTCCTTCAGGGAAATGTCACGTGGTGTCTACCGGAGTCCTGTTAGCCGAGCTGCTACAGCCTGGATTTACTCGCTGATGACTGACACGTTCGTTGCTGGGTCATGTATGCATGTCCCTGTAAGTTAGTGCCACTTTGGGTTTACGACTAGTCATGTCGGCCCGGGTTCTTTGTCATATGGATGCTGTGACACTATCATATACGTGAGCCAAAAGGCGCAAACGGTCCTAGGCCAGGTAAGGTGGCACCCGTGGGAATACCGTGCGTGAGGCCGCAAAGTGATATGATGTGTTACATGCTAGATTGGTGTGACTTAGGATCGGGGTCCTGACAGTTTTGGTATCAGAGCCTCACTGCCTGTAGGATTACGAAGCCAAACTGGTCGAAGTTGAGTCTAGAAATGCTTTAGTTATATCAAGGAATTGATTGTGGAAGGGAACGTAAGGCTCTTTTTACTCCTTTACCTCATGCCATTCTGATCTGAGTCTTTTCTATGGGTATCAAGAACTAGGATTTACATCTTTCTATCAGTATGACGTGTTACTAATCCGTAGACTTATAGGATTGATGGTTTCAAGCCCCAGTTCAGTTCCTACTACTTCCGTGTGTTGTTAGCTGATCTCAGAACCTTGATATTGTGATGTGAAGTGGTTATGCCACCAATTTGCAGGATGTCTCAAATCTTTTTAAGCATTTACATCCGTTATGTTGTCCGAGTCATCCCAGGTTTCTAAATAGTCTGATGCATTTGGAAATCCCTTCTTTCTGTTCCCGATGTTTCTTTGGGCCAGTTTAACCACACTAATCGGTGAGTTGAGGTACTCTGTTGCCTCGACATATATGTTGGAGATGGTATTATGACCATAGGTGTCTTAGAGAACCACCTAGTAATCTAGCCATGATTAGTGTTCCCAATGTGATGATTCTGGCCGTCATTCTCGAAAGCATCCCATGATGCCATTTAGTTAGTAGGCATTCTATTTCTGGGTTCTTGAACCCAAGATTCACTCTACTTAATTTGTGTAGCTAGTGTTTGCTCGTTCCTTTAGGATATTAGTAACCTTTGTGATAGTCCTCGAGGTCTGTGGTATTCTCCTTCTTCCAAATACCATGAACTGCTTATGGCAGAAGTTCTTTTGAAACAAAATATCACAACCAGAGTGCTCTTGATGAGTTCTCCATTCTACATTGTGACTCTGCCAGCCCTACCTTTCTGCATGGGTTATCCAGAAGAAATGTTGAGCTTTGTTCGACATACTAATCTATGCATCCATAACCCAGAAAATCATACGTTCCTTTGAGTTGTCCCCCCTTTAGTTGTTTCCTGACCTCCGTCTATCAATTGATAGTCAGGATTAGTTGTGCATTCGTGTTATCGATGCTTATTAATCATGTGATCCGTCAAGCCAATCTATTTCAGAATGAATAGGAGAAATAAACTCCAGTACCTCATCCATATCCAGGATTGGGTCAAAGTAGTTGTATTCCGCAGATCAAATGCCAATCCAGCTTCTGTTCTATTCTACCCTGGAGTATTACCCCCTTTATGTCAGGATTGTCATGAGAACTGCACCATCTCTTATGAATTCTTGTTGCAGTGATACTTCTCGCCATCGTTGTTCATTCCTCGGTTCCGTGTTGTTGCAACCGGAATACCGACAAGTGAACCATGATGTGTGAAATCAATACTCCTAGCAACCGTGTTTGCTTGGTAGTTAATGGACATTAATGTCATTCTTAGCGTGTTGGTTATCGAATCATTATTCTAGGATTGATCGTGCTACCTTGTCCTTATTTCTAGTGCACTCTTCGATATTTGAGTTAGGATTGAATCCCTTGCTCTTTTGATCACATCATCTTGTCTCGAAAGCAAGATTTCTCCTGAACTTAATAACATATCGGCGGTTCGTGATTTCCGATTATCTTCTCGGAAGTATCACCAGGTTGTCCCCTGACTATTATGTTTTGCTCGTGATCAGGTTGGTTCTCTTATAAACCACCCCTTCTCCAAGAAACTATGTTGGATATCCCTGAGATAGTTGGTTAAGCTAAACAACAACTTGGGGAGTTGAAAGATAAAGCTTTTCCTTACTTAGTTCATCACTAAGGGATATCTTTTGTGTGTGTGTGTGTGTTGAAGTAAGATGCTATCTTCATCGATTGGTCCTCATGATCAGTTGTTGGACCTATTATATTATCCAATCTTTGGTTTGACTGTGGGCTATCGTCAAATCAAATCAGAAACAATGATGTTCGTAATGTTGTCTTACTCGTGGTTGTTTCCTCGAGCATACGCCGTTATATCTTTTGTTCTGACCAATGCTATCGCCTTGTTCACATAGTTGTGGAATTCCATTCTCATGGAAATATGAATGAATTGTTGTTGAGCCCATCGGCAATATTTTTATCTCCTCCATGATTCATGATGAACATTAAAGCTAGCATTGGAAACTTTGTAAGCATTGCCTTCATGTTCCGCTCATGAGGTATACGTTTGGATGAAAGAAGTGACTTCCTCTAATTCACGTGCACTTGATGTAAGTTGCCGCCGTGAATTCGAGAAAGCTTGTTTTTGCTTCCTCTGGAATCATCCCAAGTTAGTCATGCATATGTGCGAAGTACTCTATGGTTTGATAGGTTGGCCGCCTCCACTCCATATGTGTTTCCGTAGCACACCAAGCCACTGATTGATTTGTTCAAGGAAAAGTTGTTCCTTCTTAAGAGCAAGACTTATACAAGGACTTCGATATCCTCGATGATGGTTCCCCACCTGAACCCGGTAGTGTTTTGTTGTAAGACTACTATGTGGTCATGCTTGCCTTAGACATCGTGTTCACAGGTATGTAGCAGAACCAGCTCATGTTTTGGAGCTTGCTATCGTAGTTCATTCCCCGAGAATCTCGCAACGTCATCTCATCGATTTGTGTTGCAAACTTTCATTTTCCTTTCTAGACTTGATGAGTCTGGAATATCCTAACACCAACCAGATCTGAATCTCAGGCAGATATGATGGTTGGAACATTGCCGACATGTGCATTTTGTTCCCAGCTTGCACCGCCTTGTGCCAATTTCCCATGGGCTGCCCTTCTCAGCAATTGTTGTTCAGGATTATCTTCAGAAGTGGTCCTACCATGGGTCTCATCCATTTCCGATGATAGGCAAAAAAATCATTCATTGCGTTGTCTTCAACAAGGTAGTCCACATCATCCATCCTAGTCCGACTATGTCATTCTTTGGAACTCCTTCAAATGATCGATTATGATTGCCTCAGGCTGGTATAGAGAATTTCAATGATATTTGTATCAAAAGTAATTCTTTTTGCCACTTAAGGGAAAAAAATCCCACGAGTCACCTCCCTTAAGGTGCCCCGTTTTGGAATCGTGGCAGTTATCTCCTCGCTACTTTGAAACCATGCACCATCTTCTAAGCATGGAATCGTTGCCTACTAATCTGAACCTTCGTCACCTGCTTCTTTCCATCGCTCCTCATATGTGTTTTCTCCCTCAGCTCAAGAGATGTTTCTACGTCTCATTCCGTGAGTTGATCCTGTGATCATTAAGATGATCCATCCCTGTAGAGTTATCTCGCTCTTCTGTCCTCGTGTTGGGTGAAGATCTCGAAAGCAAGGATGTCAAGTTCAAGATGATGCAATGAATCAATATCTTCGATGAGGACAGTTGGATCATGAAGATTGTGATAGTTCGAGTCCCCTCTTCCTTTTAACCCTGCGCTTGAATCTCGGGACAAGATTCTTGTTTAGTGGGGGCGAGTTGTCACATCCCTTGTTTTGGTAATGCTTAGTGCTTGCATTAGAGTGATGCATCATGTTCAAATTTTTCAGAAACCTGAAAGGGGGATGTTCAAACCCTAGCACAAAATGAAATCCAACTAGGACCAAAATGAAATATTCTCAATGAACCTGAAATGCCCTTCAAAAATGTTCATCATTTTTGACTTGGTCTAGAACCTCTGCCAAAAATGGTGCACATATTTCTAGGACCATTCTGGATTTTTGAATTAAATCATAATGTATTTGAATTTGGGCATTTAAATGCTATAAATATTCTATTTGCCAAAATAATTCTGATAATGGTTGAGGGCTGCTGAAAAACATTTCAACAGAGCCCACAATTTATTTCAGGATTTTTAGAAAAGGTTTAGTATTTTTACTCAATCCAGAAACAAAGACAGAAAATAGAAAACAGAAAATAAGAGAGAGAGAGAGAGAGAGAGAGAGAAGGACTACCTGGCCACCTACCTATAGACGGCCCAGCTCGCTAGCCCAGCCCACCTGGTGCCTCCTGTCGTCTTCCTCCTGCCAGTAGGAGCAGCTGCATGCTCGCACGCGCGCGGCCGAGGAGGCCAGCTCCTCCCTGCCTGCCTGCCCCCTCCCCGACGCGTATGGACGATGCCATGCGCCACCCCGGTCCCTCTCTCCCACTCCCTCATCCTTTCCCTCCTCTGCTCCCTCTCTACAGCGCGCTCGAACACCCCGCTGCACGCCGACGAGGACCGCCATAGCCACAGCCGTCCCAGCGCCTCCCGGTGATGTCCCCGACGTCCGCCTCGATGCCTTGACGCTCCCCCTCAATGCGAGCGTTGCCGGATGCCCTATCGCCTCACCATCGACCCGTCTCCTCCGCTCAGCCGCCGAGATCGCCGGCGACCTCACGACGTCTCCAGCCCGTCCCCGAGCTCGCCGTCCACTCTCTGCACTCGCCGTGAGCCACTGACCCTTCTCCCCCTCTCCTTTCTCGCTCTCGTGCGCCATAGCCACCGCACCTTGCTCGCCCGCACGCGCCGCCGCCTGTGCTCGCCGCCGACGTATCTCCGGCCATCTGACGGTCTGGTTGTCGTGCTCAGCTTCCTCACCGCGGCGCGTAGAGCACGTAGGTGCCCAGCACGAGCTGCCCCGGCCGCCGTAGCGTCGACCCTGAGCTCACCCAAGCTCCGGCGATCGCCAAGGTCGACGGCGACGATGACTCCGGCCACCCCAGGCCCAACCACCGCCACTACTCGCCGCAGACGAGTGCCCGCGTCACGTAGATGCCCTCCGCCGGCCATTTGGTCGCCGGAAGAGGAATCCAGAGCCCCTCCGCCATCTCTGGCCTTGCCGGCGACGAGCCCCGAGTCAACTTCGGCGAGTTTGACCCGGGTTGACCCAGTTTGACTCCCCCTCTGAGTCACTGACATGTGGGGCCAGCCCCTAACTAATTTCTAGATTAGTACTAATTAAAATAGGTTAGTTAGTTTGACACTAACACGCGGGCCCCACTGGCCAGGTTTGACCTGGACCGGCCTTGTTGACCGCTGACATCACAGTGACGTCATGCTGGCACACTAATTATTTTCTGGTATTTAAATAAATCTTAAATGGTTTATTCGTTTCAGAAAATGTTATAAACTTCTAAATAACATATAAAATCAACCGTAACTCCAAATGAAATAAGTTATATATGAAAAATTATCACAAAAAACCAATCTATCCATCTGTACCATTTTCATGCATGTTAGAATAACTTTTGGCTACTGTTTAGGGAAAATCAAATAAATGGCATTTGAATATTCACATATGGAGTTTGAATTTGAACCTTGGGTTCAAACCAACTTCATTTAATTTGTTGCTAGCTGCATTAGCCCAAATCACAACATATTGACATGTCATGATCATGCATCATATTGTCGCATTGTAGTGATTGTATTCTTTCTCTGTTGCCGGTGGTTGTTCCCCCTCGGTAGACGTATTTTCCGACGATGGAGTCGATGACACCGATGAAGAGTTTTACTATCTTCAGAAGTTCTAGGCAAGCAAAACCCCCTTGTTCATTTCGATACAATCCCACTCTCTCGATCCTGATCTCTTTTACTGCATTAGGACAACAACGATTCAACTGTTACATGCTGCGGTAGTTGAACCCCTTTCCTCTGCATGACCTGTCATTGCCACAGTAAATAGATGAAACCCACTAGCATGAGTAGGAGTTGTTTGAGTCCTGATGTGCCTACTCATTCATGCTTGTTGTCATGCCTGCTACTGCTTAGAGTTGAGTCAAGTCTGATTCATCGGGGATGAATTGGAATGTGGTGAACATATCCTACTGTTGAGAGCTAAGTGTGTGAACACGATTTGGTAAAGGTAGCGGTGAGAGGCCATGTAGGAGTACATGGTGGGTTGTCTCATTGAAACCGTCCTCAGGAACTGAGTTCTGTGTTTGTGATCCATGAACAGCTACTACCACACGTTGGGCCCTGAAATATGACCCCGCTCGACTTATTAACCGCCCCTGTCCTCTGTCCAGGAGTTGCAAGTAGTTTCTGGTGTTTGTAGTATGCTGGAGGCCGTGCCCAGCGCTGACCCGAGGGGTGGGCTGTGATGCGGTAGGCACGTGGCACGGTGTACCGGGACGCCCGTTTGGTGCCTCGGGAACCCTGCACACATCGTTCGGGGCCGTATGTGGAAACTTCGACCGGACTCCCTGCGGATGGAACCTTAATAGGCGATAAACCTAGACTAGGGACTTGTGTGGTTAGTCAGGTCGTGGTCTACACCCACGTCGGCTTTCGCTTGAAGTCT
This sequence comes from Triticum aestivum, assembly GCF_018294505.1. Classification (NCBI taxonomy): domain Eukaryota; kingdom Viridiplantae; phylum Streptophyta; class Magnoliopsida; order Poales; family Poaceae; genus Triticum; species Triticum aestivum. The sequence goes on from NC_057796.1 coordinate 456,438,510, forward strand.
GCCGAGCACATGTCGTGTGTAGACGCTAATTGGTGGAAACATGTGTGAAGAAGTACACCCCTGCAGGGTTATAAATGATCTATTCGAATAGCCGCGTCCACGGTAAAGGACCTCTAGGTTGCCTATACAGTTCATAGACAAGTGAAAGTGGATACTCTAAAATGCGCAAGATAAGCGTGAGTGCTATGGATAGCGTTCTCGTAGGGAGACGGGAGCGGATCCATTGTCACGACCGGTTTTTCAATAAAAATATTTATTGAGAGACCGATCCCTTTTTCGGACCAGTAGAGAAGAATTCCTTCTTACTGGTAGACAAAATCTTGATCACAGAATAAAATACCAGGAGTACTGAATATAATACAAGGTTGAGCGGAGACTGCTCAACAATTTATTACAAGCGCGCCAATAAAACATAAAGGCGGATAGGGTGGCATAACTACTAACTCACGGTAAAAGCGGTGGTGGAAATATCACAGCGGAATGGGTGATATGACTCCTGAAAACTACAGCTCTTCGAGCGTCGGAGTGAGGCTCGATGAGACTTATTGCGGGTGGCGGAAGCGTATATAATACAAGTGACCAATATCCAGGATCACACGGGACTGACTGGGACTCCTCTAGGCGTCGGACTCACTATCAAACTCTTCATCCATGAGATCGCCTTCGTCAACATCTGGCCAAATCAACAAGCCAGGTGAGTACTATGAAAGTACTCGCAAGACAGTTCGGACATAAGATATAACCAATGCAAACATGATACATATGAACAGGTTTGCAAGTGCACTAGGACATATAGATAAAATTTCATGGGAAATAAAAGAGAAGTCGGGCGGTAGTCCTCCCGAAATCCCAAAGTAAAAACTGAGGGCCAAACGAGTGTCTGAATGACTCCTCGAGAGGAAAAATACAAGGATAACAATGCCGCAGTCGGGCGTCAAGGCGACACCACTTAAAGGGCTTAAAGATCGAAAATAACTGACAGTGCATGCCACAGTCGGACGTCAGAGCGACATCACATAAAGGGCTTATATTGAAATTAAAAGACAAACATGCCACAGTCGGACGTCTGAGCGACATCACATAAAGGGCTTATATTTCATACTTGATATCTCAGCAAGTCAAGAATTTAAAACATTGCAAGGGCATAATCAGGTATGAAATAAACAACAGCGTTAGTCCATCCACGGAATAACGTTCAACCAATATACCAATCAAGCTTGTTTACCGGGGAAAGTACCACGAGGACTTGACATAGATATGGGTTCACTGATCACGGTCCTTGACCACGGATACGATGACTCGGAAGGATTTGACTCTGCAGAGTTTGTACTTTAACCACAGCCAACGGATTTCAGTAGTCACGGGGACTAGTTCCGTTTACGGTGTTTTGGAAGAAACACATCTAACCAGTACACACCCATTCAACATTCCGAAGCCAGGAATCACCCTCGGCAACGTTCAAGAAAAACCTTGAGACGGGGAGGCTACAACCTCGCGTAGCATGGGATCAAATTTATATACGCGCGCTCTAAGGGGTGCCCCCCTCTCGGTCCCAACCGGAAACACCCATGCCCCCTGACCAGATGACTGGCTTTAATCCAGGGCCATGGAACCCTCATCCCGGCCCCTCTATTTGGTGTGTACACGGAAAGAGGTTACCAACTTACTAAACCTCATTCTGGCAGAAAACATGTGGTAGCACGGAAGGGGGAAGAACGATAACATGACTCCGTCCACGTTAACGTCGGAATTTATCGGATGACGTAAGGCTGGCATGCTACAACACTACCACCTTACTGCCCTTCATGTCACCACATGACTAGGTCGTCTCTCATTAGAGTTCATAGTAACTTCGGAACACACGGGTAGTTGCCTTACATGCAACGAGATACTCACCGATGCTCATATGCCATGCACAACCATTCAAGCAAACATGCAAAACACCTATCATATCAAAGGTTCAAACATGCTTGCCTGGTTCAGAGAAGTCGGAGTCTAGCTCGGCGAAGTTCGCGGCTCCGTCACCTCTTCCGGAACCTACGGTATAGCGAAAACGTATACTAACGTGAAAATCATCGCGTGCATAAAAGTTGTCTCAAATTTTTTCCAATAAATACTATAAAAAACTAGACAAAAATATAAGACTGTCAGAAAAAGAATCACTCAAAAATCACTTTTTATTAAAGAGTTATAAGAGTTTTAGTCCAGGGACTAATCTGTGATGAAACAGAAAAGATCTAGGGACTTAACTGAGAAAACAGAAAACGGTTCGAAGAGAAATGCGCCAGCCCAAAAGGAAAACGTACTTGCCCGAAGGCGCCAACAGAAAACGGTTCGAGGGGGAGAAAAGAAGAGAGGCTGACTGGGGGTCCCACATGTCAGGTTTAAACCTCGCCGGCGCCCGAAGGTTGCGGTGGTTGCCGGCGTCGAACCACGGCGAGTCAGTTAGATCGGAGTGTACCAAGAGGTTCAGCATTTCCTTCCGCGTCGGTGGGTAGTGGACTTGGTCGTCGGAGAGCACCACGTCGACGGCGACACTTTCTCCGGCGGACGGCGGCTCGGGCGATGGTGGAGAACTCCGGTGGGTGGTGCAAACTCCGAATTGAAGCGTGGGTGTTGGATGAAATGATTTGGCATGCAGAAAAAAATCCAACAGTGCCCAGTAGGTGTTCGATGAAATGATTTGGCATGCAAAAAAAAATTTCTGGAGCTGGGACTTGGTGAGGTGACTTCTCAATGCACCCAGAGGCTGCCTGATTTTTCTCAGATTTTTAGGAGAATAATTTAAATGAATTTCATCAAATTTGGCAAATCTGGTCCAAACTTGCAGCAAGTATAGTTTAAAAAAATTTGAACTGAAGACCAGTGGATCTTCATGGATCTTCGTTGAGGGCTCAAGGGACTAGCTAGGGAAATTGGTTTTGAGGCAAAACTCAAAGCAGAAAGAGTAGTTCCTTTGTAAATCTCCAAGAGCTAGAATAGAAGGCAGAAATAATTTTTGATAAGAAAAGAATGGAAATAATTATATGGAGAGGTTCAACTTGCTGGATTTGAAGTATATCATGATCCAAAGATGAGGAAAGGCTTTTGAGAGGTGGTTTCCACTCATGTCATGGCAAGAGGGATTTTTGAAAGTGGAAAGGATCATTCCAAAAGCCATAGGGCTTTTTAAAGGAATTTTCAAAAGACATTTTTCCAAGTGAAAAGCATTTTGGTTTTGAGTCCAAATAAAAGGGAAAAACTTCCAAGACCAAGAACCAAGTCTTGGGTGAATCCAAAACAAAACACTTGCCATAAAAGAAAATATTTTGAGAGGGAGAGTTCTTTAGAAGAAAAATTTTAATTACCTCCCTCAAATCAAATAAAAGTTTGAAAAAGACCAAATAAAATTTTGGGTGTCACATCCATAGTGGTGTATTGATTGGTGAATATGTGGACTCGTGTGTGCCACCTCAAAAGAGTTACTTGCAGTCGTAGTTCAGGATAGCCACCGAGTCAAAGATGGCTTGCTGTAGTCAAACTCCACCACCCCTTTATTGATATTGATGCATATGTAGCTAGTTCTGATGTAAGTCTTGTTGGGTACATTTGTACTCACGTTTGCTTAATTTATGTTTTGCAGAGAGACTTCATCTCACTAGTAGTTCGGCGTGGACTTCGACGTTTAGCTTGTTACCTCAGCTACGATCTTGTACCCTTGGGAGGGTATTGTAGATAGTTAGGCTTCTCAGCCTTTTTCATTTGTAGTTGTCTGTACTCAGACATGTTTATGCTTCCGCTTGTTGCTTGTATGCTCTGTATGTTGGGTCATGAGACCCATGTTTGAAATACTTGGCTCGTCGGAGCCTAATGAATAAATACTTTGAGTTGTAGAGTTTTGTTGTGATGCCATGTTATCTTTGCACATATCGAGCATATTGTGTGTATGATATGAAATGCTTGGTATGTGTGGGATCCGACACCCTAGTTGTTTATCCTTGGTTGCCTCTCTTACTGGGAAATGTCTCATAGTGCTTCCACTGAGCCATGGTAGCTTGCTATTGCTCCGGAACACTTAGGCTGGCCGGCATGTGTCCTTCTTCGTTCATGTGTCTGTCCCTTCGGGGAAATGTCACGCGGTGTCTACCGGAGTCCTGTTAGCCTGCTACAGCCCGGATTCTCCGGAGTCCTCTTAGCCCAGCTACTACAGCCTGGATTCACTCGCTGTTGCCCGACACGTTCGTTGCTGGGTCATGTATGCATGTCCCTGTAAGTTAGTGCCACTTTGGGTTTACGACTAGTCATGTCGGCCCGGGTTCTTTGTCATATGGATGCTAGCAACAGTATCATATACGTGAGCCAAAAGGCGCAAACGGTCCCAGGCCAGGTAAGGTGGCACCCGTGGGAATACCGTGCGTGAGGCCACAAAGTGATATGATGTGTTACATGCTAGATTGGTGTGACTTAGGATCGGGGTCCTGACAGAGCGAGTTTCCTCCAAGACTTTCAATACTGAACCAGGGAGAAGGTGTTGGTGCTAGTACACTAGTATCCATCCCGAATACCCTGCGGCGGATGTTGGAATAGGTCCGGAGAGTGCGACCATGCGAGACAACACCTGCTTCCTTAGTAACATCAGCAGTGCCCTGTATACAGACAAGAAGAGGTGATCCATCGGAATAAGTTGCCAGGCGCCACTGAGTATATGGGTCCTGCTCATCCTCATGCTCGTGATCATCAGCATCGTCATCTCCCCCTTGGTTATAAAAATTTTCAAGTATAGGTGGTGGAATGTTCACAGGACCTTGGAAACACAAGAAGGTTAATTAGTGAAGGGAAACTAGCTAACCCGCATGCATGTGGATGAAACAATTATAATTACGGTGGAAGACAAACGTGCCGAAAGCATTAGGATTCCATGCAAAAATAGTGCCACGAGTGGTGGTAGCAAACACAAGACCCTCGTATTGAATTGCATCATAGTACTCATCCGTGTACAGAAATTGATTTTTGAGCAACATCCATCGAGGCGTGGAAGTAAGGACGGCAACAATCTTGTCGAAGATAGCAACAACTTCATAGTTCGTGTAATCCCAAGAGCGGTTGGGAACTCGACAAATTGCTATCTTCCGTAGACGACAGTCACCATGATCGTATTTGAACTCACGTAGAATACCGGTGTACTCAACCTCTAGGCAGTCGTCTGAGATTTTTGGAAGTGGAACCCGGTGACGAGTGTACACATTCACAAGTTCCCACTCGCAGTTGTACCCAATATAAACAACCTAATCTCCATTTGCTCCTGCCCAAGCCTTGCCCTCAAGCGATGGCATCTTAACATCATACGTATCATTATCAAGCGGCATCAACTTGCACAAGGCGAGGCTTCCCTCGTCCCCGCGCCAGTCAGCAGGGTCACGGCAAAGAAGATAGGGGAGATCAAACCGCTCCTGGACCATTGGGTTCCTTGTAATGATGTTATTAGTTGAGTCAAGAATGGTCTTGAACGAACCTGCCATGCTAGCCGAGGTGATGACGTCGCACCGATCAATGAGTTCCTCCACCACGTCATCTTTTAGATCGGGGCAAGAATAACGGGGTCATTTCCGGCCTATTCTCTCCTTGGAGAAGATGATCGAACAATGGCAGAAGGAAGGGTGAAGGCAAATGGAGGGAGGAAGAGCGTGCGACAGCAGTTCCAAATCAAGAGGGAAAGGCGAAGAGGCGGTGGACGGTTGCCACAGTACACGAAGAGGCGCCTGGGGGAGCAAACGGTTGCCACAGAGGTCACACACTGACGACAAGGGCCGAGTGAACCACATGTGTATATCGCACACACCTTGATCTGGCTGACCATTTCTTTTGTGTTGCCTAATCACAAACAGTTCATCCGAGTGAACCGTATGCTGTATATCGCACACACCTTCATTTGGCTGCCCGTTTCTTTTGTGTTGCCTCATCACAAACAGTTCATCCGAGTGAACCGTATGCTGTGTATCGCACACGCCTTCATCTGGCTGCCCGTTTCTTTTGTTCCTCCTCATCGCAAACAGTTAATTGAATTGAACCGTATGCCCTTCATCGCACGCGCAACTAAAACCTGAACCGTGTTTGATGCATACGTCATCGCAAATGTTTTATGCATTTCTGACAGTTTTCATACAGCACCGTTTCCGATTATTGCATTACACACAGTTTCTCAAAGGGTCTCTGATCGTAGTGTCGCGTTATCAGCATCCTGCAATAGTGGATGCTTGTCCAAGGAAGGGCAGTACCCAAGCACCGATCCACCCACATACCAAATTATCAAAGTAACGAACGCGAATCATATGAGCATGATGAAAATTAGCTTGACGATAATTCCCATGTGTCCTCGGGAGCGTTTTACTTTATATAAGAGCTTGTCCAGGCTTGTCCTTTGCTACAAAAAGGATTGGGCCACCTTGCTGCACCTTGTTTGCTTTTGTTACTCGTTGCGCGTTACAAATTACCTCATCACAAAACTATCTGTTACTGATAATTTTAGTGCTTGCAGAGAATACCTTACTGAAAACCGCTTGTCATTTCCTTCTGCTCCTCGTTGGGTTCGACACTCTTACTTATCGAAAGGACTACGATAGATCCCCTATACTTGTGGGTCATCAGCCACCACCTCGGAATCGTGGTTACGCGGGGAAGAGGCCCATATGGGCCAAGGAGGACGCGGAACTCGAAAGTTTGGGGATCCCAAACCCCTTGGCGGAGTTCACCGTCCCGCAGGAGCGTGACATCATCAGGGTCCGGTACCGTTGGGACCCAGTCAACAAGGTTTTCATGAGACTACTGGTAATTTTTAATTTACCCCCTAATTTTAGCTTCTGATAAATTTGACTGCATGTTTAGTCACATTTAATAAATGATCCACGTTCCTTTTGCAGAAAGAGCAGCACAGGATTGCGGCCGAAAGCGACTCGCCGTCTGAGGCATTGGCGAGGCCCAAGTGGGACACCCCATTCAACCGGGCCTTGAACATATTGAAAAGACTCCTGATGGACACTCGGCCGTTGTATGGACAGGTGCACGGCGTCGAAGACGGCGCCATGTGGAAGCACTACTACCATGAGGACACCGAGGAGAGAAAGCAAAGACGGAGGCTAAATGAAATAAACATCGACAAGAAGGTTGAGATTGCAGTCGATAAGAAATCAGCTGAGACCAAAGAAGCGATACGACCTGAGTTGTGGAACGAGGCAGTCAAAGCAGCGGTAGCTGCCGCAAGAGAGAAAATGGTATCTTCGATTGCTACCTGGATTCCGGCTATCATCAATTGGACCAAGCAAAATCTAGATAAAGAGGCAGCAGACTTTCCCCTTCCCAACTTCGTCAGGAGCAGCTCGTTTAGCATTGCACCAGCACCTGCTCCCTCACCTGCTCATAGCAGCCCGTCCTCCATCTCTGGCATGCTTGGCGGGGCTTCGTCTTTGGCTGAGCTTGACGCCCTCATGGTAACTACCTATCACACCGGCCCTCTTCAATATATGTATAATCTCCCATTTCCGTTGCCTTTCGGATGTCTCACGTCGCAGACATGTCTTTGCAGGCCGACGTAACCCCGTACACCATACTGTACACCATCAGCGGCCAGAAGGTGGACGTGGAAAAGGCGACGATAGTGAAGCCGAAGTAACAATTGTTCCACAGCCGGCCAATCCCCCATGGCGTCTTCAAGGTTTTCGTGGCCAGTGTCAAACCAGGCCACGAGAATTTGGCTCCTCCGGTAGCACTAGGGGGAGATGACGGCGAGACCATGCGGCAGCTTGGCGATTGCAATAGTTGGGTCCTGTTGTGGCCGAAGAGTCTGCTTCATCTGGAGGCGGCCGGGAGCACACCCACAACCAAGTAGCCTCAGCAAGGTATGAAAACCAACACCCCACCTACCCAATTAGCATCGCATGTCATGTCGGGTGATAGCGGAAGGCGTGAGTGAGGGAGTCTTGGATTAAGGGGTCCTCGGGCGTCCGGGCTATGTGACTTGGGCTGGACTAATGGGCCGTGAAGATACAAGACATAAGACTTTCTCCCATGTCCGGATGGGACTCTCCTTTGCGTGGATGGCAAGCTTGGCATTCGGATATGAAGATTCCTTTCTCTGTAAACCGACTCTATAAAACCCTAGGCCCCTCTGGTGTCTATATAAACCGAAGGGTTTAGTCCGTAGAGGCAATCATAATCATACAGGCTAGACTTCTAGGGTTTAGCCATTACGATCTCGAGGTAGATCAACTCTTGTAACCCCTATATTCATCAAAGTCAATCAAGCAGGAAGTAGGGTATTACCTCCATTAAGAGGGCCCAAACCTGGGTAAATATCGCGTCCCTGTCTCCTGTTACCTTCGATCCTTAGATGCACAGTTTGGGACCCCCTACCTGAGATCTGCCGGTTTTGACACCGACATTGGTGCTTTCATTGAGGGTTCTGCTATGTCATCATCAAAAGGTTCGATGACTCCATCGATCATCTACAACAATGCTTCCGTGAGGGAGATTTTTCTCCCTGGCCAGATCTTTGTATTCGGCGGCTTCGCACAGCGGGCTAACTCGCTTGGCCATCTAGAGCAGGTCGACAACTACGCCGCTGGTCACCAGATCAGTTTTGGAAATCTGGATTATGTCACTGATATCCGAGGAGACTTGATCTTCCAAGGTTTCGCGACCCCAACCACCGCTCTGGCCTTAGATCCGGAGCACATCACCAGGTCCAAAGACAAGAGTCTAGAGCCCACCGGACTCTTTGTGGCTATAGAGCTCAATATGGGAGAACCGGAGGAAGTAGTGCCACCGGCGGTCATCATAAAGCCAGACTCTTCTCCAGACACTAACTCCGAACCTTCGGAGATGGCATCATGTCAGCTCGGTATGGGAACTTCTGTCCCGCCCTGCTCCCCGGGCTCTCCCTTCCCCATCCAAACCTCACCCTTAAACGAGGCTTTGGACTTAATGCGATCCCTCGCCATCGCAGAGGAACCGCTTCCGAATTGCGCCCAGCCCGGACTAGGGGCTAAAAATAGGAAATTTTACTTCCCACCCACCACCCACTTCATAGCCACTGTCGAGGATTTAACCGACATGCTCGATTACGGCTCCGAAGACATCGACGGTATGGACGACGATGCCGGAGAGGAGCAGGCCCAAAACCCGCCGTTCACCGGACGCTGGACGGCCACTTCTTCATATGATGTGTACATGGTGGACACACCTAAAGAGGGCAGCGGTGATGATGAGAAAGATCCAGTTGAGGACGAACCTCCTAAGATACAACCAAAGCGTCGACGTCAGCGGTGCCGCTCTAAATCACGTCGCGGCAAAGACAGCAATATCGGCACCAGAGACAATAATACTCCGGAGAATGCCGAAGACCAAGAAGACCCCATCGAACCAACATCCGAACAGGATGATCGGGAGGACGGGCAAATTGACCCTGACGAACAAGCAGGGAACGAAGACTCGGAGGATAGTAACTATCTACCACTCTCCGAGGATGATGTGAGCCTCGGCGACGAAGACTTTATCATACCCGAGGAACCCCTTGAACAGGAGCGCTTTAAGCGTCGGTTAATAGCCACTACAAGGAGCCTGAAAAAGAAGCAGCAGCTTCATGCTAAGCAAGACCTGCTCAACGACAGATGGACTAATGTCCTGGCAGCCAAAGAATACGGCCTCGAACGCCCAACCAAGAGTTACCCGAAGCGTAAGCTGCTACCACAATTCGACGACGAGGCGCTGGAGCCCATACCATTAGCGCGTAACGCAGCTGACAAACCAGACCGGCCACCACGTGGCCGAGACAGAACGGCAACTCAAGCCAAACACCAGCCCACACTACCTCGCCGTAAAAGCAGAGATACAACAGCCCGGGGATACACATATGACCTACGACAGGACCTAGAAAATAGAGCAGGTCAGACCAGATCGATCTACGGATCGCGGGAGCGTGCCCCGACGCGCGAGGACGGCTATTTAGCCTGGCGCGGCAAGCATAACCGCGCCCGGGCCGAAGACCGCGGACGGACTCCATCCGAACTACGTCATGACTTGGCCCGATATAGAGGCGCCGCAAAACCCCTATGCTTCACCGATGAGGTAATAGAGCATGAATTCCCAGAAGGGTTTAAACCCGTGAATATTGAATCATATGATGGAACAACAGATCCCGCGGTATGGATTGAGAACTTTCTTCTCCATATTCATATGGCCCGCGGTGACGATCTGCATGCCATTAAATACCTCTCACTAACGTTAAAAGGACCAGCTCGGCACTAGCTAAATACCCTGCTAGAAAACTCCATTGGCAGCTAGGAGGACTTGGAAGACGCCTTTCATGACAACTTCCAAGGTACATACGTCCGGCCTCCGGACGCCGATGACTTAAGTCATATAGTCCAACAACCCAGAGAATCAGCCAGGAAATTCTGGACTAGGTTCCTAATTAAAAAGAACCAGATTGTCGACTGTCCGGATGTCGAAGCCCTAGCGGCCTTTAAACATAGCATTCGCGACGAATGGCTCGCCCGACACCTCGGCCAGGAGAAGCCGAAGTCCATGGCAGCCCTCACAGCACTCATGACCCGCTTTTGCGCGGGCGAAGATAGTTGGCTAGCCCGTAGCAGCAATAGTGCAAGCAAACCTGGCACCTCTGAAGCTAGGAATAGCAACGGCAGGCCCCAACGCAATAAGCACAAGCGTCGAAGCAACAATGACAATACCGAAGACACCGCGGTCAACGCCGGATTCAGTGGCTCCAAGTCCGGTCAGCGAATGAAGCCAGTCAAAAGAACCAGATCGGGCTCATCCAGCTTGGACCGAATACTCGATCGACCCTGTCAGATTCACGGCACTCCCGACAAGCCTGCCAATCAGAAGTTGTTGGGTCTTTAAACAGGTCGGTAAGTTAAATACCCAAAATAAGGAGAAGGGGTCGCCTAGCAAGGACGACGACGAGGAACCTCATCCACCGAACACAGGGGGGGCAGAAGAAATATCCCCCCGAAGTAAAAATGGTGAACATGATATATGTTACTCATATCACCAAGCAGGAGCACAAACGCGCGCTCAGGGACGTCTACGCGATAGAGCCAGTCGCCCAAAAATTCAACCCATGGTCAGCCTGCCCGATCACTTTCGATCGTAGGGACCATCCGACCAGTATCCGTCACGGCGGTTCGGCCGCACTGGTCCTCGACCCAATCATTGATGGATTCCACCTCACGCGAGTCCTCATGGACGGCGGCAGCAGCCTTAACATGCTCTATCAGGACACAGTCCGCAACATGGGTATTGATCCGTCAAGAATCAAGCCCACCAAAACTACCTTTAAAGGAGTAATACCTGGTGCAGAGGCTCGCTGCATGGGTTCAACCACATTGGAGGTCGTCTTCGGTTCGACGGACAACTTCCGAAGCGAAGACTTGATCTTCGACATCGTCCCCTTCCGCAGTGGCTACCACGCACTACTCGGACGAACTGCGTTCGCTCGCTTCAATGCGGTCCCGCACTATGCCTATCTCAAACTCAAGATGCCCGGACCACACAGTGTTATAACAGTCAATGGAAACATGGAACGCTCCCTCCGTACCGAGGGGCACACCACGGCCCTGGCAGCGGAAGTACAGGGCGGCCTTATCAAGCAAAATATTACTTCGGCGGCCAAGCCCCCGGACACTATTAAACGTGTCTGGACTACCCCGCAGCTCGACAGTCTAGCTCGTCAGGAGTTCGACTAGCAATTTGGCCTTCGTCTCAGCCCCAACCGAATTGCGGCATATGTACCGCGCGTACATAACTACGCACTAAAGATACCATGCGAAGACGGAGGCATAGCACGGTTACGGTCCACAATACGGCTCAACCCTATCTAGACACTTATATTTTCCCTTTCTTTCTATTTCTTTCCAGGTTTCTTTTCAACGGTACCAAGGGCCCTTTTCTTAGGCCCATAACGAAAATCTGATCGTCGATCCTTTCGAAGGATAATACGCCACGGAGGAAAGCACTGTAGACGTGTGGCAGAGTATCTAGAGGGTCTTTCTAAAGATCACCTCGCCTGTTTTCAGGACCCGTACGCAGCTTTCCCTTGGTCTTGGGATGTAAAATGGCCCTGTTGCTTATCGCGTTATTTGTACAAATACGCTTTGACGTATCAATCAGACTATAATGGAAACAGTTTCCAGCCCAACCTATGTGGTACTGGCTTACCCTTTAAATCTATATTTCACTGTTCTTATTGATTGCCCTGTACACATTGGTACGACTTAAATCGCCAGGGGCTCCATTGAGCCCCATACATATACAACAAGTCCGAACACTTTTTACAGTACAATTCGGCGCCCCGAATATAGCATTATATGCATCGGCTTCGAATCATGTCTTTGGACAATAGTTGGGTTGCCCGGCTCCTGTGTTTGCTACCTTACGTTTCGTCTTATCGGCTAGGGTAGCAAAGGGAGAACTACTGCGATTGTGTTTCTGGTTCATCCGGATAAACACCTCAGTAGGGAAAGCCAAAAACTGACTGTCATGATGCGGCGAGAGCCGATCAGCTATTCAGTGGCTAAATATAAATCTCTTGCGATTTTTTCCGCATTACGCGAGGGACCAGCTTTCACCCGGTCAGGTGTCTATAGCACCCTAGTCCGGATACATATAGTCCTGATACTAGGGGCTGCACCTACACTCCCATTTTCAAACTCCTATGGCTAAGTGAGAGCGATAAAGCCATATAGTCCGATTGCTTAGTTCGCTGCACTAACACCTCCTTCAAGGACCAAACCAATGGGTCAAGTGTGTTTAGGTGCTATCCCGAACACCCCCGTACTACCTACGTGGGGGCTAAAGCCGACGACTGGCCAACTCTCAGATTGCACAAACGGCCGCACATGAGGAAACATTCTAAATAAAACAAGCAATATATTACATATAAGCCTTGTTCCATAATCCAGGATTGGATAACATGGATGCATTCATTCAAATATGATGTCCTTCGGACACTGGCCCTCTATGATACGGGATCCTTCCAGGACATCATCAAAATACCGCTTCGGTGTGCGGTGCTCTTTGCCTGCGGGCGGTCCCTTGGTCGCGAGCTTGACAGTGTTCATCTTCGCCCACTGCACCTTGACACGGGCGAAGGCCATTCGCGCGCCTTCGATGCAGACCGACCGCTTTACGACATCAAGCCGGGGGCAGGCGTCGACTAGCCGCTTCACGAGCCCGAAGTAGCTGCTGGGCATGGCTTCGGCAGGCCATAGACGGATTATAAAATCCTTCATGGCCAATCCGGCCACCCTATGCAGTTCGGTCAGCTGTTTTAGCTGATTGTTGAGGGGCACTGGATGCTCTGGCGCAAGGTATTGCGACCAGAACAGCTTCTCCGTTGAGCTCCCCTCTTCGGCTCGGAAGAACTCCGCAGCATCAGCAACACTCCAGGGCAGATCCGCAAACGCTCCTAGAGAACTCCAAATCCGGGTCAGTAAGAGGTACCTTCTCCTCACAAATTTGCTCTGCATAGTAAAGGCCTTACCCGCCACGATTTGTCTCGCCTCTTGGATCTCCTGGAGGGCGCCCAGGGCTTCAACCCGGGCCTCTTGTGCGCTTTGGAGGGCCTTAGCAAGTTCGGAATCTCGATCTGCAACCTTGTGCTCCAAGGAATCACATTTCTTTATGGCGTCCTTGAGCTCTTGCTGGACCTCCTCCACCCTTGAATCGTGTTTTTGGCGGGCGGCTCGCTCCTCTTCCACTTTTTTCTGGGCTTCGGCCAGAGCGTTCTTGAGGGATTCAACCTCGGCCGCATCACCTACGAGCATCATAATAACATCATCATCATGATAACACATACACCTTATATCATTTCAGATAGGCAATTGCATACCCTGCTTGTCCTCGAGCTGTTTGTGGGCACGGATGAGTTCTTCCTCGGCCTGCTCCAACCTCCGCTTCAGTTCGGAGACTTCGGCAGAATGGGAGGTTGCCGCTAGCATCGAAGCCTGTTTATTCACATAGGCATATATGTTAATCTCCTGCGAAATTATTTGATCCTCTGTCCGGCTTTTTTTCTCGAACGCCGGACAGAGTCTCAGGGGCTACTATCTATACTCAGGTATTCTTTTTATACAGTTACATCACATACCTCAAATCCTGTTAGAAGGCTGGCGCAGGCTTCGTTCAGTCCGCTTTTAGCGGACCGAACCCTCTCAACCACCGTACCCATAAGGATGCGGTGTTCCTCCACAATGGAAGCACCTCGAAGCGCTTCCACCAGAGTATCCGGTGCCTCTGGATTGACAGAGGTCGTCGGTGGAATAGGTGCACCTCCTTCTTTCGAAGGAGGCTGCTTACCTGATTCCGGAGCCGTATGGGTCTCCAGAATAATGTTTGGCTGGGGGCTGAATTGGGTATGGCCCCCATCGCCAGTCTCCAATGGGGGTCTGCTCCCCCATGTTTTCGGCAGCAGAGGTATCACCCTTTGGCGCCACCTCGTTGGCCTCCAGTACCTCTCCCTGGCCTGGGAGGGTCCTTTGGGACAACGCTTCGGCATTGCCCGTAGCCTGGGGGAGGAGGCCGGCGGAGGAGACCCGCTGTCCATCACGTTCGGATCCAACGAATTCCCCGAAGATGAGGATCGCTGGGGGAAGATGCGAGCCGGACTGCAGTACGCAATTCAACGTATTAAGACCACAAAGTAGGAGGCCGGATATGTACGTGTATAAGTGCCTTCGAGTACTTACGATCCGGCCAGGGGCTTTGGCATGGGGCGCCACTCGGAATCATCCAAAAGCGCCATCCTTCCTTTCTTGGACGCCTCCACCTCCAGATCAGGGGATTCTGCCCTCTTCTTCCCTCCCCCCTTAGGGGGGGAATTGCTCTCCTCCTCCTCCTCTTCGTTCTCGTCAGGGGAGGAGTGGGTTTCGGTGTCTTCGGACACCACGTCCGAAGTGCCTTTACGGCGAAGGCCGCATTTGGCCTCCTTGGCCTTCTTCTCCGGCGCCTGGTACGATGCCGGAACCAGCACCTTCGTCAGAAGTGGGATAGCTGGGTCTTCAGGCAGTGGAGCCGGACACCGTTCCGCCTTCTTTATCCAGCCCTGAAAGATAAGTGAAGGCTTAACATCTTCCTTGGATTCACAAGTAGAGGATATGTTTCGAAATCTGCAAAGGCTTACCGGAGTATCCGGGTGGTCGCAGTCGAGGCCGATGTCTTCGGTCATCTTCGGCCACGACTTCTGGGCCTTGAAAAGCAGCTTCCAGATACCTTCGTGCGTTATGCCGAAGAATCGCTGCAGAGTCTGGTGCTTGGCCGGATCAAACTCCCATAGATGGCAAGTCCGGCGTTGGCAGGGAAGGATCCGACAAATAAGCATCACCTGGATCACGTTGACAAGTTTGGCATTCTTGTCCACCATGCTCTTGATGCGCTTCTGCAGCATCATCACCTCGTCCGCTGACGCCCAATCCAGGCCTTTGTTAAGCCAGGAGGTGAGCCGCATTGGAGGCCCAGACTTAAATTCGGGAGCAGCGGCCCATGTGGTGTCACGGGGTTCCGTGACATAGAACCATTCTTGTTGCCACCCCTTCACAGTCTCCACAAAAGTGCATGTGGGCCAAGTGACGTTGGGGACCTTGCTCACCATGGCGCCTCCGCACTCCGCGTGTTGGCCATCCACCACCTTTGGCTTCACGTTGAAGACCTTAAGCCATAGGCCGAAGTGGGGAGGGATGCGGAGGAATGCCTCACACACGACGATAAACGCCGAAATGTTGAGGAAGGAATTTGGGGCTAGATCATGGAAATCTAGCCCGTAGTAGAACATGAGGCCGCGAACAAAGGGATGGAGGGGAAACCCTAATCCGCGGAGGAAACAGGGGGTGAATACTACCCTCTCGTTGGGCTCCGGAGTGGGGACGGTCTGCCCCTTGGTCAGAAGCCGGTGGGCGATTTCCTTGGCCAAGTACCCCGCTTCCCGGAGCCCCGTGATGTTCTCCTCCGTGATGGAGGAGGCCATCCACTTGCCTTGCGCTCCAGATCCGGACATGGTTGGAGTGTTTTCTGGGGACGGAAAAGGTTGAAGCTTGGGCACTGGAGCTCGAGGACGGATGGGCAGAGAGGAAGAAGGCGTGGGGTGAAAAAGGGATCCTTATCCTCTTATAAAGGCAGTGAATATCAAGCGCCCCCCCCCCCCCCACTAGCCTTAAAACTCGCCTATTCCCGAAGGGTCGTGTGGACGGCACGATTGGATTACCCACACCTGTATTGATGAGAATCCCGCAATAAGGGGACACGATCTCTGCTTTGACAAGACGTGCCAATGAAAACCGCGTCTCGAAGCGTGGAGCGGGAGGCTAAAAAATGGTTCGAAATAATAACAAGGCAGGGATGTGACGTCTCGCCACAAAAGTTGTCAGCAGATGGGACTTGTTAAGTATTATGCCCTTTGCGGTTGTGTGTGGTACCTATTCGACAGAGTCGGATACATTTCCTATGTTCGGAGGATTACTTTGAAGTGTTCGGAGGAGGAACCCGCCTTGCAATGCCGAAGACAATCTGCGTGCCGGACACATCGTCATTGAAGCCTGGTTCAGGGGCTACTGAGGGAGTCGTGGATTAAGGGGTCCTCGGGCGTCCGGGCTATGTGACTTGGGTCGGACTAATGGGCCATGAAGATACAAAACAGAAGACTTTCTCCCGTGTCCGGATGGGACTCTCCTTTGCGTGGATGGCAAGCTTGGCGTTCGGATATGAAGATTCCTTTCTCTATAAACCGACTCTGTACAACCCTAGGCCCCTCCGATGTCTATATAAACCGGAGGGTTTAGTCCGTAGAGGCAATCATAATCATACAGGCTAGACTTCTAGGGTTTAGCCATTACGATCTCGAGGTAGATCAACTCTTGTAACCCCTATATTCATCAAAGTCAATCAAGCAAGAAGTAGGGTATTACCTCCATTAAGAGGGCCCGAACCTGGGTAAACATCGTGTCCCTGTCTCCTGTTACCTTCGATCCTTAGACACACAGTTCGGGATCCCCTACCCGAGATCTGCCGGTTTTGACACCGACAGTGAGGAAGAGGCTCCATTAGTGGCTGATGACGTCGCCGCCGTCGAAGAAGAAATGCATGATGCCATGGACGAGGATCATGACCCTCTACGGTATCTCAATACCGGCGCCTATGACAATGGAGGATTGATGGCTCCGTAGTATGACTCAGGGTTTGAGTGTGATGAGTTGATGCCTGAATTGCTGGAGGATAAACGTATGATAGACTCACTTCCGGTAGCAAAGAAGCATAGGAAGA
This sequence comes from Triticum aestivum, assembly GCF_018294505.1. NCBI lineage: Eukaryota > Viridiplantae > Streptophyta > Magnoliopsida > Poales > Poaceae > Triticum > Triticum aestivum. The sequence goes on from NC_057796.1 coordinate 456,455,814, forward strand.
GACGGAAGAAAGGCCCAAATGGCAGCAAAGCTGCTTCTATGAGGCAGCCGCCTCCGCAGCCTCGGGTTCAAGACCGTATACCTATCAAAGATGCGGCGAAATACCATATCCCCGGTGATCCGATCCTACCTAAGGCAGCGGTAGAGGCCATAGACGGTGATCTAAGGAGACTTCATGACGATGTGCTGCGGAGAGAGAAAAGCCTTATCGCCTCGAATAATCCAGGATACCCACTCTACGTGGTTAACATGCCGCAAGAAAGGTTGTACGTCCAGACATTCCCCGTAGAAAAGTTCTTCCTTCGATTCAGTTACATCTTCGACATGTTTCACTTGACAAAGCTGGATTTTACGTTCATCCACCTTTTTGCCTTGTACATGAACTATAGCATCAGGATTGAGCAAACACCTTATATCTGTGTCGCTGACCCATACTTTATGCACGAGGGATTCTTGGCAGTCTACCTAGAGCACCGTGAATACGCGAGTAACTACATCGCCGATTTCATGGTCGGCAATAAGGACAAGGAGACGATTCTCCTACCTTGTCATCCCATGTAAGTCATCCGCGGATATCCTTCCTTCGATTTCAATCATTCATTTGCACGTGTGGAGGCTAATTTGAGGTGTACTTATTTTGCGCAGCGACGAGCGCGCCGTCCTCATCATTCTTTACCCCCGATTCTCCCACGCTCTTTACTTGGACTCGTCGAAGAACATAAAGAAAAAGGATTACACCCACATTAAGTATGTTCTCAACAGTGCTATCTTAAGCTACGGCCTACGGGGTGGAGAGATCATGCTCAAGAAGACAAGGAACTGCGCGCCCTGCTTTGGCCATAAGACCGACTTCTGCTGCATCCATCAACCAAGTGGTACTCTCAGTGATGGATTCTATGTCCTCCACCACATGCTGGAGTACAGACGAGATTGCCAGAACCTTCGCATGTCACCTAGATCCGGCGATGCCGATATTCTGCAATGGGCAAAGAAACTAGGAAATGTCCCGGATCATCGCTCCGAGCTGAGTTCTATCACATCCAGCGTGAACTTACCCAAATCATCATGAAGGAGGTCCTCAAAAAAATGAGGATATTCTACGAAGAAGGGCAAATGTCGTGGGAAGATGTCCGAACACGAGTAGACGCTCAGCGTCTCGACCTGAAGCCTTTCACTTTGCTCAGGGACTTTCTCCCTGATTTGGATGGATGGCATGGCATGTTGGAGTGATTGATGATATATGACAATGTGTCCGTTTATTCACTACTTTCTCTATGACGAAACTTGAGTTATGCACGACGAAACTTTGTGATGTAATTAAACCGTCCTCCTGAACCAGCGAAGACCACTCTAGTTAGGGCATTTTGGGTACGATGAACTTTGTTATTTATGCTTATGATATGTTACTTCTATTTTTGCTAACTCTGCCTCTTTTTGTTGCTCAACTATATATGTTACATATTATCGACTCATGTGACGATGCAGGTAGATAGATCATCGATGGCGAAGAAGTGCTATGCCATGTACATAGGACAGGTTCCAGGAGTGTACGATGAGTGGCCTGAGTGTCAGGCCCAGGTGCACCGGTTTTCGGGCGGCATCCACAGAGGCTTCGATAGCAGAGCCGAAGCGGAAGATAGTTACTTGAGGTTGACGCTAGCGCGAGAGAGGAATCGGAATCGACGCCTCAAAAACTACTCCATTATCGCGCTCTTGCTCATAGTGATCGCTCATCTATTCTATATCTTTGTTTAGATATAGATGATGAAACATGTGTATGTGATATATGACCATGCAGTTGCTGGTATTCGAGACATGCCACTTAACTTATATTGCTATATCGTGATGAGGTAAATACACCGGGAGTCATAGAACTTGTACGCGACGGTCAGTTTGATGCACAAACTTATAGAATATGTGATTCTAGTCATCAAACTTGTGCGAGCGTGGAAATACTGTCATATTTCCCGTATGCATGTGCATCTGCTGGCTGGCCCGTCGTGAGCCACCGTGACCCGCATGCATGATAGATTTGCATAAAAGCCCTCAACTTTTTTCTATTTATGTAAGGAGCCCCTCAAGTAAATGAAAAACAAATCGGACGAGTGTGTTTCTAACCCACGACCAGCTTGCTAGTAGCCTCGCACGCACTGCCATCAGACCAATGATGATTCATGTTCGATTCGCACAACTATATTTTATATCCTTCAACAAGGACAAAATAATTAAAGATGAAATATATAACCCAAAAAATGTAGCTCCGCACTTCTATCCTGTGACCTCGTGTTCACTCGTGCCGGAGCTAACAAGCCGTCTAAGAGCAACTCTAGCAGACCCCGCATCCCGCCCCGACCCGCAAAATAACCGCCAAATTGCGGGTCGGGGCCGGAAAATCTGCACAACCAGACCCCGCATCCCGCCCGGCCCATAAATATTTTTGCGGGGCGCGGCAAATCTTCTCCCTCAACCTCTATCTTCACGGGCTGGGAGGCCGACCCGAGCTCAACCCCTATCCGGCGCGAGATTTGGCGGGAGGGACATTTCCGCGCGCCTTTTCCCACTCCCCGCACCCTCCGCCACCATTACCCCCCTCCGCAAGCTCTGGTTCCTCCTCCCCGGCCGTTCCTCGCCGCCATGGACGACCCCATGCTGTCCCCCGTCACCGTCGAGGTCGTGCATGCTCCTTCCCCTCGGGCGGATCTCGTCGCCGCCCATGTTGCCCCCGTCGCCGTCGCCCAAGCACACGCCGCGCCTTCCCGCAAGCGGCAGGGCAACGTGGTAGTGCAGGGCGGGAATCCGGCTGCCCCCGCAGCGATGGCCCGTGCTCTGGGTGCCAACATCGCAGTGCGATCCCGGCCGGCGGCGGAGAAGGCCGGCAAGGCCGCGGGCGTAAAGCGGAGGAAGGTTCCGGCTTCAAGCAAGACACCTTCTTCAACCTCTCACTCCATCCCCCGGCAAGGAGGTGCTCCAGCGATGCTGTTCAACGGTGCTGCTCCCCCCGCGAGCGAGGTGTTCGACGAAATGGCCGGAAGGTATGCCTCTTTGGTCTTGGCGATTCCCTTCCTTTTTTGCCATTATTTTCAATAGCTCGTGACTTGTTATCGTTCGCTATAGCGGTGGTTCAAACAATGCAACAACCGAGTTCGTGAACTTTTTGGACAAGAACGCGGTTGACATTGCTCAAGCCCCTTTCGAACCATTCGACTACAATGAAACGGAGGGCGGCGTGGATGATCATGGTTGTGCGGGCGAATTAGAGGATATCGAAGCGGAAGCGTTTGAGGAATCGCAAGCAAAAACTAGGAAAAGCCAAAGATCGAAGAACTACACGATCTTGGAAGATCAAGCTTTGATCCAAGCATGGAGTGCGGTGTCTCTTGATGCATGCACGAGTACTTCTCAAACCGCCAAGAGATAGGCAAAGGATCGAAGATCAATACTTCAGCATTATGAAAAAGTATCCCAATAGGACTCCACGCACATTTCGGTCGCTTCAAGGTCGTTGGGAGAATATCAAGCCTATGTGCAGCCGTTGGGCGGCTTGCTTGGAGCAAGTACGCAATGCACCTCCAAGTGGCACCGTGGAGTCCGACTATGTGAGTTTGTTTTGCCTTTGTTCAAGTTGTGCATCATCATAATGTATCATGAGAAATGATTGCATCACTTTGTTCACATTGTGTTGGACAAGATTGCTCAACATAGATACAAGGACATGGAAGCTTCGGAAGGCAGATTCTTCAAATTGGAGCATTGTTGGGAGTTGCTCCAAAAGTGCGAGAAGTGGAAGTTGATCGACAAAGAATCCCCACCAAACAGAGGATCACTTACAAACATGGATGAAGATGAGGATGATGTGTGACGCCCGATAATCAAGCTACAGTAAACCTCTGCTAAAGATGCCACATCACCTCTGTTACTGTTGCTAATCACGTGTTAGTTCAAAATGTTTCGAATTCAAATTTGAATTAATGACAAACAACCAAAGTTTTCAAACATTAAAACAAAAATGTTCGGTTAGTGCCAAATATTACATAGGTAATTATTGTGAAGCAAACACTTGTTTTAGAAAATGCTAAAATGCTCTAAAATAAATTAAACCAGAAAAGGGAAAATAAATAAAAGGAAAAGAAATAAAACAAAAGACAAAAAAATAAATAAACAAAAAGGGAACCCTTCCCTCCCTCGGCCCAATTGGGCCTTGGCCCAGCCAGGCCAGGCCGCTAGCCCAGCCGGCCACCCCACACTCCCCATAACACCCACTACCGAAACCCTACCCCCTGACCGCACCACTCGCCCCCACCCCCACGATCCCTCCTACCCCCGATCCAATTCGGGATCGTGGCACTCGCCTCCGCCGCCGCCGCCCGGCGTCGCCCCGGCCCCGTCGCCGACCACCGCCACTTGCCGGACGCCTCCCCGCTCCTCCCTCAGCCCCCAGATAGCATCGGGGGATCGACCCCATCGCGCCTGGCTCCACCTCGCCGGAGCCCTGCCGCCCGCCATGCCATCTCCATCGCCTGCACCTCGACGTCGCCCCGGACTGCCCCAACATCGTCGGTGCCGCCTTGCTGGACGACCCCGACCTCATCATCGCCGTCCTTCTACCTCAGGCCCTCCCCGAGCACGCGATTGCACAACGACAGGCTCGATGTGAGCCTCTTCCCCTCCCCTCTCGCGCCTTGGTCGCGCTCGCCGCGACCCACGTCCACCTACCCGCGTATGGCCTCACCCCTGCTGTCGCTCCGTCGAGTCCCCCTCGCCGTTCGCAAGCGCCCACGGTCGCCCCCGCGTGCGCCCGCCGTACTTGTTGCCGTCCCGGGGCCACGGCCTCCTCCCCGCACCACGCTTGGGCCGTGCGCTCCGCTCACACCCCCTGGTCGTGCTCCGGCACCATCGCGCTGCTCGCCCTCCGCCCTGCGACGTCCGCGGCCGGCCACACGAGCGCCCGTTGCACTCCGCCGTCCGCCGCCCACGTCCTCCACGGTCCGGACCACGGCCACGGTCGCGCCCGCGCCGACCGGCTACGTCGGCCGCGCCTGCCCGGCCCCCGCTCCGGCCTCGCCCCACTACCGGGCGGACGGCGGCTTCGCCCGCACCACCCGTTCGGGCTGCGCCCGTTAGGCCTAGGGGCCTATGACAAAGGGCCCCACCCTGGAACGTTTTATTTAAAAAGAAAAGAAGAATAAAAATAAAAATAATAAAAATAAATTTAATTGATTAATTAACTAAATTAATTAATCCTTTTTAGTTAACCTAATTAACTATTGTTAATTAATTAATTAAACAATAATTAGATTAGTTAAACCCTAATTAGAATAAACAGAGTACGACATGCGGGCCCCACATGTCAGTTTAACCCAGTCAACACCTCTGTTGACTGCTGATGTCATGCTGACATCATGCTGATGCAATAATGCTATTTCCGAATTAATTTCATAATAATAATTTATAAATTGATTAAAACTTGAAAAATTAGTATAAAATAATCCGTAGCTCGGATGAAAATAATTTGTACATGAAAGTTGCTCAGAACGATGAGACGAATCCGAATACGCAGCCCGTTCGTCCGCCACGCGTCCCTAGTGTAGTGAACCTGCAACATTTCACCTCCGGTTCATCTGTCCGAAAACGCGAAACACCGGGGATACTTTCCCGGATGTTTCCCCATTTCGCCGGTACCACCTACTAACGCGTTAGGGCACACCTAACGCCGCTTGTTGTCATGTCATGCATCGTCATGCTTATGTTTGCATTGTATTTACTGTTTCTTCCCCCTCTTCTATCCAGTAGACTACGAGACCGACGCTGCTGCTGCCCCGTTTGACTACGGAGTTGATGACCCCTCCTTCTTGCCAGAGCAACCAGGCAAGCCCCCCCCTTGATCACCAGATATCGCCTATTCCTCCTCTATACTACTTGCATTAGAGTAGTGTAGCATGTTACTGCTTTCGGTTAATCCTATTCTGCTGCATAGCCTGTCATTGTTGCTACAATTGTTACCCTTACCTGCAATCCTAAATGCTTAGTATAGGATGCTAGTATTCCATCAGTGGCCCTACACTCTTGTCCGTCTGCCATGCAATACAACTGGGCCGTGATCACTTCGGGAGGTGATCACGGGCATATGCTATATACTTTATACTGTTACATTACTTATGATATTGTTCGGAGATGGGGGCTGAAGGGGCAGGTGGCTCCATCCCAGTAGAGGTGGGCCTGGGTTCCCGACGGCCCCCGACTGTTACTTTGTGGCGGAGCGACATGGCAGGTTGAGACCACCTAGGAGAGAGGTGGGCCTGGCCCTGGTCGGCGTTCGCGGATACTTTAATTAACACGCTTAACGAGATCTTGGTATTTGATCTGAGTCTGGCCACTAGCCTATACGCACTAACCAACTACGCGGGAACAGTTATGGGCACTCGACGTCGTGGTATCAGCCGAAGCCTTCGTGACGTCAGCGACTGAGCGGCGCGCGCCGGATTGGACCGTAAGCCTGCTCTTGTATTAAGGGGGCTAGGTCTGCTTCCGGCCGCGTATGCAACATGCAGGTGTGCAATGGGCGATGGGCACAGACCCCTGCGCGCATAGGATTTAGACCGGCGTGCTGACCTCTCTGTTGTGCCTAGGTGGGGCTGCGATGTGTTGATCTTCCGAGGCCGGGCATGACCCAGTAAAGTGTGTCTGGTCAAATGGGATCGAGCGTCTTGGGTAATGTGGTGCACCCCTGCAGGGAAGTTTATCTATTCGAATAGCCGTGTCCCTTGGTAAAAGGACGACCCGGAGTTGTACCTTGACCTTATGACAACTAGAACCGGATACTTAATAAAACACACCCTTCCAAGTGCCAGATATAACCCGGTGATCTCTCTCTAACAGGGCAACGAGGGGAGGATCGCCGGGTAGGGTTATGCTATGCGATGCTACTTGGAGGACTTCAATCTACTCTCTTCTACATGTTGCAAGACGGAGGCTGCCAGAAGCGTAGTCTTCGATAGGACTAGTTATCCCCCTCTTATTCTGGCATTCTGCAGTTCAGACCACCGATATTGCCTCTTTACACATATACCCATGCATATGTAGTGTAGATCCTTGCTTGCGAGTACTTTGGATGAGTGCTCACGGTTGCTTTTCACCCTCTTTTCCCCCTTTCCATTCTACCTGGTTGCCGCAACCAGTCGTTGGAGTCCAGGAGCCAGAGGATCCCGAGGATGGTTCTACAAGGAGTTCGGCTTCGAGGAGTAGTTAGGAGGTCCCAGGCAGGAGGCCTCGCCTTTTCGATCGTCGCAACTTTTGTGCTAGCTTTCTTAAGGCAAACTTGTTAACTTATATCTGTACTCAGATATTGTTGCTTCCGCTGACTCGTCTATGTTCGAGCACTTGTATTCGAGCCCTCGAGGCCCCTGGCTTGTATTATGATGCTTGTATGACTTATATTATTTTTAGAGTTGTGTTGTGATATCTTCCCGTGAGTCCCTGATTTTGATCATACACGTTTGCGTGTATGATTGGTGTACGATTGAATCGGGGGCGTCACATGATGATGGCCCAAGAAATTTGCACAAGCCCGATGGCGACAAGAAGACTAAAGAGAAGATGAAGAGAGAGCAAGAAGCATTGAGCTTTAGGGAGAAGATTGATGCCATGGTGCAATCAAACGAGTTGATGTTGTTGAAGTCGTTGGAGATCAAGAAAGAGTTGGCCGAGAAGAAGGCAAAAGAGAAGCAAGAAAAATGGCAAATGCTCAAGGAAGAGGGGCTCCGCAAAGCTGCCATTGAGGAGATAAAAGCACGCGCCTTTGAAAACAAATCGATGTCATTGTTGCTCGCCGAAGAGAACAAGATCATGTCAATGAACCGCAATGACATGGACGACGTCACCAAAACATGGCATGATATGGCAAGGAGAGAGATCTTGAAGAGAAGAATGGTCGCCTCGGCCTGTCCGTGTTCCAGTTCCGGTGATGTTTTCTCTGCTCCATATGGTGGCAATGTGGATGATTTCGGTGCGGGAGCTGGAACAAGCGACGGAGGTGGATTCGGTGGCGCCGATGAACTTCAAGATGGACTCCATGGCGCGGAGTGAAGATCGACCCCCAAGATGATGCCGGACATGGGCGCAAACCTTTGCATGCCCTCTTTTGCGTAATGAACTTCGCTTTTATTTGCGCGCAAACTGTTTATGTCGTTTGAATTTGAACTTGTTTGTGAAACCCTATGTCAAATGCGAGATTTGTAGTTTTTCTTTTCGCGGGTCGTCGCGCTGGTGCCCGAGCAGAACCCGCATAGCCGACCCGTAAAAAGTCATATTCCGCGAATATAATTTTTTACGGGTCCGTTTGGGGGGGTCTGCATCTGTGCCAGCCCGTGTCGGTTCGCAAAAGCGGTTTTGCGCGAACTGCAAATGCGTTTTGTGGGCCGGCGGAATGCGGGGTCTGCTAGAGTTGCTCTAAGGTGACCCGATATCATATACGGATAAACATTCTTTATGTTGCCATTTCTTTTGTTCTATGTAAGAAAAGAATTTACATTCTGATGTTTGTGGCATTTAAAAAATCAATGTATGTAAAATTTTAAAAATTGCATAAACATTATAAAAACATTTCGCGTAATTAGAAACACGTATGTTGCATTCTATATTTTCAGGCATTTCAGAAAAAGTTTGTGACTTTAAAAAAAGTATACGATCGACAAAAATGTTCATGTAGTTAGAAAGAAATCCGTACCATTCAAAAAAACTCACTCACCATTGAAATGGCAAAGTTTGATAAATTCTTTCAGACAAATCAGCCAAATTTTGTTTGAATTCGAATAATTATAAATTATAAAATCTACATAAAAGGAAATATAGGCAGACGAATGTAGTAAATTCTTTTGGAAAAATCAATGATTTTTTGTCTAAATTTGAATAATTTTAAATTTATGAATACAGATAAAAGGAAATATAGTGCATAATGAATGTACATAAATTTTCAGAAAAGTAACTTATTTTTGTTTGAATTTGAGTAATTTTGAATTTAAAAATCTAGATAAAAGAAAATATAGTGCAGTGTGAACATGCGTAAATTCTTTCGGACAAATCAATGAAGTTTTGTATGAATTCCAAAATTTAAAATTTGTAAATTTAGATAAATGAAATATAGGTCAGAATGAAGGTATGTAAATTTTCCGGACAAATCAACGATTGTTTTTGAATGGATTGAAAAAATTCGTCCACCCTTGTTTAAAAAGTAAATTTATCTCATGTAAGGCATCAACTGTCGTCTTGTCTGGTGGTTACCCTGGCTCTTCTTATATTCGTTTATACAAAGCATCTTTTTTTTAGAATTATAAAATGCATCTTTGGTTGCTAAAAAGAGTGCATCTTTAATATGCATTTTTATCCTGGTATATATCTTAGTAGTTCACTATTAGGCATGAAGCATTGTCAGGTGTAGTGGTCAGGACACCCGCGCTAGTGCATCAGGCCACCGGGTCTAACTCTAACCCGTCCTATTTTTTATTCACACAGTACAGTGATGAGTGGAACCCAGCGAAACGACAGTTAAAGAAAAATCCGAGGGTCTTCCTAAAAAAAATCACATGCACCGCTATCTGACAGCGCCCCCTTGGCACGCTGGTGTGCCATGCAGGCAGCCGATACGTCCGTGTACGTGAAATGTGATCGTATTTGCACATTCACACAAGTTTAATGATTAAAATCATATATTTTATAAGTTTGTGCATCAAATTGACCATCGTGCGCAAGTTATAAGACTTCCGGTGTATTTATCTCTGTCGTGATTATGATGAGACGATATGATTTGTGTTGGATGATACGATGAGACTATTATATGTATGATATGATGAGCATATTGCATGTTTATGATATGATTGGAATATTATATAAAAACTAGAAAAAACACCGCAAATACGTAGCAGAAAAAATATATGAAAAATATAGCAGTAACGCTCTTTAGCAGGAAGCAGTAGTGCTCTTATATGGATGAACGAACGCTACTGCCAAGCTACTTAGCAGTAGCGCTTTTTTTGGACAACGCTACTGCTAAGTAGGTATAGCAGTAGCGTGTATAAAACGCGCTACTGCTACAAGTTTGCTGTAGCGCCGCTCACCGCGCTACTACTAGGCTTTTTCCTAGTAGCGAGTTGCTAACACAACCATATTATTTTGTAGCCATGTTAACAATTCATTAAATTTGTTTGTTTTTTATGTGTATTTCTTTATGATTCAAGGGGGTTTTAAGTTCTGATCAACACACACTTCTGTTTTCCTGTCCGCTCTGATTCGGTCCGTGTCCGTTTATAGAAGTATCTGTTTTCGCATTCATTTCTGATGTTTTTGTATTCATTTCTTCTTCTGCAAAATATATATAAAAACAAATGTGGTAGCACCTACTTCTATCCGTTTCCGCTCTGTTTTCATCCCTAACTGATATACACCGGCAATACACGAAATACATATAGAAATTTGCCGATGCTGATCAATGGCCACAATTTGTGCTTGCCCTAAATCCTCTCCCACGGTGAATGAGTTTTTTTTTTGAAGGAGTTTTGTGACCCACGTGTTTTTTGTGACCGACGTGTAAAAACGAAAGTTGTCGCGCGTTTATGGGCCAGCCCATGTGCTAGCGCTGCAGGCGACGCGGACACCCCCTAAAATGGCGCTCCTAGAACCTCCAACCCTAAATCCTGATCCCCCTTTGCTACTCTCGACGGACACCGGAGTGCTACAACATCTCAACCCGCCGCCGCCACCCACCCCCTACCCCCAATCGGAGTGCATCTACCAAAAATCCGGCGGCCTCCACCGGTGAACCAGCCGTCGCGCCTCCCGAGTTCCCCAAGTCGCGCCGCCACCGACCTGCAATTCGGCGTTTAGATAGAAGAGCGACCTAATTCCCAAATCCCGACCCCAATATATCCAGATCCATGGCGCTCTCTACTGTATTGTTCCACCCCATCAACCTGATGGAGCCATACGCTGCCGGCTCCACCTCCCGACGCTCCGGCTCTCCCGACTGGGTCTTACTCCACAGGTCGGCGCGTTTCTCCGACCTCCAGAACTCAACCACCGTCAAGTCCAAGACGAGGGATGGCCAGGCCGTCGAGGTGTCCTTCTGGCTCGTCCATCCGCCGGGTGTCTCCTACTTCTCCGTCCACTGCCCCGGCCTGAATGAGGATGACTTCGTCAGCGAGCCCTGCGTCATCTGCGCGGAGGCGGCCCTCGTTCTCTTCTGCGTAACCCTCAACATCCCTGGTAATTTGACGTCCACCCACCACTTTGTCTACAGAGCCGGCCCCGGGGAGCCAGCACTGCACCTGCTTCCGGACCCCAATCCCAATGTTGCAGTGTCTGCAGCTGCAGCCCTGAAATTTGGTCTCTTGCCGTTCCACGACGAGCACTATGCCGTGGTATTCCTAAATCGGCACTTGACCAAATATGGGACTTGGCATTTTGTTGTCGACCTCTTCTCGTCCAAGGATCAGGCGTGGAGCACTAAGCTGGCCTCTCTGGGGTTATTATCGGATTCTCAGTTAGAGTTTTTGGCCTCCCACGTGTCCTGCAAGCAGATCGTGGTTGGGAGCAGCTCACTGGGTTGGGTTATCTTCTGCGTGGTATTATTCTTCTTCGCAACCCGTCCGATAAATACCCTATGATCGAATACATCTCATTTCCTGTGTCAAGGCCTTGCATCACAGTCAATGAAGGATACACTGCCCAACGTTTTCGCGATGTTGCCTGCTGCCATAATTTGATCAAGTTTGTCGACATAGAATTTCATGACCGTGGGTGCAGCAGAGATAAAGGTTGGAAAGCCTCCACATGGAACATGAACATTTTCTGGAACGAATGGCGCCCACGCCTCACAGTTGAAGTTGCTGATATCTTGGTTCACCCAAGTTATGATGCTTTATTGCCTGAGCTGCGGGACCACGAGACACAAAAACTGGATCTGAGGAAACTGATTACACATACCCCCACCCTGAGCATGTATGATGATGATTTTCTCTACATTACGTGCAAAGTGAATGATGAAGACCACAAGGCCTGGGTCATCGCAGTGGACATGAAGCTTGAGGCTGTGGTAGCAGTGGCCCCGTTTCCTGCTAAACAAGACAGCCTCATGCCAGTGTACTATCCATGCGCGTTTTCCAAGCACCTCAACATAACCCCTGGTGATTCTTCCTTCTTTTGCCTCGCATTATTTATCTTTTGCGCTCTTGGTTGAAATTTTTCGTTTTCATTACTTTTTAGCTGTTCGTTAGACTTTGAAAATTAATAACTTGGGTAAAAGAAACTGAGCTCGCTCTTTTGGTGAGCTCTGCTCGTGGGCAACTCACCCACCCGGCTTCAACCCCGGCGGCCACAGTGTAGAGTTGTTTCGTGCAGCTGGGCGCCCAGCCCCTTTTTGTCCTTTGATTTAAAGTCGGGCTCAAAGACACTATTTTCAAGAAAACTTAATACATGTTGATGCGTTATAAGCAGGCACGAGGCAGCAGTCCATGCTCAAAAAGCGTGCTGCCAGTAATCAACTATGAATAAACTCATCTTTAAAGGCCTCACACCTGTAGGTAGACGGCATGTGCCATCATAAACACACAACCACCAGTTCTGTACCCTCCATGAGTCTTAACTCTCCTTGTGGTTTGGTGGAGATACACTAAGCTGAATCATGAGGTGGATTCCTAATATTTTGTGGAACGATCACACCCGAGAATTGAGGTGGTGATGAACCACCCATTTCATTCCTTTAACCAAACAAAAAATACAACGCTAATTCAAATTCACTCATCAAAGCTAACTGAAGTATCCAGTATTCAAACACAAGTTTGTCCTCGTCAAATGGCTTTTGCACAATGAAACACCAAAATCTTAGTGGCTTATAGTGTGTTGATGAAATTCGGAACAAGAAGGGACCAAATTTTATCCCCCCAATGCTCTACCCCATAGAAGTCAGTTCATGTTTGTTTGTGATTGGACTACGATCCTATCTTAAGAAGTTATCCGAGTATTTTTTTCCTGAACTTTTCTTTATAACTTTTCCTTTATCCAAATTATTATTGCAGGGCTTGATGTGGCCGATCCAGTGCGCAAGTATTTCAAGGGGTAATTCATATATTGCTAGATTTACCTGTTCCAGGATTTGTTACTTCTTATTTACATGACATCTTGTTGATTTTTACTGCTGCTGCTGTTGGATGCCTATTGTCAGGATGGATGCAGCGAAATGTGCTCTGGAAATTCTGTGGACTCAAGACTGGCTCAGGGAACTTGGTAATGGATGTCCACTTCTTGAGATACTAGCTTCCTATTAGCTTTGGTGTAATATATCATATTAGCTTTGGTGTAATATATCATATGTGCAAATGCGGATGTGCAGCCAACATTGACCAATTGCATGTTTGGTCTCTGGAACCTATAATTAATTTCCTGACCACCATATGAAAAATGTCTCCTTACTTTACTCTGCTGTAAGACCCTAAACACCTGATCAAGGCAAGGATAATACTATATTGGATAATTATGTGGTTTCTCCCTTAAATTTTGTGATCTGTCCTTTCTCGGTGTGAATGTTAAGCATGTACAGTCCTTGAGGTATTATTAAAGCACTATTGTTTTTTAGCTGCCGCTGATGTGTATGAACTTACAAATTGATTGTCATGATCAGAGGTTTTTGTTGACACTGATACAGCATTCTTCTGAGATTCACGTCTTTATGGTCCATTGCAGATGAATGGTTGGAATTTGAGGGGTCATGTTACACCGATTGCATATTACTAGACTGTTGCCCAGTATCATCTCTACGTTTCAATATTCAATCAGTAAGTTACTGTTCTAGTTTCCAGACTTTCACGATATGAGTGCATCATGTTCTATTTGCTAAACTTTTGTCGTCAAATTTGCCTTGTTTTGTTTCTTTTAGAAGTTGTTGGGCTTTGCTTCCTCAAGCTTTGAATTGTTTCTCTTCAAACCATGAACAAAGCCATCCATGGATACCATATTTAATTTCCATAATTCATTAGCTGGATCCCAAATTATGAACTTACCTGAATCAAACAATTCTTAATGCAGGTAGTAGAATATGCTTCTTGTAATGGTCGAGGCAAAGCTGCCTCCGAAGCTGTGAATGTTTGCTTACGGTATATACATGAAAGACTTATGCAATTGTCTCTGGAATTAACCTAGCTCTATTCTTGACTACAATTCTGTTGTTTCCTAGAGCTTTGGAAGATTTCAATTTCCAACTGCGCAAGTCACCGAGTGATCCAGTATTATCCGCTGAAGCCTTGAGGAGCAAAATCAGTACCACCCTTGGAGCTTTAAACACGTACTTGCAGATAAAACCCTTTACTTACATTTAAAAATTAAGTCATGTAGCTATTCTTATTACTTTTTCCGTCTTTTCCAGTGTCTTGCAAATTGCGCCACATACAATGATGGCGAGAAGAAGGAAGCTTCCAGATGCCTGCCACCAAAGAAAAGGAAAACAAACAATTGAACATTGTGAGAGGCCAGGCGATAACAGTGACTACAGACATGGCTTTCCTGATGATGACCTGCTTGTGTCGACCTCAACATCCAGATCCATGCCGCTCTCTACTGTATCGTTCAGTCCCATCAACCTGATGGAGCCGTATGCTGCCGGCTCCACCGCCCAACGCTCCGGCTCTCCAAACTGGGTCTTACTCCACTGGTCGGCATGTATTTCTGACCTCCAGAACAAAACCACCGTCAAGTCCAAGACGAGGGATGGCCAGGCTATTGAGGTGTCCTTCTGGCTCGTCGAGCCGCCGGGTGTCTCCTACTTCTCTGTCCACTGCCCAGGCCTGAAAGAGGATGACTTTGTGGAAGAACCCTACGTCATCTGTGCGGAGGCCGCCCTTGTTCTCTTCTGCGTGACCTTCAACATCCCAGGCGATTTGACGTCCACCCACCATTTCGTCTACAGAGCAGGCCCCGGGGAGCCAGCACTGCACCTGCTCCCGGACCACAATGCTCCAGCATACGAAGCCTAGCAATTTGGCCTCTTACCCTGCGGCGGCACTAACAACGAGCACTATGCTGTGGTCTTCCTACGTTGGAACAAGACTATTGGGGATCATATGTTTGATGTCCATGTCTTCTCGTCCCAGACACAGGCATGGAATAGCAAGGTGGCATTGCTGTCTTTATCAGAGTCTGAGAACAAATTTTTTTGTAGGCATGATACCTGCAAGCAGATCACGATTGGTAGCTCACTGGGCTGGGTTGATCTCTTGCGTGGTATTCTTGTAGTTCACAAAGTGTTTGATGAATATCCTGTGATCAAATACATCCCATTTCCTGAGTCAAGGCCTTTCTCCCCAGACAAGGAAGAATCTGACGCTCCTCAATATTTTCGAGATGTGGCCTGCTGCAATAATATGATCAAGTTTGTCCACATAGAATCTCATGACCCTTGCTGCACTGGAAATAAAGATTGGAAAGCCACCACATGGAATAGGAAGCTTTCTTGGGGAGATTGGCGTCAGCGATTCACAGTTAAAGTTGATGATATCTCCGTCGACCAAAGTTATTCTGCTTTATTGCCTGAGCTGTGGGACAGCGAAACAGGAAAGTTAGATCTGAAGAAACTAAATTTCTACACCCCCACCCTCAGCATGTGCGATGATGATTTTCTTTACGTCATGTCCAAGGTGAATGATGAAGACGACAAGGCCTGGGTCATCACAGTTGATATGAAACATGAGGTTGTGCAAGCAGTGGCCCCATTTTCTGCTGGAGACATGGACTTCCTCCCAATGTACTGTCCATGCTCTTTCCCCAAGTACCTCAACATGACCCCAGGTGATCCTCCCTTCTTTCCCGTCGTGTAATCTACTAAGCAATGCTATCTTTTGACTCTTATTTGTCTGTTGGTCATGTGTTTAGGAGAGTGCTTCGCTATTGGTAGTATTGACATTAAACGTTTAGTTATTCGTCAACTTTGAACGTTAGATAGGGTGCATGTGTTGATTCATAGATGTTGATGCATTAGAAGCAGGCTTGAGGCTGCCGCCATGCTAAAAAAATGTGCTCCCAGTAATCAAGCATGGACAAATCTATCAAGGCCTCACTCCTGTAGGCAGACAGCATTTACCCTGGACACACAGCCACCTGTTCTGTACCTCCATGACTATGTTTCTTGTTGTGCTTAGGTGCAAATATGCAGAGTTGAGTCGAGATCGATTCATGATACTTCTGGGATTTTCTCAAATGTTGTGCTTTATAATAATTTATTTAGGTGGTGATGAGCCATCTACTTCATTTCATTTCTTTTACCAAACAGAAAAAATGCCATGGTTCCCTTGGAAAAAAGAACGAAAAAACATGGAATCATTGATGCTAATTCGAGAATTCACACATCGAAGCTAATTAAGATTTCAAAATTCGGAAACGCAAGTTTGTCTTCAAGTGGCTTTTCCACAACAAAGAAGGAACTTGTTGGCTCTGTTTTAAGCCTCAAGTGTCCTCAAAATGTCGTATAACGAGATCCACACATTGTTTATCAGCCCTGAGGCTTCCCGTGCGGTGATGAGGCAAGAAAGGGAACAACTTTTATTGCTGTTCGGCCTGTGTTTTGTGCCATGATCCTCTGGTCCTGAGTGGCTTCAGGCTGCACCCTTGAGAATTATATGGTTTCCTTCCTGATATTTGGCTGGTAACTTCCTTTTTCCAAATTATTGCAGGGGCAGAGATAACCAATCTAGTGCACAAGTACTTTAAGAGGTAATGCATATGTTGCTACCCTTACCTGTTCTAGTATTTTTCTTATTTAAAATGACACCTTATTGACTTCTGCTGCTATTTGATGCCTGTTGTCAGGATGGAGGCGGAGAAATGTACTGTGGAACTGCTGTGGACTCAAGATTGGCTCATGGAACTTGGTAATGAATTAGTCCTCTTCTTGAGACATAGCTTTCTATTAGTCTTCTTCGTTGTAATATAGCACATCTGCAAGTGCATCCAACATTCAACAAGTGCATGTTTAGTGTCTTTAACTACAATTAATTTCAGGAACTGAGATGCAAATGTCTGCTCAGTTTACTCTGTTGTATGACCATAAACAATTATTTTCGAGTATAATATCTTCAAAAATTGTGTGTGGTTCCACCCTAAATTTTGTGATCTCTAACTTTGATGGTGAAAATGTTAAGCATGTACGATCCTTGAGGTTTTGTTAGTATTATCATCATTTCCTTGAGGTTTTGTGAGTATTATCATCATCATTTGCTGTTGCCGATATATGATCATGTGAATTAAGGGTCAGTTCTTTTGGTAGCTTAAAAAATAAGCCACCTCCTCCCCAGCTTTTCTCATAAGCCGCCTCTCTTATTTATCGGGGCTTCTAAACTAGTTATAGGATAGCTAATTTAGAAGTCTCAACAAATTTCAAGGGGCGGCTTATTTTTTTAAGCTAGGAGAGGCAGCTTATTTTTTAAGCCGCCCAAAAGAACTGGCCCTAACTGTCATAACCAGAGGCTTTTGTTGACACAATGTGACATCCTTATGAGATTCACATCTTTTGGCCCATTGCAGATCAATGCTTGGAACTTGAAAGGTCAATTTACATGGATCACAGATCACTACAATGGTGTCCAGTGTCGTCTCTACGTTTCAATATTCGAGCAGTAAGTTATATTCTGGTGTCGAGAGTTTCACGTCATGAGTGCATCCTGTTGCTTTGTCCTCAACTTTGCCTTGTGTTGTTTCTTCGTCATCAATCTTTTCTTGCTCAAGTTTCGAATTCATTCCCTTCAAACCATGCACACAGCTATTGATAGCGCATCTAATATTTCCTGTAATTTGTTTGCTCGGTCCAAATTATGAACACTCAAGCTACCTGAATTGTAAAAAAGAAAAACTTGATGCAGGTGGTAGAATATGCTTCCTCTATTGGTCAAGGCAAAGCTGCCTCCAGAGCTGTGGATGTTTGCTTACGGTATATACATGAGGATACTTGTGCAATTGTATGTTTAATCGACTTGGCTCTATTTGTGACTATGTTGTGTTGTTTTCTAGAGCTTTGGAAGATCTCAACTGCCTACTGCGTAAGCTGCCGAGTGATGCTTTACTATCTCCTGAAGCCATGAGGAACAACATCACTAACGCCCTTGAAGCTTTAGAGAAGTACTACCAATTTTGACAATATTAGAAAAGAAAAAATATCATGTACTTGTACTGTCAAAATGAATCATTAGCTATCATTTTTAACTCTATTCCGATATTTTTCAGTGTTTTGCAAATTGCGCCACCACCAATGATGGCGGGAGGAACAATGATGGATGAAGCAATGACGCCTGCAAATGCCCCAAAGAGACCAAAACCAATATTTGAACGTGGCAAGAAGCCAGGCCATAAAACTGAGCACATGCAGCCTGGCGGCAAGTTATCCTATGTTCGTGGCAAGAAGGCAGGCCACAAAATTGAGCCCATGCATCAGGCGGACCTTGACCGGCAACTGGAACTCAACCTCCATGGCTCTTGGGGTCCCTGGTTGAGTTCTTTGCCCCAAGATGTTTGGTTCATTTTGGCGATTGCTTTCAGTGCACTAGTACGTGCATGCTTGCGATATCTAAATTAGTAATCTTCATGCAAAGCCAAAGATATTCTAGGTGCTACTTCTTGCTTTATTGCATGTAAATATTTGGTTGTTGGTTACCGTATGACGAGCCTGGTTTGTATTAAGCAGTGGGTGTTAATTGAAGCCAAGTTCTGTAGCTCACTTTCTGTATTCCTGTTCGCGGGTGCTTGCTGTGTGAAGCGGCTCACTTGAATGAGAAAATGAAGTGGCTGAACTAAATCTGACGCATTCTGTAGTCAGTAACATCAGCACATTCCATATGACTAGAAGTACAAAACATATTAATTTTTTAAATTATTTGGAACTTCATATGTCGGCCATGACCACCTTTCACTATTGGGCAGATCATCATAAATCTGGAAATAATATGTCACTGATATCAGTCGCAAACAAATGATACTTGTAAGATACTCCCTCCGTTTGAAATTACTCGTCCAAAAAATGAATGTATCTAATGTATTTTAGTTGTAGATACATCCATTTTTGCGTCAAGTAATTCCGAACTGAGAGAGTACTAAATAAACGATAGTATGTATTCCCTCTGTTTCAAAATAGATGACTCAAACTTTATACTAAAGTTAGTATAAAGTTTGAGTCATCTATTTTGAAACGGAGGGAGTACCACAAGAATTTGCGGCGGAGGTACATGGTAATAGGAAGGAAGTGGTCCAATCTTCACATGATCGAGGAATGTATTTCGTTAGTACTCCTCTGTAAAGAAAGACAAGAAGATATCTGTAAAGCATTGCATCAGAATAGAGACAACAAGTCCTGGCACCAATTTTTATAGTACTTCATTCCAATAAGACATGGTCCGTGATATGCTAATAGAATTAAGAATTGATATATCTAGGTATAGTTATGAAACAATCACAAGATTACCAACATAACTGATACTCCTCTGCAGTCAAGTTTAGGCAACTTTTGCTTGTAGATTATTGGAAACTTATATTGTTTCACATATGCTTAATTGCTTATAGATAGACAACACTCGATGGTCCTGCAGTCACATATGATACTTTACTTGATATATCGATGAGGCCAAATTTTCTACCCCGGGAGGGTAGTTACTAGGTGCCATCTACAATCCCTCGATCTCGTGTGAGTTTGAGCTTTGAGAGTCGCATGTTTTGTGTATCTAAACTATACAACATTGTATCACTGCTGAACTAATACATATGCAGCTTGCACTAACCCATTTCCATGCATGCCAGCATTGAAAATGAATTCACAAAAAAGCGATTGCTGAATCTAGGCTGCATCGTCCATGTCCTAGACACAACACTTTTTGTATGGCTTTATTAAGGTGTGAAATAAGTGTGGATGTAGACGGAGGAGAGGCGGACGAGAGGCGGAGGGGAGATCTCGGCGCTGGTAGGAGAGGCGGGCGAGAGGCAGAGGCGGCATTTATGATTGATGAATCACCTGTTGTATTCAGGTTCGAGACATTCCAGACGCTGAGGTCAAACCACCGGATCATGTCTTGTTTGTAAACTCAACCCAGTGACACATGTCAGTATTAGTCTGTAAGCGTTCGCATATCGGTCAAGTTTTGCTCAGGTGGACCCAAGGCTGAAAAGTATCAAAATATGTCGTGTGGTAGGTGTTACTTAGAAGGCGGTAGATCTTTTCAGAGGAGTTATAGTTCTCAATCGATATGTGGAAGATGCTTAGCATTCTTTTATACTAATAGATATGTGACCATTCTTGACACTCACCCAGATGATCTATGCATACTTAAAATAGTGAAGAAGTCAGAAGTCAAGGTAATTTTCTTGCTAATGTCATTGTTACGAACATCGAGGGATCGATGCTAACCCCGAAAAGATCAAGGCAATTGAAAAGATGCGCCAACGTATCTATAATTTTTTATTGTTCCATGCTATTATATTATCTGTTTAGGATGTTTTACATGCATTAATATGCTATGTTATATTATTTTTGGGACTAACCTATTAACCTAGAGTCCAGTGCCAGTTTCTATTTTGCCCTTGTTTTTGAGTTTTACAGAAAAGGAATATCAAACGGAGTCCAAACGGAATAAAACTTTCGCGATGATTTTTCTTGGACCAGAGGACATCCAGAGGACTTGGAGAGGGGGCCAGAGGAGTCCCGAGGAGCACACAAGCCCTCAGGCCATGCCCTAGGGTGGGGCGCCCCTGTCTTGTGGACCTCTCGGGAGTCCCCCAACCCTAATCTTTGCACTATAAATTCCCAAATATTCCCAAACCATCAGAGGCATCCACCAAAATACTTTTCAGCCGCCGCAAGCCTCTGTTCCCGTGAGATCTCATCTTGGGGCCTTTTCCCGCACCTTGCCAGAGGGGGGTTCGATCACGGAGGGCCTCTACATCAACCTTGTTGCCCTTCCGATGATGCGTGAGTAGTTTACCACGGACCTACGGGTCCATAGCTAGTAGCTAGATGTCTTCTTCTCTCCCTTTGATCTTCAATACAATGTTCTCCTCGATGTTCTTGGAGATCTATTCGATGTAATACATTTTTGCGGTGCGTTTGTTGAGATTCGATGAATTGTGGCTTTATGATAAAATTATCTATGAATATTATTTGAGTCTTCTCTGAACTCTTTTATGCATGATTAATATATCTTTGTACTTCTCTTCGAACTATCGGTTTGGTTTGGCCAACTAGATTGGTTTTTCTTGCAATGGGAGAGGTGCTTAGTTTTGGGTTCAATCTTACGGTGTCCTCGCCTAGTGACAGAAGGGGTAGCGAGGCACGTATTGTATTATTGCCATCAAGGATAAAAAGATGGGGTTTATATCATATTTCTTGAGTTTACCCCTCTACATCATGTCATCTTACTTAAGGCGTTACTCCGTTCTTATGAACTTAATACTCTAGATGCATGCTGGATAGCGGTCGGTGTGTGGAGTAATAGTAGTAGATGCAGACAGGAGTCGGTCTACTTGTCACAGACGTGGTGCCTATATTCATGATCATTGCATTAGATATCGTCATAACTTTGCGCTTTTCTATCAATTGCATAACAGTAATTTGTTTACCCACCGTATGCTATCTTCAAGAGAGAAGCCTCTAGTGAAACCTATGGCCCCCGGGTCTAATTTTCATCATATATTTTCAGATCTATAAACCAAAAAACTCAAAAATACCTTGCTGCAATTTATTTATATTTACTTTAGTTTGCCTTTTTATTTATCTTTTATACCTATCTCTATTAGATCCCAGTCTTGTTCGAGACCGTGAAGGGATTGACAACCCCTTTTTCGCGTTAAGTGCAAGTGTTTGTTAGTTTGTGCAGGTGCATAGATTGGAGACTTGCTTGTGCCTCCTACTGGATTGATACCTTGGTTCTTAACTGAGGGAAATACTTATCTCTACTTTGCTGCATCACCTTTTCATCTTCAAGGGAAAAATCAACGCAAGCTCAAGAAGTAGCAGGAAGAATTCTTGGCGCCTTTGCCGGGGAGGTTCTACATCAAGCCTACCAAATACCTATCATAAACTCTCATCTCTTGCATTACATTATTTTCCATTTGCCTCTCGTTTTCCTCTCCCTTACTTCTAAAATGTTCTCAGAAAAGTAAAAAAAATTGTTGCCTTCTTTCCATTTGCCTTTATGTCTTACTTGGTTTGTTTGCTTGTTCGCTCGGAATAATTGTGCATTTATTGAAAATCAGAAAGAAAAAAGTTTATGGATCCTCATCCAGTTTCTAATCTTTTTAAAATATCCAACTATGATGAACCAATTTCTAGTGAGTTGAGTGCACTAGATTATCTTTATAAAGTTTTGCTTGAAATTCGTGAATCTGAAAATTATGATGAAGTGTTAAAAGAAGAAATTTATGAAGTGATTCACGATAGCTCTTTGAACGAAAAGCATGATTGCAATGATGTTATTATAAATTCTATTAATGACAATTGTGCTAATAGTATGCAAAACTCCAAGCTTGGGGATGCTAATTTTGCTATGTCCACTACTTATTGTAATGATCATGATTGGGGTGATTCTTCTTTTGATCTTGAAAATTTATTTAAGCCTCATGATGAATATGATATTGATAATAATGTTTGCAATAATACTGAAAGTGGGTTTGAAAGAGTGTCAACTTTACGAAATAATGATCACACTACTTTGGAGAATGATCAATCTTATGAAATTTTTGATAAAAGTGGGCTTGGAGAGGTCATGACTTTATTTGATGATCCTACTATTTCGGAAGAGTGTCAACTTTGCATGCATTTGGATCATGTAGAGAATATGTTATGTGATAACTATATTGTTGAATTTGATTATGATCCTACATGTAATTATTATGAGAGAGGAAAAATATGGTTGTAGAAATTTTCATGTTACTAAATTACCTCTCATTACATTGAGATTGCTATTGTTTCTTTCTTCCTTGCATGTGCTAGTTTTTGCTTGTCTGATAAATCTTTACCTTATAAAATTCCTATGCATAGGAAGTATGTTAGACTTAAACTTGTTTTTCACATGCTACATGATGCTCTCTTCGTGTTTCAATTGCTATCTTTCATGTGAGCATCATTAAAATTATCAACGCCTAGCTAAAAGGCTTTAAAGAAAAGCGCTTGTTGGGAGACAACCCAGTATTTTTATTTTTTGTTTTTATGAGTATACACATTATTACCTCTATAGTAATTGTGTTTTGGTGTTTTAATTAGTGTTTGAGCTAAGTAAGACCTTTGGGATGGTCTACGGTGATAGTTGATTTGATCTTGCTGAAAAACAGAAACTTTTGCGCTCATTGCCAGAATTTTTAAAAATCATAGATCTGAATTTATTACACAAGATTGATATATGACTTTCCCAGGCTGTCCTAAGTTTTTAGAATTTTTGGAGTTACAGAAGTATAGAAATTTCCAAATTACTACAAACTGTTCTGTTTTTGACAGATTTTGTTTTCTATGTGTTGTTTGCTTATTTTGATGAATCTATGGGTAGTATCCGGGGGGGGGGGGGGGTTATGAACCATGGAGAAGTTGGAATACAGTAGATATAACACCAATATAAATTAAGAATGAGTTCACAGCAGTACCAAAAGTGGTGATTTATTTTATTATACTAACGGATCTTATGAGTTTTCTGTTGTGAAATTTTCAAGTTTTGGGTAAAGATTTGATGGACAACGGAATAAGGAGTGGAAAGAGCCTAAGCTTGGGATGCCCAAGGCACCCCAAGGTAATATTCAAGGACAACCAATCATCTAAGCTTGGGGATGCCCCGGATGGCATCGCCTCTTTTGGCTTCAATCCATCGGTAAATTTACTTGAGGCTATATTTTTATTCACCACATGATATGTGTTTTGCTTGGAGCGTCTTTAATGATATGAGCCTTTGATTTTTAGTTTTCCACAATCATCCTTGCCATACACACCTTTTGAGAGGGACACGAATTAATCGTAATTTATTAGAGTACTCTATGTGCTTCACTTATATCTTTTGAGCTAGGCAGTTTGCTCTAGTGCTTCACTTATATCCTTTTAGAGCACGACGGGGACTTTATTTTATAGAAATTGTTGAACTCTCATGCTTCACTTATATTGTTTTGAGAGTCTTAAACAACATGGTAATTTTCTTAGGTTATGAAATTAGTCCTAATATGATCGGCATCCAAGAGGGATATAATAAAAACTTTCATATAAAGAGCATTGAATAGATGAGAAGTTTGATTCCTTGCATTTGTTTTGAGATATAAAGATGGTGATTCCCGTAGCATGCACGTATGGTGAACCATTATGTGATGAAGTCGGAGCATGATTTATTTTTTGACTGTCTTCCTTATGAGTGGCGGTTGGGGACGAGCGATGGTCTTTCCCTACCAATCTATCCCCCTAGGAGCATGCGTGTAGTACTTTGTTTTGATGGCTAATAATTTTTTGCAATAAGTATGTGAGTTCTTTATGACTAATGTTGGGTCCATGGATTATATGCACTCTCACCCTTCCACCTTTGCTAGCCTCTCTAGTACCGCGCAACTTTCGCCGGTGCATTAAACCCACCATATACCCTTCTCAAAGAAGCCACCATACCTACCTATTATGGCATTTCCATAGCCATTCTGAGATATATTGCCATGCAACTTCCACCGTTCCGTTTATTCTGACATGCACCATCATTGTCATATTACTTTGCATGATCATGTAGTTGGCATAGTATTTGTGGCAAGGCCACCGTTCATACTTTTTATACATGTCACTCTTGATCATAGCACATCCCGTTACACCGCCGGAGGCATTCATATAGAGTCATATCTTGTTCTAGTATCGAGTTGTAATTTTTGAGTTGTAAGTAAATAAAAGTGTGATGATCATAATTATTAGAGCATTGTCCCCATGTGAGGAAAGGATGATGGAAGCTATGATTCGCTCAAAAGTTGGGATGAGTCTCTTGACTTCACAGAAAATAAAAGAGGCCAAAGAAGCCCAAATAAAAAATGAGAGAAAAGAGAGAAGGGACAATGTTACTATCCTTTTTCCACACTTCTGCTTCAAAGTAGCACCATGATCTTCATGATAGAGATTCTCCTATTTTTTCACTATCATATACTAGTGGAAAATTTTCATTATAGAACCTGGCTTGTATATTCTAATGATGGGCTTCGTCCAATTGCCCTAGGTCTTCGTGAGCAAGCAAGTTGGATGCACACCCACTTAGTTTCTTTTTGAGCTTTCATACACTTATAGCTCTAGTGCATCTGTTGCATGGTAATCCCTACTCACTTGCATCGATATCAATTGATGGGCATCTCCATAGCCCATTAATTTGCCTAGTTGATGTGAGACTTTCTCCTTCTTTTTGTCTTCTCCACAACCACCATATTCTATTCCACCTATATTGCTATATCCATGGCTCACGCTCATGTATTGCATGAAAGTTGAAAAGGTTTGAGAACATCAAAAGTATGAAACAATTGCTTGGCTTGTCATCGGGGTTGTGGATAATTTAATACTTTGTGTGATGAAGATGGAGCATAGCCTGACTATATGATTTTGTAGGGATAACTTTCTTTGGCCATGTTATTTTGAGAAGACATGATTGCTTTATTAGTATGCTTGAAGTATTATTGTTTTTTATGTCAACATTAAACTTTTGTTTTGAATCTTATGGATCTGAATATTCATGCCACAATAAAGAATATTAAATTGATAAATATGTTAGGTAGCATTCCACTTTAAAAATTCCATTTTTTATTTACCTACTCGAGGACGAGCAGAAATTAAGCTTGGGGATGCTTGATACGTCTCCAACGTATCCATAATTTTTTATTGTTCCATGCTATCATATTAACTGTTTTGGATGTTTTTTATGCATTAATATGCTACTTTATATTATTTTTGGGACTAACCTATTAACCTAGAGCCCAGTGCCGGTGCCAGTTTTTGTTTTTCCTTTGTTTTGAGTTTTACAGAAAAGGAATACCAAACGAAGTCCAAATGGAATAAAACTTTCGTGTTGATTTTTCTTGGACCAGAAGACATCCAGAGGGACTTGGAGAGGGGGCCAAAGGAGTCCCGAGGAGCCCACAAGCCCTTAGGGCGCGCCCTAGGGGGGAGCCCCCTGGCTTGTGGACCCCTTGGGAGTCCCCCAACCCTAATCTTTGCACTATAAATTCCCAAATATTCCAAAACCATCAGAGGAATCCACCAAAATAATTTTCCACTGCTGCAAGCCTATGTTCCCATGAGATCCCATCTTGGGGCCTTTTCCGGCACCCTGCCGGAGGGGGATTCGATCACGGAGGGCCTCTACATCAACCTTGCTGCCCTTCCGATGATACGTGAGTAGTTTACCACAGACCTATGCACTACTAGAAAAAGGCTTACTAGTGGCGCACCAGTTTTGCCTACTAATGGCGCACCACTGGTGCGCCATTAGTATCTGGTACTCTAATGGCGCACCAGGCAGTGCGCCATTAGTATAGGCCCCGGTGCGCCATTAGTATGCCTCCCAGTGGGCTTGTGCTTTGCCATACTAATGGCGCACTGGTGGGCAATGCGCCATTAGTATCCTTTGGCATACTAATGGCGCACGTCTGGGTGATGCGCCATTAGTATGTATATTAGGGATTTTTTCTTTTCTGATATTTGCACAGATTACAAAATATATTATTGGACAGAATATAAACAGCACCACACAGCAACAGCAGATTCATCGAATACAATAGAAGATTAGTCTCCGAATACAATTCATCATATTAGTCTCCGAAATGAAAAGACCGAACAAAGATAGAACATTACAAGTCTCGAGACCGCGAGTAGCGAGTTTGTCGAAATTAATACTAATCCTAACAAGTCCTACTAATCATCATCATACAACTTCTACTCGTTATTAATAACAAGTCATACGATCATCATCCTCACAGTCATCGAACCAACCCTACTTAATTGTTCTTAGCACATGATCATCAGTATTAGGTAGGACCGAAATACCCTCTTTAAGGTAAAATAGCATAAAACAATATAGACCCTGACTCTCCATTATGGAGAATGGAGATCATCCTGTCTCCAATTCTTGCGCCTCGCTTCCTTTTGCTTCCAAGAAGCTCCTTGCGACTGTCCATACATTTTTTCCATTCTTTGATTTGCATGTCTCCACTTCTTTTAGAAATCCGGTATGGACAGTTGAGATTCGTAGGATGACCTGGTTGTATATTCAAAACATCAAGCCTACCATTCTGATACATCAAATGAGGCACACAATCCTCTGGGATTATCTGTTGAAAAACATAGTAATAACTTCATAGTTAGCAATGATAATGTACTAGTTTTAGAACTATGCAAAATATGCACG
Source organism: Triticum aestivum (assembly GCF_018294505.1). NCBI lineage: Eukaryota > Viridiplantae > Streptophyta > Magnoliopsida > Poales > Poaceae > Triticum > Triticum aestivum. The sequence goes on from NC_057796.1 coordinate 456,483,211, forward strand.
GATGTCGTAATAGTAAGAAATCTTACCAGGGTATCTCCATAGTAGTTACCGTAGTTCAACACGTGCACTAGTGGCACGTATTGAGGACCATAATGATGAGGAGTTTGATTGTAGATATTGTAATTCTCAATATCAGTACAAAATCCGACCAGATGAGTTTTCTCCTTATAAGTTAACTCAGAGCCATCGGTGTAGTAGGTTCTGTCTACCATGTTCCGCACATTGTTTGAACAATCAAAATAAGCTGTCAATGAAAATAAGCTGTCAACTATTTTGAAATGAACAATATAAATTAGTTAATAATTAACTATGTTTGAGAAACTCACATAGCGGTAGAACTGGAGGCGTATCAACAAGGACCCAAATGTCCATATTGTCTTGGTCGATGCCAGGATCACCAAGATCCATGGTGACAAGCATACCCTCATCAAAACCATACATCTTGCAAAATGCTTCCCAATTTTTGCAACCAAAATGGGTTACGCTCTCAGCATTATACAGATTTACTTCAAAATCCACATCATGATGTGTCCTTAGGTGAATTTTCTTCGTTTCAAAATTTTCATGATCTTCAAAATCCATCCTCTCCAAGACATAGCGTCTTGCATGGCATGGGATAAACTATACTCGAATTGTAAAAGATGAAATTACACGTTGGAATAGTTGAAGTCATGCTTAATTATGAAAAAAACACTTGTCGTCGTTGCGTACCGTTTCAACTTCGAAGGTCTCCTCGAGCTTAATGCTGAAGCGCCGATCATCGTCCAGGTGAGGCCTGTCGCACAGACCTCGACCGTCGTGGCACCAGTCGCACTCCCCCGAGAGACTTTCGTCGTCCGATGACGACATTTCCTATGTTCATAATTCAAAACTACATCATCTCTGTTGGGTCCAATAAGATAATCCACAGTGTGGTGAAAACACGCCCTTCGAACTGGTTTGAGCAATTGGTGAATGGAGATGGTCTATGATTTTCAGTAGTAAGAAGTGAAGTGGTAATTTTGAGAGCTAATGGTTAGGATGAGTGGTTCCTCTTTCCTGTTTAGCTTTACAATAGAATATTGTTAGTCATGCACACTTGTGCATTTTCAGCCAGGCCCAGTGGAGTTGGCCTAAAAACATTTCTTTCTTTAAGCCTGCTACATCCATCTCAAGTATTTATGGTCAAGGGTTAGCAGGGCCATCCAAATAGAATATGTTGGGGTTTGTCGACGCCGAGGCACCCTAAAAGCCTAAGCTTTCATCATTTAGGTTTTTATCGACACCGAGGCACCCTAAAAGCCAAGGTTTTATCCTTTAGGGTTTGTCGACGCTGAGGCACCCTAAATGCTAAGTTAAGTTTTCATCATTTAGGGTTTATCGATGCCGAGGGACCCTAGGTTGACTGATATATATGGGTATCTTCTAATAATACACCCTATCAAGAAAAGGGAAGGAGAATTCTAAGTTGGGCCTAATCACTTGGCTCTATTGCCACCTATGGTTTAATGCAGCAAGAATAAAGGGGCAGTTGATCCTACTTAATTAAGTACTAAGATACCCCGGCCCATGCATTAGTCGCAAGTGCCCCATATGTCCTATTTTTAGCAAAGTCATGCTAAAATTCACGGAAAATTTCAGCATGACCTTTGCTGAAAATAGGACATATGGAGTACCCGAATTTGCCGGAACGGAAGTCAATCGACATTTCGGCAAACTCAAGGGCCTCTCAGGGTACAGCAGCAGCATCACAAGTTGACAAAATTCCCAAGTAGTACATTTCTGCAAGTAGAAGCACAAGCACCACTCAAGGGCTAGTAGTAAAGCATTGATGTATATAGCAGCAGTAGTAAATTAGATTGTACCACTCATGGTACATTTCTGCAAGTAGAAACACAAGCACCACTCAGAGCAATGGAGAGGAAAATCTGACAATAACTTAACTTAAACCAAAGAAAGACCAAGCAAACTATTGCAAGTACAGTACACTAACTACTTCACTAAACACAAATTCTAATGTTCTCCATGAAGTTAATTGTGCAGCACAACTCCACGAAGTGTCCCAAACCGATGCCACAAATGCAGCAAATCTGAGAGGCTGCATTTGAAACTTTTTTGAGTGAGGGTCTTGTTTGAATGGAGCTACATGAATTTTGTCTGGTGTTTTCTGCTTGATATATTTTTGAGTGAGGGTCTTGTTTGAATGAATCTGTTTTCTGCTTGATATATTTTTAGTAAGTGGTGTTTGCCACCTTGTGCAACAGTGCAAGCCATGTTTGTCACTCCTCGAAGGTTTTGTCTGGTGTTAAATGCTATGTTGCTGAGTGTCTTGGCAGGTCTTGGCAGGGACCTCGAAGGTTTGTCACTCCTCGAAGGTTTCGTCTCTAAATCACACTTCTACTTTTTATTATTACTCAAACAATAATTAATTATCTGGAGGTTATTCATGCCAAACATGGCCAGGACCTAAAGAGTAACAGATTTCATGGGCAGCAAAGCTTGCTCCCTTTAAACTAACAACATCACTGCTTTCAACAAACAAACTGTCAAGCTGGAACATAAACTAACAAATTGATGTGGGCATTATAGGTTCTGATTTGGACCAAGTGAAGCTCTGTAAATATTGCCTATACTCCTTATGATAATGAGAAATGAGACTTGCTTGAGATACAATATGAATCTACTTTTCAGAACTGGAGATACCATATGAAAGTGCTGAACTTGAACTTGAAAGGCGGGATGGGCGCGTCGGGGCCGCGCTCGCCGGCTGCTGCAAGGGGCTGGAGGAGGCCCTCGCTCGTCGGAGGGAGGAGGAGAGGAAAGGAGCGGGCGGCGCGCGCTCGGCCGATCCCGTTCGGGGGGCGCGGGGGTGGCGGGGGTGGAGTCCCGCGGGGGTCGGGGCGGCGGCGTCGAGGCAGCGCAAGACCACAGCGGCGGCGGCGTCGCCGACGGCGTGCAGGCGCGGCGGACGGAGGGGGCGGAGCAAGGGGGCGGCGGCGTACGGTTGGGGTCGAGGAGTGGGGGATCTGGCGAGCGAGGGAGGGAGGGAGGCGACAGTGCGAGGGGAACAAGTATAAAAATTCTAATGGCGCACCTCCCCCTGGTGCGCCATAAGTACGTCGATTCTAATGGCGCACCTCCCCCTGGTGCGCCATTAGAATTTTGTTTTACTTACAGCCCGACTGGTCAGGTTATATCCCACCTAACCCTATCTCCATCAGAACACGCCCACTAGCCCGACTGGTCAGCACGCAGCACACACACTAGGAGGTCCTGGGTTCGATTCCCAGGCTCCCAATTTTTTTTATGCATTTAAAATGCTGTTTGATATTTATTTGTGTTTAAATATGTTCAAACTTGTTTAAATCATAACAGTAATATTTTTTTATAAAAACAGTAATAATTTTTATAAAAAATGCATTTAAAATGCTGTTTGATATTTATTTGTGTTTAAATATGTTGAAACTTGTTTAAATCATAACAGTAATATTTTTTTATAAAAACAGTAATAATTTTTATAAAAACAGGGTGCGGGGGAGAGGGTGCGGGGGGTGCTCGGCGGCGGTGGAGCGGGGGAGGGTGCGGTGGGTCGTCGGGGGTTGCGGGGGGTGCTCTGTCCTTGTCGTTACCGGTGTAGGATTCCATCGTTACCCCGGAGTTCTGATAACCATCGCTCTTCATGTCCTTGTCCTCGGTGTAGAATGTGTAGCTGTTGAATGCGAGGCGGAGGTTGCGGCGCGCGCGGGCGAGGGCGAGGTTGGTGTCGGCCCTGCGGCGCTGCTCCGGCGAGAGTGGGGTGGGGTCGGAGGGGAGGATGGGGAGAGGGAGGCGGCGGGGGCGCGGATTGGGAGCGGACGGAGAGGAACTGGCGCGGGGGAGAGGGACGAAGGGGAACTGGCGAGGGAGAGGGAGGAATTAGCTATAGCATTCATTTGTGACGGTGGAGCAGGCCGGAGAGGGTGCAGGGGGTCGTCGGCGGCGGTGGAGCGGGCCGGGGAGGGTGCGGTGGGTCATCGGCGGCGGTGGAGCAGGGGAGCTAGGGTGCGGTGGGTCGTCGGCGGCGGTGGAGCGGGGGAGGGTGCGGTGGGTCGTCGGCGGCGGCGGTGGAGCAGGGAAGGGAGCGGTGGGTCGTCGGCGGCGGTGGAGCGGGGGAGGGTGCGGGGGGTCGGCGGCGGCGCCCGGTGGAGCGGGGTAGAGGGTGCAGGGGGTGCTCGGCGGCGAAGGGGACCGGATCTGGCGAGGTGGGATAGCGATCGAGATGGATGGGGATCGAGATCAAGTGTCCATGAAATATACAGTAATGGCGCACGGGGAGCAGTGTGCCATTACTAGCTTAAACTAGTAATGGCGCACTGCACCAGGTGCGCCATTAGTAGTTTTGCAAAAAAGAAAAAAAAATATTTTAGTGGCGCACTATGTTGCTGGTGCGCCATTACTAGTTACAACTAGTAATGGCGCACTATGTCCTAGTGCGCCATTAGTATGTCTGGCAAAATAAAAAAAAATAAAATTTGTTACTAATGGCGCACCGTTTGTCTGGTGCGCCATTAGTGTCTTTCACACTAATGGCGCACCAGCACATGGTGCACCATTGCTATATAGCAATGGCGCACCACATTTCTGGTGCGCCATTAGTGGCCATTCCATCTATAGCCCTTTTCCTAGTAGTCATGGGTCCATAGCTAGTAGCTAGATGGCTTCTTCTCTCCCTTTGATCTTCAATACAATGTTCTCCTCGATGTTCTTGGATATCTATTCGATGTAATACTTTTTTGCGGTTCGTTTGTTGAGGTTCGATGAATTATGGATTTATGATCAGATTACCTATGAATATTATTTGAGTCTTCTCTGAACTCTTTTATGCATGATTAAGATATCTTTATATTTCTCTTCGAACTATCGGTTTGGTTTGGCCAACTAGATTGATTTTTCTTGCAATGGGAGAGGTGCTTAGTTTTGGGTTCAATCTTGCGGTGTCCTCGCCCAGTGACAAAAGGGTAGCGAGGCACGTACTGTATTGTTTCCATCAAGGATAAAAAGAAGGGTTTATATCATATTGATTGAGTTTATCCCTCTACATCATGTCATCTTAGTTAAGACGTTACTCCATTCTTATGAACTTAATACTCTAGATGCATGCTGGATAGCGGTCGATGTGTGGAGTAATAGTAGTAGATGCAGGCAGGAGACGGTCTACTTGTCACGGACGTGATGCCTATATTCATGATCATTGCCTTAGATATCGTCATAACTTTGCGCTTTTCTATCAGTTGCTCAACAGTAATATGTTTGCCCACAGTATGCTATCTTCAAGAGAGAAGCCTCTAGTGAAACCTATGGCCCCGAGTCTATTTTCCATCATATATTTTCAGATCTATAAACCAAAAAACTCAAAAATACCTTGCTACAATTTATTTATATTTACTTTAGTTTTCCTTTCTATTTATCTTTTATACCCATCTCTATTAGATCTCACTCTGGTTCGAGACCGTGAAGGGATTGACAACCCCTTTTTCGCGTTGTTTCAAGTGTTTGTTAGTTTGTGCAGGAGCATAGACTGGAGACTTGCTTGTGCCTCCTACTGGATTGATACCTTGGTTCTTAACTGAGGGAAATACTTAATTATCTCTACTTTGCTGCACCACCCTTTCCTCTTCAAGGGAAAAAATCAAGACAAGCTCAAGAAGTAGCACCCACCTCAGATCCTCAAGGAGATGCAGAAGCTCACAGGTTGTGCGACCTCCTTGGGGCGCTTCATCTCCAAGCTCGGCGAGCGCGCCCTCCCTTTCTTCAAGCTGATGAAGAGGAAGGGCCCTTTCGAGTGGACCCTGGAGGGTGAGGCGGCCTTCGAGGACCTCAAAAGACACCTCACGAGCCCCCCTATTATGGTGGCACCTCGCCCTCGCGAGCCCCTGGTGATCTACTTGGCGGCCACACCCCACTCGGCCAGCGCGGTGCTCATGATGGTCCGGGAGGAGCGCGCCAGCACAGGTGCGAGGCCAGGCGACCCGCGAGAGGTCGCGCGGCTCTTGCCACCTCAGGACGGTGTCCCTGAGGCTACCGCCACTTCACCAACCAACGGGGCGCCCGGGCCCCTCGCGCCCCACATAGGAAGGACGCCGTCGACACCCTGCCCCTTGTCGAGCACCCGGTGTACTCCGCCAGCACTGTGCCACGGGATGCGCGTGCTACCCTATGCAGCAGAAGATCATGCTCGTGCTCCTCGTCGCCTCGAGGAAGCTGCACCATTATTTCCAGGGCGACCCCATCAAGGTTGTCTCTGCATACCCCTGGAGAAGGTGCTGCACAACCCCAACTCTGTTGGGAGAGTGGTAGAGTGGAGAATTGAGCTGCAAGCTTTCCAGCTGGAGTTCTATCGGCGTTCTGGGAACGGGGGTACCCAGACTTGCCTGCCTGCGGCCCACGGCGTGGCTCCATTGACGGCCTGGAATGGCCCACCTTCGGCATCAACAACTCAAGACCCTCGCGAGGGGCCAAGCCTCGCGAGGCGGACGACACCAAGGCCTCCAGAAGGAGTGCCCTCCTCAGGCTGGCTCTTCAGGAGCGGAGATCTCTATGCAAGCCACACCTCATGAGGTTCGGATGACGTGAGCCATGACAACCAAGGCCAGGCGGGCGCCAGCGGGCGCAGGACATCAGTTTCCTCTTCCGTTCTAAGGAGGCAAGTGTAGGCGCAGAGTCCCGAGGAATCAGCCAAAGGTTTCCATTCTCGTGCAACAAGACCAAGACCGCCAGGACGGCAGGACGGAGGTCATCACCGAGCCCACCACGGCGTCACGACCAGAAGCTTTGCAGGCGAAGACTACTTTTGTCAGGATAAGATATACTAGCTGCCTCCCTTCGAATTTGGCCGTTGTGGGATCCCTTCCCACCTTCATTTGGGAAGAGGAGCAAGGCTACTATAAATAGGGTAGCACCGCCACCGTAGAGACTATTTGACATTAGCTCACTTGATGAGTGGAGAACCCAGGCCTATGAGAATGCCAAATTGTTTAAAGAAAAAGTTAAAAGATGGCATGAGAAAAGGATACAAAAGCATGAGTTTAATGTAGGTGATTATGTTTTGTTATACAACTCTCGTTTAAGATTTTTTGCAGGAAAACTCCTCTCTAAATGGGAAGGTCCTTACGTTATCGAGGAGGTCTATCGTTCCGGTGCCATGAAAATCAACAACTTCGAAGGCACAAATCCGAAGGTGGTGAACGGTCAAAAAATCAAACATTATATCTCATGTAATCTCATAAATGTTGAAACCAATGTTATTGATACCGTAACCCCAGGGGAGTACATAAGGGACACTTTCCAGAACGTTTCAGACTCCGAAAATGAATAAGTATGTGGTACATTAACTAAACTGACTCCAAAACAATTCTAATAGCAATTTTTTCTCCGTTTTGGAATATTTAAGAAAATAGAAAAATAAGAAGTAGTCCGAAAGGGACACGAGGCATCCACGAGGGTGGAGGGCGCACCCTACCCCCTGGGCGCGCCCCCTGCCTCGTGGGCACCTCGTGTGCCCTCTAGACTCCGTTTTCTTGCACGATACTTCTTTTGGTCGGTAAAAATTCATTATATAATATCCTGAAGGTTTTGACCACCGTTGACGGTGTCCTGGACTAGGGGGTACTCACCACGTCGTCTCCCGATCAGTTAGATTGGGCCGAGGACCCCCATGACCGTATACTCATGGACCAGTTCGGACATCTCCTGTCGCATACAAGGAAGACTCCACAAGACTTGGCGCCCAAGACAAGGACTCTCCTAAACCCTAGGCCTCCGGTGCCTTATATAAACCGAGGCCAGGCTAGTCAATAGACGATCCCATATTCATTACTACCATCTCGTGGTAGATACATGTACTCTATACTACATCCATATGAATACAATCAAAAGCAGCATGTAGGGTATTATCTCATCAAGAGAGCCCGAAGCTGGGTAAAACCCCGTGTCCATGTTATCATCGCTCCAAGACGCCTAGCTTAGGACCCCTACTACAAGATACACCGGATATTGAACCGACATTGGTGCTTTCATTGAGAGCCTGCTAGGTGGTCGTCGTGGTTCGGTGGGAATCAAAATTCACGATTAGGTGATATTTTTTCAGTTAGATCGGTACCATATAAATTATGTTCGTTGCAAAGCTGTCGCTGTCCACGAGCATACTTTTTTGTCGCAGAATTTTCCAAGATCGATCTTTGAAAGTGCTTGGATGGCGGCCGTCACATGCGGCGTCTGATGATGCCCTAACCCGAGTTGGCCGCTAGCGCCGAGGCGCATGGCCGCAGCAACAACCGCATGGAGTTTCCTGCCTGAGGTGGGTCCCAAGGATCATGGGCAGCACGTGGTGAATGAAGCACCTCGGCTGTTGGCCGGTGTAACTACACGCGAGGTGAATTGGACACCAGATTGTCCAGCAACACGCGGCCCCAGAAGATACTCTGTATCAGCGAACGTCTGGAAACAGCAAACCACCGATTCGCAAGTTCCTCTCAACGTGAACCATCAGGAAAGCTAATCAATTTCCTCAATTAATACTAATAGTCCAAGCATAGCACGGTTTTCGAGCAATGAATAGTGCATCTTGGCTTTGCATTACTAGTTACGTGAAGGACCAAAACTAATGTTTGATTTTTTTATTGTTCTTCATCAATTGCTGTTGTAAACTCTTCGTGGAGGTGAACCCTACGCAATTGATTTGGCTGGCACACAGAAGCTATCGAACCTACATCAATCTTCAATTGCTACATGATGCATAGAAGTCTGCTGTTCGGATGAATTATAATTCCAGGTTTTATTTTTCCTGGCTATTCATTTACAATGCAAAATATTTTTCTGGCGGTTTGTACTGCGTTATTTTTGCAGAGATATTCTACCGATGCTTGTACGTGCTGTCGGTTTGGCCAGCCTCTCGCCGTGATCTAGGCCGGCTGACATGTGTCGACGTCGTCATGCCACAACACCGTCACGCCATCGAGCAGACCTCGGCGCTCATGCCATCCTTACCGGATTATTCACTTTTCATAAATTAACAATGCACCTTTTAAAAAAAAAACTCTGGCTTGCACTCTTTCTTTTTTGAAACATGGCTTGCATTCTTTCATGTGCACAGGTAATCGACTTCATCAGCTCGGAAAGCCACCCTATGCCGGCATCGCCACGTCGTCACTTCTTCAAGCTGGCATATACCGTGCCAACCTACTCCATCATGTCGGCCACGCCGAGTACACTCCGGCGCGGGCAGCGGTCATCCAGGAAAATTTTCCACGGCCGGTTATAATTCGGTTCGCCGCATCCGCGACTTTGTCTGCCATGCAAATTCAAAACTACCTCATATGGTCGCGGCATCATGGTGTCATCATCATCATCGTCTAGTGGATTTCCGGCCTATGCCCATGTCTCCACGCCACTACTCCATCGAGCCAACTTAGGCGCCCAGGCCATATTTCTTTAACTATATACCTCCTTAAATCAATTAAGTAGAGGAAAATTATTATTATTTGTTATTGTCTTTCGCTTGAACTATCTAAATGTGTGTAGGTGGGGCCCACGCCGCCTCCTCGGTAGGGCGACGTCATCGTCCCATCTGTGCCGACCGAGATGTGTCATCACCTCGGCTGGACCGGGGCCCTCATCATTACCTCATTAACCCACGCCGGGGACTTCGGCGTCATACTGCCGGCCTACTCCGTTGCCTCAGTCGGACTTGGGGGTTACACCTCGCCACGTTGGCCGTGCTTCGTCGCCACTTCGGAGTGCCGAGCTCTTCACTCCGCCACATCGGGACTGGCTTGGGGGCTGGGACCTTGTCCCGCATCAAGCTCGGACTGCGCCATCAATGCCGAACACATTAACTAGCTAAGTCGCTTTCATGCTCAAATTATTTTAAATTTTGTTCGGTCCGACCAAGCATTATACTTTTTTGGCAAAAAGTTGTTTGTGAAAAACTTCCTTGTCCAAACTTTGTTTGTGACACACAAATTCAAATACCCCGTTTACTTGGGGGCTTCCTTTAGGAAGCCTTTCCTCTTGCAAATGATTATACTTGTACGGCTTCGTTCCTTGTTCGTGTATTACGCCACAATATGCACCATGTTGACTTAAGCGATTTGCAAGCTGGGTTGCCTTGCTCCTGTGTTTACCCCTACGTTCCTGATTGTTCGGCTAGGGAGTAAAGGGAGCACCTCTGCGATTGTCACGATCGGGTCATCCGAGCCAGACCTCAGACTGGGTGAAGCCGAAAGCTAGCGCTCTTACTGTTTTCAATAATGGTCGGCACACAACGGAACTCATGAGTACAAAAAATCTATTGCACAAGTCTCACAGTAATAATGAGCAACCGAAGAAAGGTATCGGTGGGGGTACTATTTTCTTCAAAGATGCTTCTTACACTTCGTCGGTAATATAGCATAAGTTCCCTGAGCGCGCTTTGTCTGTTACAGCCTTATGGCCTGATTGCCTGGTTATCGGATACACCGTCGATATTCTCGACAGGTGGAGTACATAACACTTTTCGGTCCTTGACCGAAGAGGGAGAAGCCGACGGTCGGTTAAGACGCGTATAAAGTTTGGGTGAACACATATATAATACAAGTACTTCGGTACATACAATCATTATACATAAAATTCTTTTACCCAAGTCACTTGGGGGCTCTTAAATTTATATGAGCTGTTTTATAATAAGTGTCATTATTCACTATACAAGGGCTGCCTTCCGTAATCATCGTTATAAAGCCATAAATATGCATCAATTTGACTTAAGATTTTGGCCAAGCTGGGTTGCCTGGCTCCTGTGCTTACTCTTACGTTCCCGATTGTTCGGCTAGGCGGTAAAGGGAGCACCTCTGTGATTGTTACTGCCGGGTCATCCGAGTTAGTACCTCAGACTGGGTTAGGCCGAAAGCTAGCAATCTTAAAGTATCACATTGGTCGGCAATGACGGAAGTGAAAATTGTGGTTCCTTAATACCATAGAGTTTGGAAACTTTCCCCGAACTAAATCCTCAATATTTTCTCCTGCATTAATCGGAGGCGTGGTTTCATGATCATGGTTGGCATGACAACCCAAAGAAAGAAACCGATAGCGGGATTATTTTCTTTGGAAGATGTTTCTTACATTATAAAGTAATATAACATATCTCTCCGCGTGCCTTTGTTTATAAAATCGTATGGCCGGATTGCCTTGTTTGTCGTAAATCTTTGCCCTTGTCAAGGCTTTATAAAGTGGGACAAACACTCCCCGGCTACTGGCCGAGGAGGTTGAAGCCGATGGTCGGTCGACAAAGTTTTGTACAATGCGGATTCGAGTATTAATGATGTAGAGTACTTGGGTACGTAGAATCATTACACATAATTTGTGATTTTACTTCGGACATCGATCCTTAATTCGTCCACCCGTGCCCAGATTAAGGCTCGGGGGCTACTTGGCTTCGTGCTTATCATTTACAAATATTAAAGGGGTACATCGATCCCCTGATCTGGTGTTGCCACCCGACCAGTGTCTCGGGGGCTACTGCATTGACAATCCAATGCAGAAAATTTAAAGTGCAATATAGTTTTCGAGGAGATTATTATCCTCAGGTTGGTCGGCCGCACCCAACCTGAGTCTCGAGGACTTTGCACACCGCGTTTCTATTCCTAAGTATGCTGCCAAGCTGGGAATTGATCCTCAGGCTGATTTTATGAATCGACCTGAGTCTCAGGGGCTACTAGGGTCAGCGGTTTTGATTTTTTCCTTCAGGTGCATCCCGGATATTAGGCCAACATGCAGCTTGAGGGCTACTGGCTATACATCTCGGCAGAGATTACATTGCATAATTCGGAATTAAATTCATAAAATCAGCCCATGGCTGAGGTGGTGCACCACCTCGGATATAGTCCGGCGTTGGTGCTCGACTACAATAGACACCCCGGAAGCAGTCCGGCATAAAGCTCGGACGCTAGTGGCTGGCTCCGTAGAGGGCATTTCCAGCATTAAGCTCGGCTAAACTCCTTCAACTTTTTTGAACCAAGGTGATCTATGACACCTTGGATATAGTCCGGCGTTGGAGCTCGGATGCAGTTCAGCGTTGGAGCTTGGCTGTAACAATACTCCTCAGATACAGTCCGGCGGTGGAGCTCGGATACATTCCGGCAGTGGAGCTCGGATACATTCCGACGTTGGAGCTCGGAAGCGGTCCGACGTTGGTGCTCGGCTGCAAAGATACCTCGAATGCAGTCTGGCGTTGGAGCTCGGACGCAAGAGGACACTGTCGCCCGGGAACAACTCCAAACCCGAGGTGTGGCATAAAAATAACAAGGCATTGATAAAGGCCGAAAACTTAAAGGGGCTCCTCGGATACCCGACGTGTAAACTCTTCGGATGCACTTCGGCGATCCTCAAGATTGAAGATGAGAAGATTTGTTGAACCAGTTTTCAAGACCGACGACCGAAGATGAAGAACAGTTCGGAAGAATCGAGGAGTGTCCCCAACTTGAAGACCGGTTCAGGGGGCTACTAACGGTGTCCTGGACTAGGGGGTACTCACCACGTCGTCTCCCGATCAGTTAGATTGGGCCGAGGACCCTCATGGCCGTATACTCATGGGCCAGTTCGGACAGCTCCTGCCGCATACAAGGAAGACTCCAGAAGACTTGGCGCCCAAGACAAGGACTCTCCTAACCCCTAGGCCTCTGGTTCCTTATATAAATCGAGGCCAGGCTAGTCAATAGATGATCCCATATTCATTACTACCATCTCATGGTAGATACATGATGTACTCTGTACTACACCCATATGAATACAATTAAAAGCAGCATGTAGGGTATTATCTCATCAAGAGAGCCCGAAGCTGGGTAAAACGGTGACACCCAAGTTTTTATTGGATTTTTCAAAAGGTTTTATTTGACTTGAGGGGAGTGATTTAAAATTTTTCTTCAAGAGAACTCTCACTCTCAAATATTTTTCTTTATGGCAAAAAATTTATTTGGATTCACCCAAGATCTGCCTTTGACCTTGGAGGTTCTTGCTTTTCATTTGGACTCAAGACAAAATGTTTTTTATTTGGGAAAAGAACTTTTGAAAAAAAAAACCTTTTTGAATTTTGCACTATGGCTTTTGGAAAGTACTTTGCCACTTTCAACTATTCCTTCTTGCCATGGCATTAGTGCAAATCCTCTCCCCAAACCCTTCCCTCACCTTTGGATCATGTTTTACACCTAATCCAGCAAGTTGAACCTCCCCATGTATTTATTTTCCATTCAAATCCTATTCAAATATTTTCTGTCTTCTATACTACCACTTGGAGTTTTACAAAGGAACTCCTCTTTCTGTTTTGATTTTTGGCCCCAAACTTCTTTCCCCTCCTAGTCCTTTGAACCCTCAACCTGGAACCATGAAGATCCACTGGTCTCCAGTTCAAAAATTTCAAACTACATCAGCTGCAAGTTTGGACCAGATTTGCCAAATTTGGTGAAATTCATTCAAAACTTTCTCCAAAAATTCCAAGTAAATTCATGCAGCCCCTGGGTGCTTTGAGTGATCATCTCACCAAGTTATAGCTCCAGAAAAATTTATCTCTTTACCAAAACCTACTGTCGAACACCTGCAATGCATGGTCACTGTCAAGTTTCAGTAAATTCAGAGTTTCAGTTCAGTGCTTGCTGTCGTTTTCTTCAGCGACGGGCATCGATCTCGCCAGTGCCATCGCGTCGCCTTGCTCCTCGTCCTCGCCCTCTTGTTCCTGCACCGCACGAGTGCCTGGCATCTTGCGGGCGTCGGCGACAAGCAGCAGAAGGTGCGCCGCCCCGTGACCGACGCCGGCGGCGGCTTTGCGGACGCCAGCGGGAGACACGGCGCCGCCGACTCCACCCGGCGCCGCCCAAACCACCGGAGCCCGCCGCGTTGCCGTCCACTCCCCCGAATGCGCTGCCGCTCTCGTCGTGAACCCCAGGGCGCGGAGCGCGCTCTCTGCCGCCGTTGAACCCGTGCGGTCACCTCACCGTGGGCAGACGCCATTACGCCAGGGCCAGCTCCGTTTAGCTGCTAAACGAGTCCAGTAACATCCACTGATGCTGCTCGACTGCTCAAACCCCCTGCCAACCCACTGCTCTGCCGTAATAGCTCGCCGGAGATTCTCCGTTCACGGCCACCCCGTCGACCTGCCTATAAATAGGGGCCCCGAGCTTCAACTCGAGCACCCACCAGCCCTACACTTCCCCTAGTGCACGCCCAGCCACTGGAAGAGCCGCAAGGGGGTCTCCTTCCTCGACTCCGGCCGCCGCGATCCGCCACGGGGTCCAGCCCGATTCGCCCCCGTGTGTGCTCCGCAGCCCCCATTCTCTTGCCAGTAGCTTCTCCTTGCATCACCCGTTCTGACCCGCGCCTCAATTCGTACTTTGCAGCCCTCCACCGGAGTTCCCCAACCTCACCCGAACCGCCGTCCGCCGGAGATAGTGTCGCCGTCGACGTGGTGCTCCCCGTTGGACGAGTCCACCACCCACCGACGCGGAAGAAGACACTGAAGCTCTTGGTACCCTCCGTTTCTCCTAACTCGCCGTGGTTCGACGCCGGCGTCCACCGCCGTCTTCGGGCGCCGGCGAGCTTTCAAACCTGACATGCGGGCCCCGCGTGTCAGCCTCTGTTTTTATTTCCCCGAACCGTTTTCTGTTGGCGCCTTCGGGCAAAATACGTTTTCTCCTTGCGCTTGCGCATTCCCAGCCGAAGCGTTTTCTGTTTTCTCAGTTAAAACCCTGGAACTTTTCTGTTTCATTACAGAAAGGTCCCTGGACAGAAACCTTTATAACTTTTTAATGAAAAGGTATTTTTGAGTGATTCTTTTTCTGTCAATCTCCAAATTTTGTCTAGTTTTTTATGGGATTTATTTGAAAAATATTTGGCAAAGTTTCTGTGCATGTGTTGGTTTTCACGTTAGTACCCCGTTTCGTGATTGCCGTAGGTTCCGGGAGAGGGGACGGAGCCGCGAACTTCGCCGAGCTAGACTCCGACTTCTCCGAACCAGGCAAGCATGTTTGAACATTTGATATGGCAGATGTTTTGCATGTTCATGTGAAAGTTTGTGCGTGGCATGTGAGTGTCGATAAATACCTCGTTGCTTGTAAGGCAACGACCCGGTTGTTCCGAAGTTGCGATGACCTCTGATGAGAGGTGGCCTAATCATGTAGTGACATGAAGGGCAGCAAGGTGGTACTGTTGTAGCATGCCAGCCTTGCGTCATCCGACTTTCTTCGACGTTAACGTGGTTGGAGCCACGTTATCGATCTTTTCCCGCATGTTCCAAAGTTGCGATGACCTCTGATGAGAGGTGGCCTAATCATGTGGTGACATGAAGGGCAGCAAGGTGGTACTGTTGTAGCATGCCAGCCTTGTGTCATCCGACTTTTCCGACGTTAACATGGTTGGAGCCGTGTTATCGTCCCTTCCCCTTTCCGTGCTACCACATGTCTCATTGCCAGGAAACGGTTTAGTAAGTTGGTAACCTCTTTCCGTGTACACACCAAACAGAGAGGCCGGGATGATGGTACCTTGGCCCAGGATTAAAGCCAGTCATTCGGTCAGGGGGCATGGGTGTTTCCGGTTGGGACCGAGAGGGGGGGCACCCCCTTATAGCGCGCGTATAGAAATTTGATCCCATGCTACGCGAGGTTGTAGCCTCCCCGACTCAGGGTTTTTCCTGAATGTTGCCGAGGGTGATCCCTGGCTTCGGATGGTTAAATTGGGTGTGTACTGGTTAGACGTGTTCCTTCCAGAACACCGTAGACGAAACTAGTCCCCGTGACTACTGAAATCCGTTGGCTGTGGTTAAGTACAAACTCTGCAGAGTCAATTCTTTCCAAATCATCGTATCCATGATCAGTAATGTAGACTTTACATCCAAATCTATCCGTGTGAAAATCTTGCCCCCGGTAAACAAGCTCAAGCGGTAAAATCTCAGATTTATTGTTATTCCAGTGGATGGACTAACTTTATTTTGTGTCTCATGCTTGTGATAATTTATGTCTCCGAGCTATTGTGTTATTGAGTTGTGATATAAGCCCTTTATGTGACGTCGCGTAGATGTCCGACTGTGGCATGTACTCGTTTCTCACTTTCGATATAAGCCCTTTATGTGATGTCGCTCAGACGTCCGACTGCGGCATGCACTGTCTTTACTTTCTGTTATAAGCCCTTTATGTGGTGTTGCCCCGACGCCCGACTGTGGCATTATTATTCCGCATTTTCCTCTCGAGGAGTCTTTCAGACACTCGTTTGGCACCTGTATTATTATTCCGCATTTTCCTCTCGAGGAGTCTTTCAGACACTCGTTTGGCACCTGTATTATTATTCCGCATTTTCCTCTCGAGGAGTCTTTCAGACACTCGTTTGGCACCTGTATTATTATTCCGCATTTTCCTCTCGAGGAGTCTTTCAGACACTCGTTTGGCACCTGTATTTTTATTCCGCATTTTCCTCTCGAGGAGTCTTTCAGACACTCGTTTGGCACCAGTATTATTATTCCGCATTTTCCTCTCGAGGAGTCTTTCAGACACTCGTTTGGCACCAGTATTACTATTCTGCAGTTTCCGCTCGAGGCGTCATTCAGACCCTCGCTTGGCACCCAGTATTTATTATCTCTGTGTCTGATCGCACTGGTTAACTTATTCATGTGCTTCATGTTTGCATTTGTTATACCTTATGTCCGAACTGTCTTGCGAGTACTTTCATAGTACTCACCTGGCTTGTTGATTTGGCCAGATGTTGACGAAGGCGATCTCTTGGATGAAGAGTTTGATAGCGCGTCCGACGCCTAGAGGAGTCCCAGTCAGTCCTGCGCGATCCCGGATATTGGTCACTTGTATCGTTTACGCTTCCGCCACCCGCAATAAGTCTTCTCGAGCCTCACTCCGACGCTCGAAGAGTTGTAGTATTCTGGAATCATGTCACTCGCCTCGCGATGATATTCCCACCACCGTTTTATCGTGAGTTAGTAGTTTGCCACCCTATCCGCCGTATTGTTTTATCGGCGTGCATGTAATAAATTGTTGGGCAGTCTCTGCTCAACCTTGTATTATATTTAGTACTCCTGGTATTTTTCTTCTGTGACCAATATATTGTCTATCAGTGAGAAGGAATTCTTCCTCACTGGTCCGTAAAAGGGATTGGTTTCTCAATAATTATTTTATTGAAAAACTGGTCGTGACAAAAACCCCGTGTCCATGTTACCATCGCTCCAAGACGCCTAGCTTAGGACCTCTACTACGAGATACGCCTGATATTGAACCGACAACCGTACCAGGACAAAATCCTCTGTTTTTGTTTTGAGTTGTTTCTGCCACAGATTAGAGCAATATGTCGTCCCAGGATTCGGAGGGAGGAAGCTATGTGACTGATTACCTTGTAGACCCTAAGGTCTACGGGAACTTGGAGCATTGTGGTTGGACCACGGAGGAAGAAGAAGACTATGATCCTAGGGGAAAGGAGGAGATGAGCTCAGATGAAGATGAAGTCCCATTACCTCAACCTGGGGACATGCATGTGGAGTTCAAAAAGTCAAGCCTCCCTGATAGAGCAAAGAAACCTAAGATCGAGTTTATCCCTTTTCGCCTCTTGCAGGAGAACAAAGAGGAACTATGCAAAAAGATATGAAGCCTTGAGCAGGAGATCGATGACCTAAGGGAGCAAAATTCTATCCTCAAGCGCAAATTAAGGAAGAAGCCTACGTCATCAACAACTCCATCATCACCACCTCCTAAGAAAGAGACATAAACACATGGGTATGGGCACTCCCCTTGGCAACTGCCAAGCTTAGGGGAGGTGCCCCGGTATCGTATCACCATCACACTTCTATCTTTACCATTTTTCTTAGTTCGATCCTTTTGGTTATATCTTGATCTAGTAGAATAAAGTTTAGTACGATCTAGCTTTGAGTTTTTTTGTTGATCCTTATCTATGTAATCGAGTCCGTGAGCTATATATAATAAAGATTAGTCTTGAGTCGAGGGCTTGGTTATCTTGCTATGATCTTGAGGGAATAAAAGAAAAAAGAAAGAATAAAAAGAAATAAAGAGATCATATTGATCTTATGGAGAGTAATGACTTCACATATAAGGAGTATGATGAATAAAGGTTGTTGAGAGTTGACAAACATAGTTTTGGTCATCGTTGCAATTAATAGGAAGTAATAAATAAAGAGAGATTTTCACATATAAATATACTATCTTGGACATCTTTTATGATTGTGAGCACTCATTAAAATATGACATGCTAAAAAGTTGATGTTGGACAAGGAAGACAACGTAATGGGTTATGTTTTCTCATATCTGAAATAAATTATATTGTCATGGATCATCCAACATGTTGAGCTTGCCTTTCCCCCTCATGCTAGCCAAATTCTTTGTACCAAGTAGCACTACAAAAAAAATACACTTCCGTGATGATATGTGTTTGTCACAGTAGGTCACGTTTTCTGTCATGCATGTACATCCATGACGATTTTATGACAGAATCAAGATAGTCATACCTGTGCTGTGGTAGAAGTGTTCCATGACATTACCAAAATTATCATCACGGAAGTGTCCACTTTCATGAAGATAAATCGCGCGTCATAGAAGTGCTTTCATCAAGGGTGACTAACACGTGGCATCCACCGTAATGGAACGCCGTTAAGCTATCGGGTCCGGTTTTGGATCCGATAACCCGTTAACAACCCGGAGCAATGGTGATTTTCCACGTGTAAAATTCTCATTGGCCGGAGGAAACACGTGTCTGCTCCTCGGTGGGTCAGATGTCGCCCGTCCATTGGAGGAGACATGCCTATGATACGTCGACACGTGGCAGGGCCCAACAGAGGCCCATATAGGTTAAAAGGCCGGCCCAGTCAAAGGCCTGTAGTACTTACTCAGGTACTAGTGGGCCAGCCCAATAACGGCCTGTTTAATAAAGGCCCATTTATGGCCCGAAGCCAGATCTGGCCCGTTAATTGTTCGCCGAATATTTGGGCCCAATTTCAGCCCAGTGAATTTTGGCCTGTTAGAGGCCCGATGTAGACATGTGCCCATTTTAGCCGGGTGTGCCTTTTGGCCTGGGAATGGCCCGTGCTGCCCATGGGCCATATATGGTCTGACGCGACATCTGGCCCACTAACGGCCCGTGATAAAGGTGGCAACAGTTCAGCCCAACGTGACTTTGGGCCTATTAAAGGCCTGTCGTATAATTCGGCCCGTTGATGCATGTACTAAGCTTTCGGCCTCTTAAAGGACCATGATATCAGTGGGCCAACTAAGGCCCAAGATATGTTTTGGCCTGATAACGGCCCGTCATATAACTGGGCCAAAAAAGGCCCGGTCTACATTTCAACCTGCTGAAGGCCCGTCGACGACTAGTGAAAATTGAGGCCCAACATGCATTTTGGCCATCTAAAGGCCCATGGTTTCTTCTGGGCCGTAACAGGCTAGTAGAATATTGAGCCTGTTAATGGCCCACCGCTACCTGGGCCAATCTAAGCGATGGGTCCATAAAAGGCCCAACTAAAATTTGGGCCGAATATAGGCCAGAGCAAGTTGTGGGCCTGGCGCAAAGTGTGAAGGCCCCAATGGCTATTCGCACCCAAGAAAGATGCAGGCCGGCCCAATTGTGGCCCGCTAAAAACCAGGCCCGTTAGAGGCGAATGTTTTGGCCTGGTCGACTACATCAGATTTTTTCTCAGATAGTGAATGATGGCAGTAACTAGTACGAATTAAGAACAAACCTACTCTATACAATAAAGAAATTATGGCATAGTAACTTAGAATAAACCTACACTATACAATAAAGGATTTATGGTATATTACATCCACTGGGCATCGAAGTTCGCCACCAGTGATCATAAAGCGCAACGAAGAAGCAGATTAAAAAACTGGGCACCATTGCAGCGTAACAAAATAATACTAAACCGAGACCACTTCCAAGATAGTTCAAGAAAGGTTAGCCTTGCGCGGGAACTACTGCGCAAGCTGCTGAGCAAGGCTGTGAGACCAGCCTAGCATGTCGGTCATAGCTTCCAGGTGTAGCTGTTTAGCAATGAGGTTCTCATTGGTGTTCTCCGCAATCTTTCTTAGAGATAGGACTTCAAGTCGAAGTTGAGTTGCAGAATGCCTTTCTGCTAGAACTTGGGACTGAAGAAGTCGAACTGATTCAGACAGCGAATTTTGTGAGCTTGTCTGACTGCTAGTCTCAAGTAACTTGAACACTGCATCAAGACAAGACTTTGGGGTTGTCTCGCTATCTTCAAGATGTTTTGCCTTCTTTGCTGCAATATATGTTGGGCTTGTCTCACAGCCTTCAACAGACTTGTGCATGCCATCAGGCATATCACCCTGAAACAAGCAGAGAGATGACAGGTTTTCCACGTGTATAAACAAAGATGATAACTGTGCTGTCAATTCCATCCAATTTCAAATTAGAAAATAAAGAGTAAGTTCAAAATATCAATAACAAAATCTGGCATTGTTCATAATGCGGGGAGCTTCACCACACTACTGGATTACCATGTCAACATAACAAGCATAGATGAAGGGCAAAGACAATCATTGTATCTATTTTGGTTAATGTGCATGGCATGTTGTTCATATCATCAGCCACATCAGTAAGATAAAACAGGAGACGACAAGGTGCAAATGTGGGCTGCTTCACCACACACTGGATTATAGATCCACAAAAACAAGCATACATATAGGGAGTATTGAGTAATGTGCATGGTATGAATAAGGAATTTGGTTTTACAAGTAAAACTTGGAACTTACGGTTCTTGCGAACATGCATTTTGATAGAAACAGCAAACTAAACAGCAGTAAACAATAGGGAGTATGAGCAAATTAAACAGCAGTTGAGGATAAAGGCTTTAGAAGGACTGACTTACATTAACAGTTAACACCGGCTTTATAATGCCCTTCTCCATGTCAAGGGAAGGATAACTCAAGAATTTCAGCACAGGATCTTCTTCATAAGCATTGCATGTACTCTACATTTTGTAGAGAGTAATTATAGATATGATAATACTGGAAGGGATAGAGGATAATGAAGATAAGATGCAGATTCATGCTACATAATCAACTACCAATCCCTGGAAGTACAAGCGTTACAGGACGAAATGTACTTACAAGACCAATGGGCTACACTTCTGCACTGGCATTGTCTGTGTATTCAACTTTTTGGTAAGATTAAATATAGATCTGATATCTTTTAGTAAATGGTGGGCGAGGGAGATAAGATGCAGAATGCTACACAATGAACCAATCCCTCTTCCCATAATACAAGAGTGTTTTGAACACTGGTGTACTGTACAAAACGTTCTTATATTATGGGACGGAGGGAGTAGCTGTTAATGTAAGTACAGTGATAGACGATGTTCAGTCCTTACAAGAGGACTGCAGAGCTAAACCTCTTCAAAAGCATTGGGTTGATTCTAAATTTATGTAAGAGTCCATACGGATCTTATAATGTCCACCAAATGGACGATAACGAGGCTAACATGTGCAGTGATGCTACATAATCAAACAACTATGAAAGTAAGTATGGTCATACAGGGCAAGAGGTACTCACAAGAGCAATGCAGTGTGCAGTATAGTTGCGAGATTCTGTGGTCCCTTGAGAATGAATGTTCTTCTGCTAACAGTTTTCGTACAAGTGAGACGTTAAGGCAAATGCAGAAATGTAGTTCAAATTGTGATGTGATATCATAGACAGTACCTTACGCTGCAGACGAGACCAATGTGTAACAAGATTATTCCAGTCACTGTCTGATAAATGTAGCACCGGAGACTTTACAGAAATTTCGTTTAGAGGCTTGCCATCGAAGTGCGCTTGCCTCAGGTAGGAACGATACTTCATCAACGAGTGCTTGAAAAGCGCAACCAACCCTTGCTCGTCTTGACAATCCAGTTTGGTCCTCGCCTATTTAAAAGAATGAAATCTTGTGTCTTCTGTCAGCAGAAACATATGCAGTAATTACCATGAATAACATTAGTACATTACTTACGCGTAAGTTGCGGAGGAAGACTGGAAATTGTTCTGTGTCTACAGTATAATCTTTCCATGAAGGAAAGATGCGCACAAAGTTCCTGACAACAATATAAGCTTCATCTTCTAAACCGGGAAGAAATGGAATATGGGTTCTATTTGCTGCAATTGGGGCTCTCTCTGGTTCGAAAAGGGATTTGGCAACTGGATTTGGTGTACTCTTTGCTGGAATGGGGGTTTTGCACCGTAGAGCTGGTGCTATGTCAACTGGCATCATCATACTGTTTGCTGTAGTTGGGGTCTGCTGAGTTGGGGCATCAGAAATGACCAGTGTAGTAGGGCTAGAGTCTGCTAGAGTTGGGGTGTTTTGCGGGTCAGGTGATATTGCAACTACACCTAATGGGCTATTTGATTTATTAGGTGTCACTACCTTTTCCAAATACTTTGCTTGTGCTCCTCCGCGATCAGCAATTTCCCTCTTCCTTTTGAACGTCTGATACACAAGAACATCATTTGAATGGATAAATATGGTATGATGACAGATGGAATATGTACTGAAAATGGATAGGCAGGGCGTATTCACATACACGATGTGTAAACTAAGCTAATGGCAGTGCAACAAAGTAGAAGCAATGCAAATCATCATTTGCAAGATATGTGCGACCAATATAACCTTGGAAAGTTAGAGCAAGCACCTTGATGGGTGAATAAGATAGGGCATCTGCCTCTGACTCCTCCACTAGGGAGCTACATTGACTTAGGTCTCCCTCTAGCTCAGAATCATTGTTAGGATCATATTCTAAGCATGAATCTGTAGGTGGAGAGCGTTTGCATTGCATTGCATCCAGACTTGATTTCAGTCCCTTAATGCCAAGTTTGACAACCATGGCATTGTTCTGCTTTATTATTTTCATGCGCGCAAGCTCATAATCATTATGATGCTGTTCAGAATCTGAGATTCATGAAAACATAAAAAGTAGTCAGATTATCTATGGAATGCATTGCGGAGTCAACTCGAAGAGTGTCTCCCTATAAACCCATGCATATGCAAAGTTCACCCCCCAACCATGCTGATCAGACCACACATAGAAATACAAACCCCTTATGTCTCTATAACAGGCAGACACACATTTCAAAACTGAAGTAGGAACATTAGAATCATATCAAATTCATATTTGAACAAATAAACCAAGGAATTATGAGTGGCATAATGTTTAGCTTCAAGGGTGGAGTGTTGGTAGTGCGACACAAAGCAAGTAGGCAGATTGTATTCCATGTAAAAGATCGTAGCCTTTGTAAAAGCTGGAAATGACACTTTCTTTCTATACAATGCAGTATTCGTTGCCCATACATGATGGAAGAGATCACACAGAGAAATACTATTCACTCATGTCTACGGTTCCAGTATTTTGAAACAGGGTGGTCCACCCTAAAAGAATATTGACAACAAATATGAGAAGGCAAGCATAGGTGTAGTGAAGCAATCATTTACTTGTGAGCTCACTAGGACAAGTATGCAGAATTGTAACTGCAGTAAGAGACCGTCCAAAATCTGAATCAAGAAGTTTGTCTAGCACTTACTGTTTGCAACTAATCGACGTGAATAATTGGATATCATATCGAATGAGTAAGAAAGCCAAGTAAAATTGTCAACAAACCTGGCCTGCAGTAGTAATCTGGGTCAATGTCACTACGACCAACAATCCAAAATGACTAGTGTCTGTTCCTAGGGCCAGAATTTTGAAACCCTGTGAACTTTACAGGTACTAAAGATTACTGAAATACATATGAACCATTAAGTGTAGGTAGCACTCAACACACAACAAACCCTAATGACAGTCCTGCCTAATGAGTAATGAATCAATTAGAAAATGGGTGATGAGGAGTGGCTGCTGAAGTGATGAGTGTTGAGGACGTATACCAGGATAAATCGGGTTGGCTTAGTGGGTGCTGCACGCCTGAGCCCTGAACGGACTGGGAAGGTAGGCACGGCGGCGTGCCCGGGCAGCGGTGACGCTGTAGGGCGAGTGCCTCCTGACCTCCTGCTAGTCCGGCGTCTCCTCCTAGAGTCATGCCGTCCGGGGACGGCAAGTCGCCGACGAGGCAGGCAGCTGGGGGCAAGTAGAGATTGGAAGCACGCAGCAGAATAGAGGGGAATCGAGGCCTGGGACGACCCAAAATCACAGGGTGGGCCGGCCCACCGTGGGCACCCTGTAGAGATACACACCCGAGCGGTGAACATGCATTTTTGAAACTAAATTAGGAACATTTAGCTGACCAATTAAACGACTCTGTTTTAATAATATCAGATTTGTATTTGAACAACTAAGCTTGTTTAGCTTGATGGGTGGAGCAGTGCTATTATGACACGAAGCACGTATTCTGATCATATAGTGATCATAAAAGGGGGAAACCCTAAGCATTTTTTTAGCAAAAGAGGGTTTCCCCTCCGATTTCTATCAAAGAAACCACCACAGAACCAACATGGTCAATTAAACCCTAAGCATTATCAATTAAACTGTATTATCACTGTGCCATGGCAGATTTAAAGCTGCAAACCGGAGAAATGATATTTAGCATCCATTGTTTGCTTCGAACTAAGAACTAAATTCTAAGAGCTAAAAAGAAAGTAGAGTAACCAAGTTACGATCTATTTTCTGGTTGAGATCAAAAGTTGAGGAGATATGAAGTACCACCTCTCTTGCGGTGTCGTGTAGGCATCGGGGGTGCGGTGGCTGTCGGTGGCGTTGAAGCAGATCTGTGACGGTAGACGGGTGCATTGGGGTATAAGTCCCGTTGCGGTGGAAGAGAAGGTCGTGTGAGCGGCCCCGGCAAAGAGGACGACATCGCCGATGAAGCGAGAGGACGCGATGCAAGGCTCTTGGTCCGTCGCCATGGATGAGAAACGTCCATCTCTAGCAGTGGACGACGCCGTCTTGGTAGGCGCTCCGACATGGTGGAAGACGGTGGCGATAGATGGGGTGGAGGACGGCGACGATGGAAGGGGTGGCAGACGAAGGAGGCTGGTGTGCGGATGGTGTTCTAGCGTGGACGGTGTATGAATAGGAAAATGGAGGGAGAGGTACGGGGAACCATGTTTTTGGGACACGCCTGTCTGAAATATGGGGAAGTTACGAACTTAGCCCCCGTTTAAAATTTGGATGTCTCGTCGGTTGGGGATAGGACGGTAATCTCGCATCTCGCCAATATTTGCCCAGAGCGATTTCGGGCGAGGAGAGGGTGTTTTAGCGCCCATGGTTTGCGCCCACGGTGTATGAACGGGACTGACAGGTAGGGCGGTTGTGTCACGTCTGAGTGAAGTTACAAACTGCCCCTATTGAAAATATTTGCCTACATCGATTTCGGCCGAGTCGAGTTTGTTTTGCCGCCCACCGTGTATGAATGGGGAATTGGAGGGAGAAACAAAGGTCTTTCGGATGAGCTTGAATCAAATGTGTTTTGCCGCCCATGTTTGGCGCCCACCGTGTCGGAATGGGCTCAGAGGCGGTCGTGTCACGTCTAATTGAAGTTACTAACCTACCCCTATTGAAAGCAGTGGAAATCTGGCCGATGGATTGTCCGTGTAATGGGTAGACAGTAATTTCCATCTCCCAAACACTTGGCTGCGGGTAGCCGACGTGGGAGTGGACATTTTGCCGCTTCTTTCGAATTTTGGGACAATAAGCATCCACGTTTACCCCGGCAACTAAATTCGAATCCATTTTGTATTTCTATACGAATCTTTATAAATCATTATATGTGTTTTTATATATCTTCAAAAGCACGACAAAGATGTATTCCACTGTCATATATGAATATGATTTACAAATGCCGATACTCAAATTCAGAAGCTAGAATCCAGTTTAAGGTGAATTCGAATATTTGGAACACTTTATGTCCAACTCAAATGTCACACGCAGCATAATGTGTACTCCCATTTAGATATGTACACAAGTGATGTATCAAGATTCAAATACCGAGTCAATCAACCAAGAATGTACATAACTAACAGACATATAAACACTTATAGAGTATATGGATCAATAATATCAACTAACATACATAAGCCAGGCCGTTGTACTTTTTTACTAGAACATCATCCTTTTTTTAGCGAAGCTACTACAGCATCTTGGCCCTTTACGTTGCGTGCCACTTATGGTCCATCTATACTACTATTATTGCTGAATGCACATTCAGCCCGATTGGCATATTTGTAGGTCTGGCACAAGCAATCAAAATGAAATGTCTCCGAGTCTTATCAATTAATACAGACTTGTGCTCAAATAAAATTACAAACCAAAAACAAAAACAATTATTACATGATCTCTAAAACAAATGGTTTGATTGATTACATGAACAAACAACACAAAGGTTATTCAACGATGGAAAGAACATTTCACCTATGATTTACCAAGTGGGAATTTAATTTCCTTTTTTCCTTCAGGACCTTAACAATGCGGTCAGTCTCAGCTTGCTTCGTTTTGAAATCCACCAAATATTTAATGGTTGTCTTGAGTACTGCTTGTGATTGTGCTGTTTGCTTCCTCAACATGTCAACTTCATCTCTAAGTGCAGAAGCAGAATCTCTTTCTACCACTAGTTTAGCCTCTAGAGCATCAGCAGTTGGCAATTCATGATGCACGATTGGGCCGGTGCCACTGCTGTGGGATGATACAACGTCCATGGGGACCTCGCTCTTTGATCTTGGGCTAACCTGTTTTGCCATTAAAGTTCCGATTGGATTCCGAAAAGTTGAAGTTAGCAAAACATCTCAACTGGGAGTTATAACAGCAAACCAGTTAAACAAACAAGGAATTAAAGAGTTTCAATTGGATGCTGAAAAGTAGTTATTAACATCATTGTAACCGGTTGTTGCAGCAGCAAAGCAGTTAAACAAACAAGTTTTGCAAAAGGTACCTGTTGTGGCATTGGAGTTTCTCTTGGATCCTGAAAAGTTGAGTAGCCAGTAACGTGATTAGAGCAACCGGTTGCAGCAGCAAAGCAGTTAAACAAACAAGTTTTGCAAAAGGAACCTGTTGTGGCATTGGAGTTTCTCTTGGATCCTGAAAAGTTGAGTAGTCAGTAACTTGATTAGAGCAACAAGTAACAGCAGCAAACTTGTTACACAAATATATTTTTGAAAATGTACCTACTGTGCAATTGGACTTCCAATTCGATCCTGAAAACTTGAAGTTGGTAAGATGATTACAGCAACAAGTTACAGCAGCAAACCAGGTAAACAAGGAAGTTTCTGAAAACATACCTGTTGTGCCAACGGAGTTTCAGTTGGATCCTGCAAACTTGAATGTTAGCAATCAATAAATAAAGTTTTGCAAGAGCCATAAGAAACTAACATCAAACTAGTAAAACTAACCGGTTTTGGCAACGTATTTAATTACACATGAACTAGTAAAACTAACAAGTTCTTGGCAACGTATTAAAGTAACAAGTCGGTACCATTTACCAGCAACACAGACATCTGTAAATTTCTTTGATGTAAGCAAAATGATTCCAACACATATATAAGTTAAAAAGACGGTGTCCCTCATATAAACCTGACAGTTGTCTATCTATGAACATGCAAACATTACTAGTGCTACAAGTGATAACAGCAAACCATTTAAACAAACAGGGTATCAGAACGTAAATTACACGTGAATTCTGCTTCACCCTAGAAGTACATATGACCAGCTATCTACGTGCTTAAGTAGCTATTTAAGTTCAGGCAAACAGGTAATTCTTAACAGTAAGTATCAAACACATACATAGGCACAGTCTATAATAGGATTAACAGGCTATGGCATTATGTAATTAGTAGCAAACTAAATTAAGCCAAGCAACGTAATTGAACAATTTTGCAATAAGTGGCTAACTAAAATTCGAGAAGCAGATAACTGAACTTACGCTAGCTCTTTGTACAGGCACACTGCAACTTCTTTTTCGCTTACAAGGTTCTACGAA
The DNA here is from genome assembly GCF_018294505.1 of Triticum aestivum. NCBI lineage: Eukaryota > Viridiplantae > Streptophyta > Magnoliopsida > Poales > Poaceae > Triticum > Triticum aestivum. Next base: position 456,511,141 of record NC_057796.1, read on the forward strand.
GGAGTCCATGGCATCAATTGCTTGGATACGCAGTCCCAATACTTCTTTCTTCGCACACTGTATTGGTAAGTCGCATGGTTAATCTGGTAAGATGGTGCGTCCTTGATATGTTATATGAGGACACGTAGTCAGACTAGTTGTAGCCACACACATCACACTGGCTTTTACTGTATATTTCATGCGATTACATTTGGCATATCGAGATCTAAGCAATCTACAATAGGATGAAAAGACTGGCATCCTTCACATTATTGGCGAACTCAGTTCATAGAAACAAGCAATTCAACCATTATGTGGGTAAATCAAAAGAGCCACTAGAATATTTTTCACTACCCCAATCATACACACAAAAAGGGGCGACGCCACCATAGGGGCTGGTATGGGCGGCCGCCTCGGGTGGCTGGAAAGTGTGCACCTAGTTTGAGTCGTCCAGGTTGGCCCAACGCACAAGCAGGCAATGTAAAAAATGAAGAAAAATGTTTCAATTTGGATGGGCCAATAACGTAAGTGCAAGGCAAGCCCTATAGCAGGCTCGCGGCCCAAACGAGCGCCTCCCATATCGATCGACAGTAGGAAAAATCCCAATTTGTTCGCTCCAGCCTCCAGTCTGGTTCGCTCCTAACCTAGCCGCCGCTGGACAGACCGACACAACACTTCCTCGCGCCCTTGTTGGAGGGCGGTCGCCGGGCTTCAATCGAACGGAAGGATAAGAAGATGAAGATCCAACCCTGGGTGTAGCCTGCGTGGGAGGCAGCGGCGGAAGCATGGGAATGGCATCGAGCTTGCGCAAACGGACAGTCGCAGCTTGCAAGAGTAGCATGTGCAACGAGCAGGTACATCACATCCCTGATTATATCTAATTCAACTGTTCAATTTCTGGCCAATAGTTAAAGCCGACGGTGTTGTAAAACTGCTTGTATGTAGGGAATCCATGAGAAAATGAAACCAATTTCTGCTTATTTTATAACTCCCCCAATCAATACTGAACTAACTGAATCTGATGTATCTAATCAAGTTTCCGGTGCAAACATACAAGCTCATGTTGTTCTTGAGCCTGAAGTGTCTAATGAACAGACTGCTAATGAAGGATTTGATGCAAACATTTTACACGCTCCTGGTGATGAACATATAGTGTCTAATGAGGGATCTAATGCAAGCATTTTGTAAGCTCCCATTGAAGGATTTAGTGTCTAATGATGATCTGCTATGTTGAGAGAGACATAGAGATTTGCAGGCATTGATGACAAGCAAATTATAGTACATTTTCATGGCTTGAGGAAACGTCGAGGCCATCTACCAGAAAGTCCCCGTATCATGACAACGTAGCATAAATACTTTTCTAATCTGTTGTTTGAAACTATTGGCATACTTGTGCAAGATAGATATATTGATATGCAGTTTGCACACTGGTTATAGGTGCACTTACACTTCAATATTTTCAGCCAGAGAACGAATAATTCAAGCAGGTACAGACCATGTTAGTAGTCCTTGTACACCATGTTGCATTTTGTGTTTTTTGGTGCTTGCATCATTTAGTGTTTTATAATCTGAACTACTTTGGATCATTAGCTAGTTTTCAAGGTGCATGTAGCTTCTTCACATTTCTCAAGTTATGTTGATTTTGGAGTGCAAGTGCCTTCATATTTTTTAAGTTAAATGTTCGCCCCTGGTAACTTGAATTCGTGGATCCGCCACTGCACACAAATCATACACGCATGCCAGTACGAATTAAATGAAATGCAGGGACTTACGCTAGCTCGTTGTATAGGCTCACTGCAGCTCTGCTTGCGCTTGGGATGTTCCATGTACAAGTCCATGTTACCACTTGCTTGGATGTGCAGGCCTTGTGCTCCTTGCATCCCCCTCTGCATTTTGACACGGCGAATGGTTGATCAAATAAGAGGAATCGACCTTGTTGTTGTACCGGAGGACAGATACTTACAAGGTTATACGGGTGTGCAGGATGTGTACCAGATCCCGTAGCGCCGTCACGCTTCGCTAAAAAATGGTTTTGCTTGTTTCAGATGATATCTCCAGAAGAAATAAGAGTTAAAGTCAGAGTTGCATAGGCGTGTAAGCTAAGAGAGCAGTGAAAGGATATCCAAACATCGTCAGAACAGTGCACAAGGGAGTGATGTGTGGATACCTAGTTTGGGCCGGTGTTTGGGCTTGCTCGCCTAGCTAGAGTGCGGGTCTTCAGAGCCGTTGAGGGTGATGCGCTGGTGTTGGCTGGCCGCGCACGGATGCAGATCTTGTGTGGCAGCGGAGCGCTACGATGCGGTGGACAAGACCGTTGGTGAAGCCCCAACGGCCTCGGGGGGCGGAGGTGCGATGATGTGCTCGGTGAAGTAGCCCCGGTGAGGTGGGAGACGGCGTCGGTGAAGCACACCTGATGCGGTGGAAGTCGGTGTCTGTGATGCACGTCGGATGCGGCGGCCGACGTTGTCGGTGGATCACCCGGTGCGGTGGATGAGGGCGTAGATGAGGTAGCTCCGGTGCGGTGGTGAAGCACGACCGTCGTCTTCGTCATCCGGCAAAGAGGTGGGGAAAGAGACGAGACGAGGGGCGATTCGAACTTTGCTTGGGTTGGCGGAGAATTGGGGATTTGAGCAATCTGGGCGCGGAAGGGGACGATGGAGAAGGGAGATTTTGCAGGGTTGGAATTGGGGCCGCCAGATTGTCGGTGTACAAAAGTAGGGGCTCTCCTTTTGACCCCTTTACTTGTGCACGGACAGTCAGAGCCACGCGCCACGGCCACACTTAGCAGGACAGAGGAGGGAAGCCGGAGAGAAGCCGAAGGCACAAGGCGACCAGAGGCAACGCCAAGACCAGAAACACAAAGACCAAAGGGGCGAGGTGGACTCCCCCGGCAAGACCCTTGCCGGGGCGGCCTCTGCGGCCCCGGCAAGAGCCTTGCCGGGGCAACTTGCCCAACACCAGCAGAGCGAGCCACCCTTGAGCCCAAAGGTTCCGAACGCCGTCAACAACTACATTGGAACCAGGACTCGGGAGGCACCTCCGTGGTGGCATGCAGATCTTTGTCAAGATCATGAATGCACAAGATCAGATGAGGATCAAAAGACGGCGACCCTCGGCGGGATCCTAGCCGAGGGAATCCACAAGACCCCCGGCAAGCGCCTTGCCGGAGCCGAATGCAACGCCACGTCAAGACCCTTGCCGGGCCCCCGGCAAGACCCTTGCCGAAGGCATCAGCGGGGCCGCAGTCCGGCCCGCATCGACCAAGACTCCTCCGCCGTTCACATGCAGCTGCCAGCCCAACCAGCTGGGCAGGCACCTGCGTGGCAACATGCGGCTTCCAGGCCAACTCAGCAAGCACCTACGTGGTGGCATGCAGATCTTCATGAAGGCCCTGCCATCGCGCCACCTCAGCAGCCTGCCTGCCTACATCGCGCTGCACACATCGCTGGCCTGGGCGCATGTCGAAACGAGGCGGAGGGGCGACAGACGGGACGGGCCTCGTTCCCGTCCCCGATAAAGCTAATGGACACCTAAGTAGCGCATTTAATGCGCTTTGTCCCGTAATGCCGGGCTATAAGCTCGCGCACTATACACCTTTCCACCTCCTGTGTGCCACTGTGGCAACCCCTTTTTGCCTATAAAAGGAGGCCCGAGGCGACCAGGAGATGGATTCGGCTCTTTGGAACTAAGCAGCCACCGTAGCTAGTTCGAGAGCTCAAGAACACTCTGAAATACATCCACCAAAGCAGGACTAGGGTATTACGCATCTTCGCGGCCCGAACCTGGGTAAACGACCCGTGTGCTTCATGTCAGACCTGCTCTTTGCACAACCTCGCGCCCGCCGACCGTAGAAGGGAACCCAGTGACCCCATAGGTGTCGTTCCCACCGACATCTTTGGCGCGCCAGGTAGGGGGTTGGCGCAGTTGTGAGAATCCGTCCTAGCAGTTAGCCTAGCAACTCTTCATCACCATGGCTCCCAAGAAGAAGGCGGCCACGACGGTCGGTTTGTCGGGAGCCGGACGGCCCGTACCGGTGTGGGCGAGCAGCGGGCCGGTCGCGGATAGGACCCGAGGCGCGGCCCGCGATCACCAACATCGCTCTGGCAATCAGAGCCTGGCGAGCAGCGTCGTTCATGCGCGATACGACGGGCCGCACGCTGCAAAATCCAGAGACGGAGCTGGGCCCCCCGCAGGCGGCACGGGGCCCTCCGGGGGCATCGCCGTGCCACCCATGGGCGGCATGGCGACCTCCAAGACGCCCACCCGGCGCCCACAGCACGCTCTTCCCATGGTGTGCGCGATGAGCAGCGTCACCACACAGGTGACCCTGGACACCGCCGTGGGAAGAGCCCTGTGCATCATCTGCGGGACGAAGGAGGCCAGCATGCCCGCCGAAGTGCTGGCGAAAATGGCACGCAGCCGCTGGGCCATGATAGAGCTCCTTCTAACGTGGTTAGAAGTCGAAGCGCGCCACGGTCCACGCAGCTTTCGCCACCACCCACGCCAGCAGAAGCTTTGGCACGCGTGCAGCTGCTCCTCGACTTCCCTCCTGCTGCGAAGAAGCTCGAGGAGTGGAGAGCCACCATCCGGAGCCTCGTCACCATCGCCAACAAAGACGATCCACGATCGGCGGGGCCCTCGGGCCGGCGCTCCATCGAGCCACCACATGCCAGCGGTGGTAGGACCGGGGGAGCTGTAGCCATGGTACACTCTCCTCCCCCGCGCCAGTTGCCGCCGGTGCCGGTCCGTCATGACGACGCTTGTGATAACATTTCTATAGCGTCGTCCGACCCACGGACCCACCGCGATCAGCGCCAAGTTCTTCGGGAGCGAGCCCATGAAGACGCTCGAACGACCATCGAGCGCCGGCGCGATACACGCCACCAGTCGGATAAGCGGGCAGGGCCCGGTATGGACCACCCAGCACCGGGGGGCTCCGGCGGCCTACCTTACGAGGTAGGTTGCCCAACCTTTACCCGTGAGCTGCGGCAGTTCCAGTGGCCATCCCACCGCACGTTCAAGCCCGACGTCGGCGAGAAGTACAACGACAAGATCCATCCGTCGGAGTTCCTCAACATCTACACCATCGCGATGCAAGCAGCTGGAGCTCGCGACGACAAGGTGCTTGCCAATTACTTCCCGTTGGCACTGAAGCCCAACGTCATGTCTTGGTTGATGCACTTGTCGACAGATTCCATTTCTTCTTGGTCGGATTTGTGCCATGAGTTCGTCGGTGCCTTCACTGGAGGCCACCAAGCTCATGGCCAGGCCAGTGATTTGCATATCATTCCCCAGAAGGAAGGGGAAACCCTGCGCAAGTACATACAGAGGTTCAGCCGGGTGTAGTAAAACATCCCCGATGTTCATCCCGCCGCCGTGATTAGCGCATTCCATCAGAACGTGCACAATCGCAAGATGCGTGAAGAGCTGGCGATGAAAAAGTTTAAGGATGTGGCTGAAGTTTATGTTCTGGCCGATAGGTGTGCCCGGGCTGAAGAGGGAAGGAAGTACCCCGGCGAGGACGCCGGCGTGGAAACTGACTCTACTGATGAAGACACCGCCGCCCCGATGAAGAAGGGCCGGCATCACAACAGGAAACACAAGGGCAAGGCCGTGCTTGCCGTCGAGGGATCCGACGACACCGGTGCCGCCAAGAAGGCCAAGGCAGACGACCCCGACAAGGAGATTGCTAGGTGCGCCACCTGCCGGGCCTTGACAGCCGCCGACAAGCCAGGAAGCTCCGACAAGCAGTGTTGCAAGATCCACCGCACCAAGGGCCATGGCCTCCAGAACTGCCGATAGGTCGAGCTGCTTGCTAAGAAGCAAAAGGCCGAGTATGAGAGGCGGGACAAGGAGAAGGGTCAGGATGGTGCCGAAGGATCCGACAAGAAGCGTGGAGGCAAGGAGGCCGACGCGGCAAGGATAACCAGCAAGAGAGGCCCACTCGGGGCCGTGATAAGAAGCAGGAAGACGATGATCATGACGAGGACGACGAGTCCGGCGAGCAAGAGTTTCAGAAGGCTACAGAGGCCATGTGTGTCAATGGTGGCGCCTCACTGCACACTTCTCACCGCCAGCTCAAGCAATGGGCGCGTGAGATTACAGGAGCAGAGCCATCATTCGACGCTCAGAAGCCACTGAAGTGGTCCAGCATGCCCCTCATCTTTGACGCCGAGGACCACCCTGACCGCACAACTGCGGTCGGGTGTTTGCCGTTGTTGGTCTCGCCAATGATACGCAACCTCAAGGTGAACAAGATGCTGGTTAACGGCGGGGCCGGCCTGAACTTGATCTCACCCATCGTGATCAAAAGGCTGCAAATTCCTGATGGAGACCTCGAGGAAACGGGTACGTTTCAAGGGGTCAACCCGGAAAGGGCCAGCCGAAGGGGAAGGTCACATTGCCTGTGACATTCGGGGGCGAGTTGAACTACAGGACGGAGAGGATTGTCTTCGATGTAGCTGAGATCCCCTTGCCCTACAATGGGATCCTCGGCCGCCCGGCACTAGCCAAGTTCATGGCAGCGTCGCACTACGCCTACAACATGCTGAAGATGCCTGGGCCGATGTCCATCATCACCGTCCCCTCCGACAAGAAGGACGCGCTGATTTGTGCTGACCAACTCTACTGAGAAGCAGTTGCAGCAGCTGCCGCCAAGGCACTTGCTCCTGCCGTTGAAGCCCCAGGAGTTAAGAAGAAGACCGGCAAGACCTCTCGCACCCACTCCGGCAAGCGCACCTCTTCGGAGTGTTGTGCTACCACCGAGGACGTGCCAGAGGGCTCCACCGGCAAGAGCAAGAAATCCAGAGCTGCACCACCAGAGACCAAGAGTGTGTCCGTCAAGGAGGATGGCATGGGAGGGGTTTCACCATAAGCTCCACCCTCGACAGCAAATAGGAAAGCGCGCTCGTCACTTTCCTACAGGCGAATGTCGATGTGTTTGCATGTCAAGCATCCGACATGCCCGGTGTTCCCAGGGAAGTGATTGAGCACGATCTTGCTGTCTGTCCCCATGCGCGGCCCGTCAAGCAGAAGGTCAGGAAGCAAGCTTTGGAATGGCAGGAGTTCATCATAGAGGAGATCAGGAAGTTGGAAGCGGCGGGCTTGGTGAGAGGAGTGCTCCATCCGACGTGGTTGGCCAATCCGGTGGTGGTGCGCAAGGCGAACGGGAAGTGGAGGCTGTGTATTGATTACACAGATATCAATAAGGCTTGTCCTAAGGACCCCTTACCATTGCCGCGCATTAACCAGATTGTTGACTCCACGGTCGGATGCGATCTGTTATCATTCCTCGACGCCTACTCGGGCTACCACCAGATCTTCATGACAAAGGAAGATGAAGAGAAGACAACATTCATCACCCCATGTGGTACGTATTGCTTTTTACGGATGCCTTTCGGGTTGAAGAGTGCTGGCTCGACATTCGCAAGGGCGGTCCAAATTGGTTTTGAGCCCCAGCTACATAGAAATATGGAAGCTTATATGGATGACATAGTGGTCAAAACCAAGGACAAGGCAACCCTTGTACAAGACTTAGAAGAGATGTTTGCCAACCTACGCAAGATCAACATCAAGTCGAACCCTGAGAAGTGTGTCTTCGGCGTCCCGTCCGGCAAACTTCTCGGGTTCTTTGTGTCGCGGCGTGGGATCGAGGCAAACTTGGACAAGATCAAGGCTATCGAGCAGATTGAGGCACCCAAGCGGATCAAGGATGTGCGTCGGCTCACTGGCTGCGTTGCCGCCATGAGCAGATTCATCTCCATGTCCGCTGAGCGTGCCCTTCCCTTTTTCAAGATCTTGAAGAAGGCGGGCCCAATGGAGTGGACCCCAGAGGCCGGGGCAGCGTTGCAGGATCTGAAGAAATACCTTTCCTCTACACAAATACTGGTTGCGCCTAAACCACAAGAGCCGTTGCTGCTGTATCTGGCAGCGACAAATCAAGTGGTCAGTGCCGCACTAGTGGCGCAGAGGGAGGTCGATGAAGAGGCAGTGGCGACAGCGGGACTGGCGGATGGCAAGCGAGAGATTCCCCCAGCAGGGCCCAATGCCGGCAAGGAAAGGCCCCCAGCAGAGTCTGACACCATCAGGATAGGGCCCATGCAATCAAATGAGGTGGTGCAGAAGAAGAAGATGATGCAGCACCCGGTTTACTTTGTCAGCTCCCTCCTGCAGGGGGCTAGGTCAAGGTACTCTGGTGTGCAGAAATTGCTCTTCGGCCTCCTTATGGCCTCGAGGAAGCTGGATCACTACTTCCAAGCACACGAAATCACCGTCGTCACCCGCCTCCCGTTACAACGGATACTGCACAACCCAGACGCAACCGGAAGGATTGTGGAGTGGGCCTTGGAGCTGTCGAGCTTTGGTTTGAAGTTTGAAAGTACTTCGACAATCCAGAGCGGAGTCTTGGCGGAGTTCATTGCAGAATGGACCTCAACACCTGACGAGGAAATCCAGGAGACCACTCTCCCCGACAAGGAGGCAAGTCGCGACTGGATCATGTACTTTGATGGGGTTTTCTCGCTGCAAGACGCCGGTGCCGGTGTGCTGCTTGTCGCACCCACCGGAGAGCACCTCCAGTATGTAATCCAGATGCACTTTCCCAGCGACATGTCCACAAACAACACTGCCGAATACGAGGGACTGCTTGCCGGTTTAAGGATCGCAGCAGACCTCGGGGATAAGAAGCTCATCATCAGGGGTGATTCACAGCTTGTCATCAGACAAGTTAACAAGGATTATCAGAGCCCGTTGATGGAGGCCTATGTAGATGAGGTGAGGAAGCTGGAAGAGCGCTTTGACGGTATACAAGCAGAGCACGTTCCCCAAGTGGAGAACGACATCGCCGATTACCTGTCAAAGCGCGCTGCCTTCAAACTGCCTGTGGAACCAGGTACTTTTGTGCTTCGGCTAACTCAACCATCCGCCGAACCATGAACGGGGCAGAACAAGCGGAGGAAATCAGACCCCGGCAAGTACTTTCCCGCCGAGCCCCCTAGGGCCACCGGCAGGTGTAATGTCATGGGTACTGAGCCTGCCGAGGGGCAGCTAGCTCCGGCAGGGCACCAAGCCTTGGCCGTAGAGATGGCCGCCCCCATGGCAGAAGAGATGCCTTTGGTCCTCGCCGTCGAGCCCCAGCCTCCGGCATGGGCACATCATACCGTCCGTTTCCTCCAGACAGGGGAATTTCCTGAGGAGCAGGAAGAAGTGGAAAAAGTAGCCTGTCGGTCTGGCTTGTACCAGTTCGCCGACGACGTCCTGTACAGAAAAAGACCGAACGGTGTGAAATTGAAGTGCATCCCCCGGGAGGAAGGACTGGAGCTGTTGGCAGAGATACATGGAGGCATATGTGGCTCCCACATAGGGTCGAGGGCACTTGCCGGCAAGGCATTCCGGCAAGGCTTCTTCTGGCCCACCGCCCTCCAGGATGCAACGACACTAGTAACCATTCGAAGAAGCTTCATCAACCAGCTCAAGCCCTTCAAACAATCCCTCTCTCCTGGCCGTTTTCGGTCTGGGGGCTCGACATACTAGGCCCTTTCCCTCGTGCTATCGGGGGCTTTGAGTACTTGTATGTTGCAATCGACAAGTTCACAAAGTGGCCGAAGGTGGAGGCAGTGAGGAAGGTAACTGCACAATCAGCCGTCAAGTTCTTCAAAGGGCTAGTCTGCCGTTTTGGTGTGCCAAACAGAGTCATCACCGACAATGGCACGTAGTTCACAAGCCACACCTTCATGCAATATATCCAAGACCTCGGCAGCAAGGTCTGTTTCGCTTCCGTGGCATATCCACGGAACAACAGCCACGCGGAGAGGGAAAATGCTGAAGTGTTGCGAGGCTTGAGGACAAAGACTTTTGACAGGCTGCACAAGAGTGGAAGGCGCTGGATTGATGAGTTGCCGGCAGTTCTTTGGTCGATCAGAACGACGCCAAATCGAGCCACCGGCCAGACACCCTTTGCCCTGGTATATGGGGCAGAAGCAGTTCTCCCCATGGAACTCACATACGGGTCACCTCGAGTGCTCGCTTATGACGAGCTTCAGCAAGAGAAATTGCGGCAAGATGACGCAACACTCCTTGTGGAAGATCGTCTTCGGGCGGCTGTGAGAGCAGCACGCTACCAGCAAGCCTTGCGCCGCTACCTTAGCCGCAAGGTTCATGCCCGAAGCTTTGAGGAAGGCGACCTTGTTCTTCGGCGCGTTCAGTCGGCCAAGAATTCCAACAAGTTGACGCTGAAGTGGGAAGGCCCTTATCGGGTAATATGAGTCACCAGGCCCAGTGTAGTCCGCCTGGAGACCGAAGATGCTGTCCCAGTGAGCAACTCCTGGAACATCGAACATCTTCGCAAGTTTTACCCATAAGGTGCGGTTGCCGGGCCTCCCGACAAGCCACCTTTTGTACAAGCTTTGCCGACAAGGCATGTAACCCTCTGTACAAAGCCAGGCGCATACCCTGAGCATAAATAAACGAAGCGCTCGCGCCCTAAGTTTTAGCATGCATGCTAGGTTAAGTCTCTCCCTCGGTTAGGCTTGATAGTGCTTAGCGGCGGCTAACCCCTAGCCTAGAGGTTGAGTATGTGTCTTTCTGTCCTCTTTGGTTCACAGGGCACGTGGACACTTCCGCTGAGCCGCTTGGGAAAAAGAGGACGAACCGGCGCCCCGGCCCTGGCGAGCCATGACTGCCAGGGGCTGAAGACACAAGGATCCAACCACGGCAAGCCAAGGTTGCCGGGGGCTGCGGATTTAGATAAGTCCTTCATCCCCTGTTGTGCATTTCCGTATGGAACTGGGACAAATGAAACCTCGTTTTACTCCGAAACCACCGTGCTCCCCCTTCTTCTTGTACCCAAGCCCCTGGGATAGAACCGGGTCGTAGACGCGGTGGCAAGGAAATAAATGAGGGGCCTAACTCTACTTCGCCCCTGCCTCCGCCAAGAGCGCGAGAATGGTCGACTGAAGTGGGGGGACGGCAAGGCCTTTTGCCGGGCGACAATGTTTATCTTAAAAATAACAAGGATTCGTTCCTTGGCATGGGCCTCGCTCACGCACAAAGAACCCGACAAGCACCCTTTTTCATTAAAAACATCCCATACAGGTACAGTTCATACGGAATTAAAAACATGAGCAAGGGGATTACAAGTCTTAAAATTAACAAGTAACCGCAGGCTTACAAACTAAAAGGAGATAAGGTGCCCGTAATCCCGTTCTTGTCCCTCTCCTCAGTAGGTGGAAGCCGTAGGTGTGCATGATGTCGCTGAAGAAATCGGAGAAGAGGGGGCAGAGGCCGCAGGAGAAGTAGTCAACGAAGAATGGGTACCGATTCGGGCCGGCCTTGGTGAAGGCAGTAGGGATGACGCGTGTGGCCGGGTGCCCCGTCGTCTCCCCTCCCGTCTTGCACCCCCACAGATGCTTGAAGTAGTCCCGGAGGTGGACCGTGTCGACTGCCGTGGGGAAGTAGGCGGACTGCGTCTGCCGTACCGCCAACTCGCTCTCCGGTGGCTCCTCCGCCCTGGCGTCCTTGGCCACTCCCTTGCCTTTGCTGGTTTTGGGCACCATGGCGTCTACGAGAGGTGAAGGAGGATGGGCGTCGGAGATGCGGCGGTGGTGAGCAAAGGCGAAAGCTTGCGAAGGAAGGAGAAGGGGACGGCGGTTCCGAGATTGGGGAATGCACGGAGGGTAAATGAGCAGCGCGCCCGCGGTTATTCCTTTTTACGAGGAAGGCGCGGGCCGCCTCTTTTCCCATTAACTGCGATGTGACGCATGCGTGCGGGAACCGCCCCACACATGACCCCCACGTCACACAGGACCCTCCACGTCGCACGTCCAACGTGGGTCGTGGGGAAGCGCATCAGACGAAAAATTACTGCGGTAATATCCGCCCCACCTGCCCGCGCACCGTTCTGGGCCTGGCCCAACAACGCGTCACCCATATGGGTGGCCCAGACCCGGGGGCTCCTGTCGGTGTACAAAAGTAGGGGCTCTCCTTTTGACCCCTTTACTTGTGCACGGGCAGTCAGAGCCACGCGCCACGGCCACACTTAGTAGGAAAGAGGAGGGAGGCCGGAGAGAAGCCGAAGGCACAAGGCGACCAGAGGCAACGCCAAGACCAGAAACACAAAGAGCAAAGGGGCGAGGTGGACTCCCCCGGCAAGACCCTTGCCGGGGCGGCCTCCGCGGCCCCGGCAAGACCCTTGCCGGGCAACTTGCCCAACACTAGCAGAGCGAGCCACCCTTGAGCCCAAAGGTTCCAAACGCCGTCAACAACTACATTGGAACCAGGACTCAGGAGGCACCTCCGTGGTGGCATGCAAATCTTTGTCAAGATCATGAACACACAAGATTAGATGAGGATCAGAAGATGGCGACCCTCTGCGGGATCCTAGCCGAGGGAATCCACAAGACCCCCAGCAAGCGCCTTGCCGGAGATGACTGCAACGCCACAACAAGACCCTTGTCGGGCCCCCGGGCAAGACCCTTGCCGATGGCATTAGTGGGGCCGTAGCCGGGCCCGCATCGACCAAGACTCCGCCGCCGTTCGCATGCAGCTGCCAGCCCAACCAGCTGGGCAGGCACCTGCATGGCAACATGCGGCTTCCAGGCCAACTCAGCAAGCACCTGCGTGGTGGCATGCGGATCTTCGTGAAGGCCCTGCCACCGCGCCACCTCAGCAGCTTGCCTGCCTACATGGCGATGCACACATCGCTGGCCCGGGCGCGTGTCGAAACGAGGCGGAGCGGCGACGGACGGGACGGGCCTCGTTCCCGTCCCCGATAAAGCTAATGGACACCTAAGTAGCGCATTTAATGCGCTTTGTCCCGTAATGCCGGGCGATAAGCTCGCGCACTGTACACCTTTCCACCTCCTGTGTGCCACTGTGGCAACCCCTTTTTGCCTATAAAAGGAGGCCCGAGGGGACCAGGAGATGGATTCGGCTCTTTGGAACTATGCAGCCACCGTAGCTAGTTCGAGAGCTCAAAAACACTCTGAAATACATCCACCAAAGCATGACTAGGGTATTACGCATCTTCGCGGCCCGAACCTGGGTAAACGACCCGTGTGCTTCCTGTCAGACCTGCTCTTTGCACAACCTCACGCCCGCCGACCGTGGAAGGGATCCCAGTGACCCCATAGGTGTCGTTCCCACCAACACAGATATTTCAATCCGGAATGTGGAAGCGCGAACTTATTTTGTCGTCGTCCTTTTTTTGGGGGGGAGGGGGAGGGAGGGAGGGGGCTGGGTGGCTGGGTGCTAAGCGTCCGTACGACACACGCGACCACCACGACACGACCCTGGTCTGCCTGGTGCGCCTACATTTGAGAGGAAATTTGAGGATGCAAACGAATCTTCTTTCATTTGCAAATGAACCTGTATGTATTACCATGCCTGTGTTTTCCTTGCAAATAATTAGTCATTCAAAACGAGATAGTATAAATTAATTAATGAGGAGTTATTTGAAGAAAAAAACCAAACGGTATCCACGGTATCCACGCTAACGTGGATTAGAGTGTGTGTCACATAATTAGTTATTTGAACTAGAGTGTGTGTCACATAGCGATCTCCAATTCTAACGTTGATTTCGCATTTCACTGTATCCACGCTACTTTTTTAATACAAATTCGTATGTATATGATGAACACCATGGTAGCGAGAAATTTTTTGGATGGATTCAAGCATATGACCTACAAAAATAGCACAACAATCGAGTCAATGTCAACTTTTCCAAACCTAGTATGGCACAAATTCGAAATAATTACCCATATGCATGGTCCTCAGTTCAAATCTTACAATGTACACCGAATTGAAACATCGATATTAAGTCTGGTACTATCTACATTCAAATGTTGTTTTTAGCCCCCCCCCCCCCGGCACACACGCTACATACTTCCTGTATCGGTCAATCTTCCTCTCCTAACCACCTTAAGAAGCTATCGGTTTCCGACACACATTCATTCTTTCTCTCCATGTTTCGTTGTCTAACTCTCTCAACTATACAACCCCCCTTTTCCACTCTGTTACCAAATGTATTTACCTCACACACCCGCCATTGCACCCCATGCCGAGCTCTCTCTGTCTCTCTCCCTCCCACCCTCTCTCGCTAGATACATGCATTGCCTATCTAGCCCCCAACCTCTCGTGCGCACGCACGCACGTTGTCTATCTAGGTCACTTCCTCGAGACTGTCTCACTCTTTCTTCCGCACGGCGGGCCACACTTGCTCAATCTCGCTCTCTTTATCCGAGTCTCGATTAACCTCGTTTTCTTTCACACACAAATGATATATCTCCCTGTTCGGGCCTCGATCGACACACTTTATACTCTCTCACGCAGATTGTCTATCTAGGTCAGTCCATCCAAGCCGCCCCCACTCTTTCGACCTCATGGCGGGCCATGCTCACTCAATCTCTCTCTCCCTCCCTCTCTCTCTCTGTCTCTCTTTGTATGTCTCGATTGACCTCGCTCTTTCTCGGACACAAACGATATATCTCCATGTTTGAGCCCAATTTGACATATCCATATTGTATACTCTCTCACGCACATTGTCTATCTAGGTCACTCTCTCCAACCCGTATCACTCTTTCGATCGCACGACGACCCACACTCGCTCAATCTCTCTCCTTTTAAATATGTAATCGATTGACCTTGCTTCCTCCCACGCACAAAATATATCTACATGTCTGTGACTGGATCATCTCTCAAGCTCTATCTTACAGCCCTCACCCTTCCCAAAAGCTCAATCGGACAATATCTCTCCAGAGCATATATATCTTTTCAATGAATGTCGGACCACACTCACTTTGTCTCTCTATCTATATGTCTCCCGATTGACCTCGCTTTCTCACGCCGTATCTTCCACACATTGAAGCTACCTCTCCATCCCTCGCAAAGCCGAAGCTATTTACATTGCGAGGGGGACTCCAAACTTGGATTAATTTGTGTAGGCATTTATTCCGGTGGTAGATTATATTTTCATAGCATTCGGCCCACAACTACTCCAAACACCGTTGCAACCCCTGCACCTCCCCCAATTGATTTCCCTCTGGCTCGGTCATCGCTCTCTCGCACGTCCGTTCTCGCCTTCAACGTCGCACCATGGTATTATTGCAAAAAACTTTGATTATTACGAATAAGCTACAAAACTACACACCGATAGTACACTTGGAATGGAACAAATTTCGACCCACAAATTAAAGTGCCACAAACTACACACCGAGGGGCCCACCTGTCATGAAACAAATTTGGACCCATATAAAATTAAAAAATAAAGGACGAGGATCGAACATGCGACCAGGGCCTTCAAGCTGCACGTCAATTGGCAACATACGTAGAACAACAATGTTTGTTGTACCCCCCTTTGTTCATATAATGTTTTTATATTACCACATCCTATTTAATGGATAACATGTAATATTATTTTTAGTACATTAGTGGGACCGGCTCATTAGCACGTACTATTCGCCTTCACTTACTGGTGGGTTCCATGTGTGCTCTCTCCCTCTCCCTCTCTCTCTCCTCCCCTTCTGCGTTTAGACGCACGGGCAAACACGAAGAACTCACGGGCGATGTTGCCGTTGACCATATCTGGACGCGTTCACAAGTTACGGCACCAGTTTCACGTACTAGTAGTACTAGTCAATGTGCATGTGCAATGCACGATAATTTGGAAGTATATTAAGTGCATGCGGATATTAAGTAGGATATTATTTGCGTGTTATTATGTGATTAGCACTATTTTTGGCATGAAATTAACTGCACGCTAAATGTGTTGAGCGCTCGACATTGAAGCAGTCTAGGTTGTTGGATGAGAAGGAATACATGTGGCTTGATGACATTTTATATTTAATTTGATATGGCTCTAGCAGAACATTCAATCGATCAAACCATAGATTTCATTCAGTCTGACTCCGACTTTACATTCATACGGCGATCGATGTAAAATAAATGGAAATGATAAACGTTCGGATTTTAAGCATGGCAATCCGAACGTTTTTCATGGCAAATTTAGATTACGCGGCGGCGGCGGGGGCGTCTTGCGGTGGGAAGCGGCTCCTCTGCCGTGCTGTGTGTCTCGTCGGGCCACTGACCGACGGTGACAGCGACGGCGATGGTGGCATCTTGCGCTGTTGTTGTCTTGCGCTGTTGTTGGAGTACTCCTGGACGTTGGCCCTAGCTTCAAGGAAGGCCACAATTTTCTGGACTTCGGTCTTCAGGAGCGAGTCAACTGGCGGGAGGAGGCGACTAGCGTTGGTGCAAGGAAGCGGTCGACGGCGGCCATCCATGCCGCTGAGGGGGGCACTGGCACCCGCACGGGGACAGGCGCTGGCAACAGCGTGGCGGAGACATGCGTGTGCACGGGCACCGGCACGGGTGCGCTCGTTAGTGCACGTGCATGCGCATGCGCTGGCAGGTGCACGGGCACCGGCATGGGCGTGCGCGTTACTGCACGCGCAGGCGCATGCGCTGGCAGGTGCACGGGCGCGTGAAAGTCGGGGGGACCTTATGGAATCCCGTGGCATCAAGCTCAGCGACATTGTGTGGCTCCTAGCCCATCAATGCCACGGGGATGGGCGCTGGCGCAGTGGGGGGACGGGAGCCGGAACGGGAGCGGCGACAGGCGCGGCGTCTTCCCGCAAGGCCGGTTCAAACTCGTCCCAAAGCGCCTTATGTTCTTGAGACTCCGGCTGGATGTCTTCCTTAGGAAACTGGAAGACTAAGGGCAGACCATCGTGATGCGGCATGGCGTATGTTTAGGTCAGGCTAGTTGGAGGTAGACGACAGGAGAATCAGAGAGGAAGAGAGAAGATTGTAGCGATACCAGGTAGTGCGGGGTTGATTTTAAACTGCGGCACCGGCAACATTAAAAGTGGGAGCAGTTGGGACGAAGGTGGGCGGCGGAGCCTGGTTAAAGGGCTCACCTCCCGGTGAGCCTGCGCAGCGGTCTGCTCGCACGCCTCCCTGTCAGCCGGCACAGCGGTCTGCTCGCACGCCTCCTGTCGACTAACACGCTTGCTCGGACGGCACCTGCCAATGAGAAGTGGGACTCGTGGCGGCACGTAAACGCTCACGGTTTCAATAGTGAAAGTGTTCGCCTTAACGTGACAGGTCTTTGTTCCAAAATACCTTGGCTCTTCATTTGTGCAACTTGTCATAAGCAGCTTGTCTCAAATTGAAGAAAAAAATTATGAAGGAATATTTGTGCCATATCACGTGACCATGCTCAGTTTCATTAATTTCTGGTCACTTTTGGATTTTCTAAAATTTAAAATCCAGGATTCGAAACAATATCATAACCTGCATCATGCAATAAATTTTCAAGCGATACATCTGTCCTGTTGTATTTCTTAAGAAGGATTTGGTCAAACATTTTTCCTTAGTTAGACTTCGGACAAGTTATATATGCGGAGTAAAAGGATAATCTGTCCGTACCAGTGCATTGCCTGATATATTAACTCTCTTTTCTGAGGTGTCCCTGATATATTAACTCAAGTACTAGGCATGAACAAACGGGCTCAATTCTGTGCTCATCCTGGTGTAGTAGTAGTAGTACTAGGCAATGCAGTTGACGGGTGACCTTGGGGAGCGGCGACCGAGGGAATTGAACCATGCTCGGCATGGTAGGTAACGTTGTCTAGTTACTAAATCATCCCTCCATTGTTCATCGGTAGTCATTATGGACCGGGGACATGAGGGGAATTTCCTAGGGCTGGAATTCTGGCCGCCAGATATTTCGACTCGAAACGCGGAGGCTCGACTGGTTGGGGTTGGCTAATGTGTGTACCACGCACGCCACCAGAAGGACACGAGCCCGGTTTTTTTTGAGGATCAACACGAGCCAAGGTATGGCTCGTACGCCATTGGGTACCATTCGAGAATACGAAAGGAATCTTTTAAATTGCCGAATGAATCTATGTGTATTACAATGCCCGTATTTTCCTTGCAAATAGTAATCTCGACGTGGTAATTGATTTATGACGAGTTCTTGAATTAGAGTGAGTTTGTGATATAGTGATCTCAACATGGATTTCACATTTCATGGTATCCCTAGTAAGTTTTTCATTGCAAATTCAAATTTAAAAGATGAACAATATGGTGGTGAGAAAACTTTGTATGTATCAAGCATATGACCACACACACACACACACACACACACACGAACACAACAACAATCCAATAAGTATAGTGCATCTATTTTTCCAAACCATGCATGTATGACACGAATTCAAAAATACTCCTTCTGTTCCTAAATATTAGCCTTTTAGATATTTCAACAAGTGACAACATACGAAGCAAAATGAGTGAATCTACACTCTAAAATATGTCTATATACATCCGTATGTGCCAGTCCATTTGAAATCTCTAAAAAGACTAATATTTAGGAACGAAGGGAGTAAAATGTAAGACATGCATGGTCCTCAATTCAATATTTAAAATGAACAGGAAACTGAAACATGAATATTAAGTCTAGTACTACAGTACATGCAAATGTTGTGTTTAGGCGGAGCTATCTAGATTGTTGGGGGTTAACCCCTCGACCTTAGATAAAATTATGAAGCTCTGTTTAGGATTGTTTAGATTATATTTGTCCCCACCCTACTCCCAAACACCGATTGGTTGTGCACCCCCTCCTCCCCGGAGAATATCATGTGCCCCCACACCTTAGATGCTATATGCTGATACGAGTTGCTTGGAGCTTGTAGATCTGAGATATAGCAGCTCACAGGATGTCTTAATATTTTTACAGGAAACCTTAATGAGTTTGAGAATTGCACACAATTTGTACAAAAACTACTCAGATACCCTTGGATCCCATATCCAACGACCTCGAAGCTCGTATCACCGTAGCATCTAAGATGAAGGAGGACATCATATTCTCCTGTATGTAAGAATATCATGTGCTACCACACCTTAGATGCTTTGGTGATACAAGCTCTTCGGAGCCGTTGGATTTGTGACCCAACAACTCCTCGGTGGTTCGAATGGTTTTTTGCAGAAAAGCCCCAAAGAGTTCGGCCACTGCTTACAAGCACAAAGACTGCTCAGATGCCATTGGATCTCAGATCAAACGACCTCGAAGCTCGTATCACCGTAGCATCCAAGCTGCGAGAGCACCTGATGTTTTCTCGCACGGGAGAATATGAGGTGCTCCCGCACCGTAGATTCTATGGTGATACGAGTTCACGGAGATCTAACGGCCCACAGTAGGAGGTTTGAATGTTTTTGCAATATACGACTGAGAGAGTTTGGGAATTGCGCAGAAAGTACAAGTACTACGCATGTGCCATCTGATCACAGATCATACGACCTAGATGCTCGTATCACCGTAGCGGCTAATTAAGCTACGGGGAGCACCTAATATGAGCAACGGGGAGCCGTTGGATCCAAGATGCAGCGGCACACACGAGGCCTGAATGTTTTATTTGCAAAAAACCTTTGGAGAGTTTGGAAATTGCGCATAATTACAAAGACTACTCCCAAGCCATTGGATCTCACTTCCAACGATGTAAAAACTCGTATCACCATAGCATCTAAGCTGCGGGGTGGATGTGATATTCTATGCCGTTGTCATTTTTGTTCGTAAACTTGCAAAATACGTGTAACTTGTGCTGTTACTTGTCTAATCGCGCAAAGTTTTTGTTTAAAAAAACCATCCTACACTGAAATATCGGAACAACACACGGGGGTCCCACTTGTCATTGATCAAATTTGGACCTAAAACTAACAAATCTGAAAGACGAGATTCGAACTGGCAACTTGGACTACAAAGCGTAAGTCGATAGCCTGAAACAACAACGGTTGTTGGCTTTGTCCCGTAACTTGATTTTATATAGTATTACGTTGAGTAGAGTAGAGGGAGTGCGTCGTCAACACGTGCATGACCGTTGACTCACTTACTGGTGGGTCCCAGGTCTGCGATCTGTCTCTCCTCTCCATCGTCTAACCTTTAGACGCACGGGCACACACGAAGAGCGGCGGCGTTAGCTTGCCGTGGTGTTATTATAACTAAAAAAATCTTGGAAAATAGAAGAATTGCCAAGAACAAGAGACGTTGTGGCTGGTTGAGATGGAGCTAACCACACCTGTCCTCCATGCCACGTTAGCATGATGAAGCTATGTGGCTAGTGGGGTGTTTTCGACCGACTGGCTGGGTCCCGAGGTTGAACCATAGGTACTACGTCTGATACAGTATATTTTTACACGCACATTTTTCCTCCGTGCCGAGACGTGGCACACCCTACCACGCGGTTTCGGTGTCCTCCCGAGTGGTGCACTCATATATTCTTCCTTTCCGAGACGTGGGACGCCCTACCGCGCGTTTTCTGGGTCCTCCTTAGTCATAGCGCCCAAGCAAGTAAATGAGTCATCAAATCACGAAAGACCACCTTTTCCGCCAAGTACATCAGTAAGCACGGTGGCTAGCTAGTTGGGCTAGTGCAACCGATTAGCTAGGCCGCCGCCACATTTGTTTTTTCACCCCTTTTTTATCTCCTCGCCGGCAGGTAAATTTAAATATCCACCGCGGTGTTTCTCTGGTGTTTGGGTGCGGCCGGAGTTTTAATTTTTTGATTGACGGGAGTAGGTGTGGCAGGATCTTTAATTTTTTGATTGACGGGAGCAGGCGCTGCAGCAATTAGTCACAATGACTTCGCCTGTAAAACCCACTACTCCCTGATGTGAGAAGTCGTCGACTGGTGTTTTCCCATGGTGAAAACCAAAAGATTCCCCGCTCCTCGGCTGGCTCCCTCCGCCTTCCCGTAGATTGCATTGCCTTTCAGCCGTTTCGCCCCCTTTGCTTCCTCTCCCCATTGCTTCTACCTGGTGCCATGGCGGCGCAGCAGATCATGAAGTCTGAGGTGAGGCGCCTAACACAGGAGCTCTAGGCCAAGGATGCGGAGCTCAGGGTCAAGGACGTGGAGCTCCGTGAGCTCAAGGAGGAGAGGAGTGCCATGCTCCTCCGTTATGTGCGGGAGCTCACGGAGCTTCAAAAGCGGCAGGCGTCCACCACAAAGATGCTCGAGGTGTCGGCGGCGTTGCTGCAGAAAGCGGGAGATACGATAGGCCATCAGGGCAGCCGGCTGGAGAGCGAGCGGGCCGATCGTGACGAGGTCCAGGATCGCCTCAGGCACTTGGTTTACCAAGTTGCCACGCACGTGTTGCGGCTGCGCGATGCGTACTGTTGTGCCAGCGTGACCACGCCGGCCGTCGGGCTAAACCCGTTCGACCACCCCGTTGATTTCAACGAGCTGTGGCTTCCTGACCTGGTCTCCTTCTTCACCTATATCTTCGAGGAGCTGAGCCGTCTCCGCGCGATGGTGTGGGCAGAGCTGGACAAGGAGGGGTTGCGGGCTGCCGTAGCCGTTGCCGGGCGAATCCTCTCAGGGCTCCGTCACCGGGATCCATTCGTGCCACTGGACGCCGTCTTTGACGAGCTGGCTCCCGTCGACCGGGAGCGGGCTCTGCAGGCGGTTGCACCCTGCATCACCAACGTCGTGCGCCTCGAGAAGCAGAGGGACTTCGGTGTTGTTTAGGCGCCCTCTGCATGGGCATGTCCATGTCTCGGCGCAACATGACCATTGGATCAAACTCAGACGGTGCAGATCAGTCACTGTAGCACAAAGCATGTGGGTGTGTTTGGTTGCATTCTCATCTCAATATAGTTGTTCCCTCTTCGTGTATTTGTGTTAACCTACTAGTGTGGACTCATGCACCCTTCATGCACTCTGCCAAACACCAAAAGTGGGTCGAGAAGGGAACTTTTGCTCCCATCCCGTGCACCCTTCATAGACCCTGCCTAACACTGATTCGTGCTTCATATGGTTCATGTTTCGTGTAGTACTGTAGCACCGTACTCTCCGTGCGCTGTAGACCTAGTTCTGTTAACATTGATCTCACTGTTCATTCTCGACCGGACAGTCGAAAAAGCGGTACTATGTTACTACATTACTGTTCATATAGTTGACATGCGCACAACATCATTTGTTATCGTCATATCTTACTACACTAGCAACAAGATTATGTAGTACTGACGTATGAACCACTGCACATGCCTAGTAGTAGGAGCACTGTGTATGTTCAAGTGGCTGCGGTGTTTCGCACTCCTCCGTCGTAAGAGTGGAAACGCTTGTTGTAATCATTTTTTTCTTCAGAAAAACAGTGGACACGCTCTACCGTGCGGATCCTCCTCCACGGTCGTCGGGAACCTTGCTACTCACTTTCGCCGACGTGTGGGACAGCCAGCATCGGGGTCCACCAGCCATGCACTAAATTATTCCATAGTAGAGTGCCCAACTGCACGGTAGACTACCCCGATCGAAGCGCCGCAGTAATGCCCAATGAGCCGTCAAATCACAAAACCCCCTCCTTTCCAGCAGTAAGTTGGACGGACGAAGCAACCATCATTTCACTCTTCTCTCTCAGCTTCCTCTCTTGAAGAAAACCCCCACTCGCTTCTCCCTCATCTTGTTCCTCATTTCTTCAAGAAAACCCCGACCTGCTTCTGCCATTGTTCTTCTCTCCCAAAGAAGGAAAGGTGAGCGCATCAATGGTGTTGATTCTGGCCAAGGCCCGGTCTTGCAACCCCGAGACTGATCCTATAACTCCCTCTCTGTTCTTCTTTTGGGTTTGTGATTATGGTTTCTTTTCTTTTATTTCTATTTGACAGTTTCTTGATGGACGCTGGAGCACCGGCCGAAGTGATGTCTATGGCTCTGGCCAAAACCGTCGAGGCTCATGGTACGAAGAAGCGCAAGCACCCCGCCGAGACTACCGCAGACAAGCTCAAAGCCATCGCCCTGTCCAAGCCCCCCTCTCCGGGATCCCTCATTAAGCAAGTCCAGGTAATATCTCTTCTTGACGATCTTTTTCTCGATCTTGATCGTGTTTTTTCATCTAACCCGCAGTACTAGTACTAGTAGGACAACCTTCTGGGTGATCTTGCATGTGATTTTTGTGTGCCAAAGTGACGGTTCTAAATTCCTCTTTTGACCAAAACATGCGAGAGGTTGACACTGATTTCTTATAGATTACTTTCAACTACTTTATGAACATCAATGCTACTTTTGAAGAGGGTATATTTGCCTCAGTAACTTGTGTTATGGATATTGCAAGTAATCCCTCTGCTCTCATGCCTTTGAAGACATGTTCTAGTGTATTTGTTCACTCATTTCTGTGCGTATATGTAGTCATATATGGAGTATAATATCGAAAATCATCTTATATTTCTGAACGGAGGTAGTAATAAAATATTTGGTTTCTGTTTGAATTAGAACCAGGTCCGCGGTGGAGATGAAGTTCTCAAAGTCATGCCGTGTGAACTGGAAGACCTGAGGATGAGTTCTACTTCTAAACTATCCAGCTGTTGTGTCCTTGTCGCCACGTGTCCTGAACTAGTGTTTTCCTGTAGCATTGTTGTCAGGCATATTCTCGAGGCTGTACTTGGCCACAACAATTTCCTGGCTGTGCCTTCGATTATGAAGGGTGTGGTTCTTGTAAAGCTTCCCGACAAATCTGGTGCGGCATGTCTTCATCGTCATGTTGACGAGATGGTGATGGTGCCGGTAGACATCTCTCACGAAGTCCATGGCCTAGTCAGTTATGCGGGGTTCATCCCGTAGGTCGGTGGCAAGAAATAGTCTGCAGAGTTTAATTAGTGCAACTTTGCTTGTCTGTAGTAAGTACTATTGTTCAGTACTTGATTTGTGTTTGTAAACCCTGTATTGTTTAGTACTGCCGCTTTTGGTGTGTGGTGAGTCCTGAGAACAGTCTATTTTAATGTCTGTCCACTCTATTTAGTCTGTATATTTTGAAGTATCCAGATCATATTTTTTGTGATGATGGTTTATCAATTATGGTTACACTCCAATATCTATATGCATTGCAGGGTTTATCGCACCCACCAGGATTTCCAATCCCTTGGATGTTCGGTCCATACGATTTGTCAGGACCTTTGGACTGTCCTGCTTGTGGGAGTAGGCGGGGGCCCTGCATGCCATGCATAGTTTGACAATCAATCTTCTCTTTAGTACTTCAACATAGTGATTTCCTGGTAAGGATTCACTCGTGTCACATCAAGTAAATCTTATTGATTTACTGTCACAATCTTATTGATTTAATGTCATGTTTTCTTTCTTTTGCTGCAATTTTACGATGCACGTTTTGCCATGTGACATTCAGCACAGAATAACCCGTTTGGTTTGCTCTACGATGGCTAATTTTTTGCAGGTTTCAGTTCTTATGTCGTGTCTGTAACGAAGGCACTGTCCATCACTTATATTACTGGAAAAATTGGATCAGTCTGTTGTCTGAGTACAAGCTGAATCCCTATGATGAACTAAAGTTTGGTTTAACAAACACGTCACAATTAGTCCTTCTCGGGTTTAAAAGAAATGAAGAAAAAAACTGGATCACGATCACGGAGCCTAGTCAAGTTAGAAAGCTGATCATAGCAGACCAGACACGATCGCCGCTGTCTCGCACATCGGTACCACCTTCAGCAATGGATCGAGCACCGGCAGTTGCTGTAGCACTGACAGCGGCAACATCTCAGTCTGATCCAGCCGAGGATTGGGCACCGACTGCGTCAGCGGATCAGGCTGATCTACCGGAAGATCGGGTATCGACACCGGCACCAGCTCTACAAGGAGCACCATCTCCGGCAGCAGCAGCGGCACTACCAGTCGCACCGGCATGGGCACCAGCAACGGCTTCGGCACCTGCACCAACACTTGCATCTGCTCCGGCCCGTGCAGCGGCAACCGAACAAGCAGTTGCACCGGCAACAGACTGGGCTGCAGTTCGCACTTCGTATACCAAAGTCCTTACAAAAAGTGACATGTCCACCTTCTTGGTAAGCATTGGCCGCCCAAGTGCTTCGTTCTTTTTTCCTTTTTTGGCGGGTGGTTCTTTTTTCTTTCCATGTTGTTTCACATGATTCACTATGTTGATCTAACTATTTTTGTATGTCTTCTTGTTTGCAAACAAAGAATTCCTAGAGCAACAAGGGAGTCGTTCAACAATCCGGGCGACCGTGGCCAAGTTTCTCTTACCATGCGCAGCCTTGGTGTGAATGAACCTGCTCAATATACCATAAGTACAAAGGATGGTCGCATGATGATTGATGCTAAAGAATGGTCAAGGTTCAAATCTAAATCATATCTTGCGGTAGGGGATGATGTCAAAATCAAACTTTCTCGGCAAGGAGAGCTGGTCCAAATCAACTTTGAAATTCTTCAGTAGCACCATGCAACTGTCGAACTGATCTATCCTCTGAGAGATTTTGATGTAATAATCTGTCATGGTGAAACAAGTGTCCTGTGTGTATAAGTAGTACGATAGTATTATTTATCACATGGTATATCGTTGATAGAATTGCAACTCTGATTGCTGGTTAGGAACTGTCGTTCGATTTCATTCCAACAGCTGCCGTGCTTTATTCAATTTTGTGTATTCGCCTTGCGACAGCATCTAAAACCAGCGCCGTACCGATCGCTTGCAATATGGAAAGCGCTAAGGTAGAACACATGGGCCCCCAAACATGTAGGCCCACCGGACTATGGCCCAAAGTCCAGAACCGTGAGCCTGTCTGAGTATTATATTCTCAGCTGAACCCCCATAGTGTCCGTGCGTTGCATGTAACATCAAGATGCATTTGTATGAGTATTTTATCTTGTGAGAGAAAAGGATGAATGAGGGAAGGCCTTATTTGCAAATGTGGAGAGGTGTGTGGGTACCTTTTTGCAAAATTGCCATAGTTTCCTTCCTATCCGTCAGATATAAATCGGACGGCCTATGTTGCAAGATGGCAGGCACACCATCATCACCAACTCGTCTATACTGTGTTAAAAAAACTCTGTTTTTTATAATTATATATGTTATATATATTCCCCTTGATTTTTCTTATGTATAAAGTTGTGATATAAAAGATTTTTATATTTCTTTACAGAGGGAGTATCTCTCTGTCAAAAATATATTTATGTGTAACTAGTTACTCCTGTCTTTCTACTTCCTTTCGCTGATATGTGGGGCATCCGGCAACGGGGTCCACGTGCCATATGCACCAAATTAGAGTGCACAACTGCACGGTAGACACACCCCGGTCGTAGCGCCGCAGTAATGCCCAATGAGCCGTCAAATCACAAACCCCCCACCTTTCCAGCTTTAGCAGTAAGCTGGATGGACGAAGCGACAATATTTCACTGGGCCTGAATCCCCTTCTCCCTCGTCTGCTTGTTCAGAGAAAACCCCCTCTCGGCGATTGCATAGGGTTTTCTCATGGAGAACCAGGTACGAATTCTTCATCCATCCCCGATAAATCCAAGTCCCTTGGTCGCGGGTAATCCTAGGATGGCAGCCGCCGCCGTTGATGCATTTTTCTTCCTACTGAATCTAGTGTGTTTCATTTGCAGTGCCCAAAGTGCGAGGACCCTACAGGTTTCTGCGCCCTCGCGAGACGCCACACTTGTTCCTTCTCATCCTAACACAGGATTTTAAAACGCGCACAGTATGTTCCTAGAATCCTCTTTTCTATCTCGGAGGGTGGGGTTTTTTGAACATGCTGTCGACTAATTTGGAAATTTGGATAAAAGGTACTAGTACGATGGTCAACACTGACGTGAAGGAGGAAATTATTTCTAGATTTGGATAGGGAATACATTGTGTTCTCATATTATTTTTCCTGCAGTGCATTACTTGCTCTGCCAGAACACATGTACTCAAGATGCTCGGCCTTGCCATAACTGAATACACCAGTTTAATGGTCACAGTGAAGACAAGCCATGGATATAAGTTCCGAGTTGGGTTCATGAACCAAGAAGATCGCTGCTTTTTTATGGCCGAACTTGGATAAACTTTCTCAAGTGTTACGGACTGAAAGTTGGCGCACGAATGTTGATGGAAATAGCAGAACCTGGTCTCATCTTCACTGCGATCTTCCACCCCGACGTCGTTCCAATTGTTCATCCATGTTAGTTTTGTATCTGGTTCTTGCTTGTTGCCTCGATTACTTCTTAATCCACCTATTCTGTCTAACTAATCACAATTTAACTTTAGAAGTAGCAACGAATCTCTCACGAAGATGCTACTTCTAACTAATATTTTCTTATAATTGGTGGCACGTGTAGGTTTTTTCAGAGTTAAGCAGGCTGCTCGTTTGTTATTCTATAAGAACTCGGCTGTTACTGATGGCACTGAAGTTGACTGGGACGACATCCACAAGTTCCTACACTTTATTGATCGTCTTGAGGTCCTTGTGGGGCGTTTCAATGGTGGAAGGCCACGTGGGATATGTGTGCCACTGCTGCACTCGTTGAACAGGTCCAACTGTGTCGAGAAACTTATGGTACGAGCTGTTTTCTGTTATATATGTTGTTCATAAACTATTGCTTATACACAGTTTTACAGCTGTGATCTTCTTGAAACAGAAACTGCCCAGTTCTATTGTTCCTATACAGATGCCTGACCATGGTCGGGTCAGACTTGCGCTTGGTCACAACATGATGTTTATGTCGACCTACTCCATTCCCCTTGGAGGTGAAAAGATACTTATTCATGGGTGGTCTCAAATAATGAAGGCCCGTCCATCTTGGAGAATAGGACAGAAGATTATGTTCCTGCTTTTCCATGGCTCTAAAGCGAATATCCTGTTTATTGACCACATTGCGAGATGAAGCCGCTTTCAGAAGGTTGTGGATGCGCGGGGTGGCGCCTGGGCCTTGTCCTGGGGCTTGGCGGCCTCACCCTTGGTTAACTGTAGGCAAAGTAGCACTGTTCGAGGCGTGCTTTGTACGGTTGAACCTGTATAAGTACTCATACTGCTTTCAGCTATGGTTGTTAAGTGCCCCTGCTGGTTTCAGTTAAGGTTGTTAAGTACTCCTGCTGCTTTTACAGTCTGTCGTGTTTCTTCAGTCCCATATTCCTCGAGCCGCCAAAACCAAACCAGCGCCGGCGGGGTCGCCTGCTTCCGGCCTCCCATGGCTGGCTGCGCCTCAGCGCACGCATCGCCGCCCCACCGTCTCCTAAATCGTTAACGCCGACGTCCGAGGCCTCGCCGTCGTCCTCCGCGCTTTGGTGCGCTCGCCGCGGCGCCGCCCTCTCGCGTTGTCAACATGGTCAACAAACAACAGGAATCGGCAGAAGTACGTGGAGAGGATGACAGTAGGGGCCCACCATGTCAGCGTATGGAAAAAGAAAATGCTTCCTCCTAGTGGTTTCCTGACATCTGGGACCCACGACATTGTGAGCGTATATAGTCAATAGACAAGAGAACAGCACAAGATCGGCTGACACCTGGGACGTAGCTGCTCGAGCAGTATTGTTTCTTTTTGTTATTGTTGAGACGGAGCAGGGTTTCAACTGGGCTGTGGCCCGTCTAGCCCAGGCATATATTTTATGTTCACCATATGACCAGCCCAGCTATTTTTTCTTTGTGAAAATGAGCCCAGATTATTTTTTCTGTAGAATACCCAATCCAGGCCTACTTATTTTTCTACGCCCTGATGGGCTGCAACTCTTTCAAGACGCCTGCAAATCTTGAAAGTAATATGAAATTGGTTATAAATATAAAAACAGATGACAAATTGGCAATTACTTTATAATTTCTGAATTTTTTCACATTTTCAGATTTCTATTTCACTGGGCTTTAACCTAATTTTAATATATCTTCAAAGTACTTTAAATCTGGCTCGACATTTCGGTATTAAAAATAGTTTGGAACCCACAGAAATATGCGAAATTTCCTTTAAATTTTTAACCCTGGCCCTGGCCAACAAAAAAACGGACTGCAATAAATTGCATAAGAAGTTGCAATGAGCTATATATAAATTATTAAAAAAAATAGGGAATGGTCTGACTTGTGGGCCTATTAAGTTGATGCGTATGCAAGATTTTTTTACTTATTATATACGTCAACAAACGATTCTAGCAGACGTAACCATTGGATGTCAATCCAACGGCCGTCGTGTTTCTTCAATCTCTGATCTTCTTGCTCCACCCGCCAAATCCAGCGCCGGCGGGACGCCTGCTCCCGCCTCCCGTGGCCGGCTGTGCTGCCGCGCAGGCCTCACCGCCCCCTACTACTCCCACCGCTGGCCAGGCATCCCCTCTACTCACCCACACCCCCTGTTATTCTGCGGCGACGGCAGCCTCACACCGCAGCCGAACCAGTGAACCCTCGTACTCCTCTCCGCGTGGGCTTCCATGCCGCGTCTTCCCCGTCTCCGTGTCGTCCCCTTCGTAGGCCTCACCGTCGTCCACCGCCGTGGCGCTCTCGGCGCGGTGTGGTCAACGTGGTCAAGGAACGACATCCATCGGGAAGAGTATTGTACGTGGAGAGGCTGACAGCTGGTCCACTGCCGCAGCAAGGAAAGTGCCTCCTTATTACGCGAAAAATAATGATACCTCCACCTGACAGCAGGGACCCACCGGACGGGCCACCATATTTCGTGAAAAAAAACATTTCCCCCCTGACTGCTGGGACCCACCAGCTACATCCTCGCATGCAAGGAAGTGCGTCCATATTACGGGCAAAAAAACGAATTCGCCCCCTGACTGCTGGGACCCACCAGCTACATCTTCGCACGCAAGAAAGTGCCTGACAGTCGAGACCCACCTGGTCGAAGCGTACGTAGCGTTGTCATTCTGGTCGTGAACGTGTACATACATACTGGTCGATCGGTCTGTCTGCAGGCTGCAGCGATGAACCGTGGCCGTGCAAGGAAGGGCACGTGTCGTACTAGAGGCGTGCACGTGTCGTAGTAGAGGCGCGCACGTAGCATGTACACATACGTACAGCGGCCATGGTGCAAAAAAGTAAATACGGCCACGTACGTACATACAGGCGGGATCTCGAACGCCTACTCGCGCATACATACGGCCAGGGATCGTGTACATGGCTGAGTCAGAACAGAGAAACTGCATCGTCGTCGTGTTCATGGGGAGGCAACGGAATGCGTCGTGTTCATCGGGAGGCAACGGAACGCGTGCTGTTCATCGGGAGCCAACCGGATTGGACGGAACAGCCGATGGAAACGAGGCCTGGCATACCGCAGAACAGAGGAAACGGCCTTGTGTTCGACCGGCCACGGTCGAAACGGGATCCTGTTCATCGGGAGGGGTCTGGCGTACCGTAAAACGGAGGAAATAGACTTCTGTTGGACCTCCTACGGTCGAACGGGGTCTTGTTGACCGGGAGGGGTGTGGCGTACCGCAAAATGGAGTAAACGGACTTGTGTTGGAGCGCTACAGTCGAAACGGGGGTCCTGTTCATCAGGAGGGGTGTGACGTACCGCAAAACGGGACTCCACGGGATACTGTTCATCTCCACTGTCGACCTCCTCCAGCCTCCACGGGCTACTGTTCATCCACCGTCGACCTCCTCCAGCCTCCACCTACGACTGTTCATCCACGGGCTCCTGTTCATCCAGCCTCCACCGCTCCTCCATCGGCTACTGTTCAGCCATCCCTCTCCACGGGGTCCTGTTCAACCACCCCTCCACGGGCTACTGTTCATCCAGCCCTCCACCGGCTACTATTCAACCAGCGCTCCACGGGGTTGTCCTGTTCATCCAGCCCTTCACTGGGTCCTGTTCATCCACCCCTCCACCGGCTCGATCGATTGGGGTACTGTTCACCCAGCGGCAACGGCCTCTACTACCATGGGGTCCTGTTCATCCAAACCCCCACCGAGAAATATTCATCCAAACCCCCCAACAATGCTCACTCTTCATCCAGAGGCAGCATCGATCGGGTTCAGTTAACAGCAAGGGATCGACCGATCGCTCGGGTTCAGTAACGCGTAGCCTGAAGTGCAATCGCTCGGGTTTAGCAGGCGAACGCCTCGCTCGGGTTCAGTTAGAGCCCAACGCCTCGCACCCGCGCGCGTACGTGTACGAGAGAAACGCGCATCGCTTAGCCCGCGACCACCCACCGTACTGGGAACTCCCTGATATTTTCCGCGCCCTCGCTTCTACCACGGTTTTTTCCGTCATGGACGGCCCAAAGAATGTCATGCAGCTGCGTCTCCGGCCCGCTCAGGACGAAAAGCCCATTTTCTGTCAAGAGTTTTTGTCGTAGAACTAGGAGCCCACCACATCTATGATGATACCGGGTTTTGTCACAATTATCGTCATAGAAGTGTCATAAGTATGACAGAAATTTTTTTCGTTCAGCCCAAAATGTCACAGATGTGTCTTTTTTTTGTAGTGTAGAGATACTACTTGTGCTTCCAAATATCCTTAAACCCAGTTTTGCCATGAGAGTCCACCATATCTACCTATGGATTGAGTAAGATCCTTCAAGTAAGTTGTCATTGTTGCAAGCAATATAAGTTGCTCTCTAAATATGTATGATCTATTAGTGTGGAGAAATTAAGCTTTATAGGAGCTTGTGATATGGAAGAAATAAAAGCGACGGACTGCATAATAAAGGTCCCTATCACAAGTGGCAATATAAAGTGACGTTCTTTTGCATTAAGATTTTGTGCATCCAACCATAAAAGCACATGACAACCTCTGCTTCCCTCTGCGAAGGGCCTATCTTTTATTTTTGTCTTATACCTTATACAAGAGTCGTGGTGATCTTCACCTTTCCTTTTTACACCTTATCTTTTGGAAAGCACTATGTGTTGGAAAGATCCTGATATATATATATATATATATATATATATATATATATATATATATATATATATATATATATATATATCCAATTGGATGTGGGTTTTCATAAAGCATTATTGTTGACGTCACCCTTGAGGTAAAAGGTTGGGAGGCAAAACTATAAGCCCCTATCTTTCTCTGTGTCCGATTAAAACTTTATACCCATAAGTGTTGCGTTAGTGTTAGCAATTGTGAAAGACTAAATGATAGTTGAGTATGTGGACTTGCTGAAAAGCTCTTATATTGACTCTTTCCGATGTTATGATAAATTGCAATTGCTTCGATGACTGAGATTATAGTTTGTTAGTTTTCAATGAAGTTTCTGATTCATACTTTACATTGTGAATAGATTGTTACTTTAGCATAAGAAATCATATGACAATATATATGTTGCTATTCTAAGAATGATCATGATGCCCTCATGTCTGTATTTTATTTTATCGACACCTCTATCTCTAAACATGTGGACATATTTTTCGATATCGGCTTTCGCTTGAGGACAAGCGAGGTCTAAGCTTGGGGGAGTTGATACGTCCATTTTGCATCATGCTTTTATATCGATATTTATTGCATTATTGGCTGTTATTACGCATTATGTCACAATGCTTATGCCTTTTCTCTCTTATTTTACAAGGTTTACATGAATAGGGAGAATGCCGGCAGCTGGAATTCTGGGCTGGAAAAGGAGCAAATATTAGAGACCTATTCTGCACAACTCCAAAAGTCCTGAAACTTCACGAAAGTCAGTTTTGGAATATATTAAAAATATTGAGCGAAGAAAGCACCAAAGGGGGGCCATCCACTGTCCACGAGGGTGGAGGGCGCGCCCTACCCCCTGGGTGCGCCCCCTGCCTCGTGGGCCACCTGGAAGCCCCCCGATGCCCATCTTCTGGTATAAGGTGTCTTTTGCCCTGGAAAAAAGAAGAATGAAGCTTCTGGGACGAAGCGCCGCCATCTCGAGGCAGAACCTGGAGAAACCAATCTAGGCACCGGCGGAGCTGTTCTGCCGGGGAAACATCCCCCCGAGAGGGGGAAATCATCACCATCATCATCACCATCATCATCACCATCGATCCTCTCATCGGGAGGGGGTCAATCCCATCAACATCTTCACCAGCACCATCTCCTCTCAAACCCTAGTTCATCTCTTGTATCCGATCTTTGTCTCAAAACCTGAGATTGGTACCTGTGGGTTGCTAGTAGTGTTGATTACTCCTTGTAGCTGATGCTAGTTGGTTTATTCGGTGGAAGATTATATGTTCAGACCATTTATGCATATTAATACCCCTCTGATTATGAACATTAATATGATTTATGAGTAGTTACGTTTGTTCCTGAGGACATGGGAGAAGTCTTGTTATAAATAGTCATGTGAATTTGGTATTCGTTCGATATTTTGATGAGATGTATGTTGTATTTCCTCTAGTGGTGTTATGTGAACGTCGACTACATGACACTTCACCATTGTTTGGGCCTAGGGGAAGGCATTGGGAAGTAATAAGTAGATGATGGGTTGCTAGAGTGACAGACGCTTAAACCCTAGTTTATGCGTTGCTTCGTAAGGGGCTGATTTGGATCCACATGTTTCATGCTATGGTTAGGTTTACCTTAGTTCTTCTTTCGTAGTTGCGGATGCTTGCGAGAGGGGTTAATCATAAGTGGGATGCTTGTCCAAGGAAGGGCAGTACCCAAGCACCGGTCCACCCACATATCAAATTATCAAAGTAACGAATGTGAATCATATGAGCATGATGAAAACTAGCTTGACGATAATTCCCATGTGTCCTCGGGAGCGTTTTACTTTATATAAGAGTTTGTCCAGGCTTGTCCTTTGCTATTAAAAGGATTGGGCCACCTTGCTGTACATTGTTTACTTTTGTTACTTGTTACCCGTTACGAATTACCTTATCATAAAACTATCTGTTACCAATAATTTCAGTGCTTGCAGAGAATAGCTTACTAAAAACCGCTTGTCATTTCCTTCTGCTTCTCGTTGGGTTCGACACTCTTACTTATCGAAAGGACTATGATAGATCCCCTATACTTGTGGGTCATCACACGACAAGGCGAAGGCCACGCACCCGCCCTCCTGGTACGAGCCTGCCTTGAGCGCGCCCACGGTCTCGGAGAAGAACCTTGCCGCCGCGCTCTTGGTGACGGCGGGTGACAGCAACGAGGGGGAAGAGACTGCGCTTCGGGTCGGCTCTGTCAAGCCGGAGGCCTCGGGTTGTACCTTTTATCCCTTCTTCTAGCACAGCGTCTATGTGGGGCTGGTCCCCCCTTTCTCTGATTTCTTCTATGTTGTCCTTGGCCATTATAACCTCCATGCCCTCCATCTTCATCCCAACTCCGGCCTCCTCCTGTCGATCTTTGCCTTCTACTGTGAGGCATTTGTGGGGGTGATGCCGTCTGTGGCGCTGCTTCACCATTTCTTCTACCTCCGGAACAAGGAGGGCCACTGCTCCGGGTGCGCTAACTTCATAGCGGCCAATGGGACCAATGCAATCTCAAGAGCCAGGAAGAAAGTCAAGGGCTTTAGGAACAAATGGGTCCTCATGGATGCCAAGAGCTCCTATCCTCGGCTGGCGCTGCCGACAGGGATGCCTTCGCCTCACGAGGGTTGGCTCAGAGCGAAGCTTGCAGACCCCGGGCAAAGCAGGTGTTGGAGAAGATGGCTGCCAACCTCAAGCCTGACGACCCGAAGGCGGAGAAGCTGACGAGGGCCATGATCATCAAGGAGTTTCTGTCACTGAGCCCGGACGCCCTGTGCGACGAAGAGCTGGACAAGGCCCTCCATCTCCTGGTCGGGGAGAACCAGGGGTACCCGCCAGATACCCATCTTCCGCTGTACCGCCGCCCAGATGGGGCGGAGGTCGCCGCTGCCATGCATGTCTTCAACGAGTGCGGGCTTGTCCCGCCGACGCCCAGCGAGGCTCCGGTGGTGGTGTCTTCCGGCGAGTCCGGCGAGGAGGAGAGGTCGGACTCGAAGGTGACCTGGGAGGGGGAGGGGGAGACTTCTCCTCCGCGCGTAGCCGATCTCCTCCGCACCTTCCCTGATGACGACGAGGCCGGCAAGCATTCGGTGAGGGAGTTGTTGAACCCCGCCGGGGTCACGACGAGGTCCAGGGGCACCCCCCCACCGAAGAAGCCGCAGGCCAGGGTCTTGAAGAAGAGTAGATCAGGGCTGATTACCCGAGGCGGTGCCTCTGCCTCGCCGCCTGCCGATGCATGGTTTAATTATTTCTGATGCTGTTATAGGGGAATCGCGCACTGTTTCTCAGGCCCTTGCTGATCCGAAGTGGAAACCTTCCATGCATGAAGAGTTTGGAGCTCTTCAAAAAATCGCACTTGGCATCTTGTCCCTTCCCGTATAGGTACAAACCTAATTGATTGCAAGTGGGTTTTTCGTATCCAGCGACAATCAGATGGTTCCATAGACTGCTACAAAGCTCATCTCGTTGCCAAAGGGTTCAAGCAAAGTAACAACCTCGAATATGAGGACACATTTAGTCATGTTGTTAAAGCCGCCACTATCTATCTTTTTCTATCCATAACTGTGTCTCGAGGTTGGTGCCTTCGTCAGCTAGATGTGCAGAATGCGTTCCTTCATGGTGTTCTAGAAGAGGAAGTTTACATGAAGCAACCTCTTGGGTTTGTAGATCCTGATAAACCATTCCATGTTTCTAAACTTGATAAATCGCTCTATGGACTGAAGCAAGCTCCAAGGGCATGGTACTCTTGTCTCAGCTCCAAACTTCACACTCTTGGATTTGTTCCTTCCAAGTCTGATACTTCATTGTTTATTTACAACAAATCCAACACTGTTATCTTCATGCTTATTTATGTTGATGACATCATTTCACTAGTTCATCCAATGAGGCAGTAATAGATCTCTTGAAAGACTTGCAGTCAGATTTTCCTCTCAAAGATCTCGGTGACTTGCACTTTTTCCTTGGCATTGAGGTCAAGAAGAACCAGGAAAGTGGTCTTCATCTTTCTCAAGAAAAATATGCAACTGATCTTCTGAGCAAGGCAGGGTTGCAGGGCTGTAAACCATCATCAACACCACTCTCCAATTCAGAACAATTGTCTCTTTGCAGAGGGTGTTCCTTTGAGTCAAGAGGATGGCACCAAATACAGGAGTTTGGTAGGAGCACTTCAGTACTTGACACTTACCATGCCTAATATTTCTTTTGCAGTAAATAAGGTATGTCGGTTTCTTCATGCACCTACTTCTGCTCATTGGACTGCTGCCAAACGCATACTCAGATATGTTAAGAACACATTAAGTGTTGGGTTAACCTTCACAAAGTCAACCTCCACTCTTATTAGTGGTTTTTCTGACTCTGATTGGGCAGGCTGCTTGGAAGATAGGAGGTCTACAGGTGGCTTTGCGGTTTTCTATGGGCCCAATTTAATTTCTTGGTGTGCAAAGAAACAGGCAACAGTATCAAGATCAAGTACTAAGGTGGAATACAAAGCACTGGAGAATGCCACAGCGGAAATAATATGGGTTAAAGCTCTGCTTAAGGAACTTGGAATATGTTGCACACAAACTCCATGTCTCTGGTGTGATAACATTGGTGCAACATATCCTTCTGCTAACCCTGTCTTTCATGCAAGAACAAAACATACTGAGGTTGATTATCATTTTGTGAGAGAAAGGGTTGCTAGAAAGGACCAAGTTGTAGATGGATTCACAAAGGCTCTGCCCACAAGATCATTTGAAGAATTTAAGCGTAATCTAAACTTGAGAAGTTCATATTAAGGGAGGATGGTAAATATATTGTGTACAGGTTTTAGCGTGTCCTTTTGTAACACGACTTGAGGCCTTGAGGCTCACGGCGATGGTAGTTAGGAGGTTTCCTTCTTTTGTGTTTTATCTCTCTTATCTCCTAAACCTCCTGTAATATCTTCCGATGGTTAGCCTTGACGCTACTATCTTCTGTACCGCATCCACAATCAATATATATACCCGGCGGGTCTCCATGTATGTAGATTGATACGCTTACCCATAGATTTCTACATCATGCAC
Organism: Triticum aestivum; assembly: GCF_018294505.1. Taxonomy (NCBI): domain Eukaryota; kingdom Viridiplantae; phylum Streptophyta; class Magnoliopsida; order Poales; family Poaceae; genus Triticum; species Triticum aestivum. Next base: position 456,547,798 of record NC_057796.1, read on the forward strand.
TAAAAGCATAGAAAATTGACTTGAGAAATCTACATGCTTTCCAAGCAAGATTTGGGTACACAAATTTAATGTTCCTGAAAAACTGTTGGTGTGCAGCATTACATGTCTACATTAGAAGCATATGCTATAAAATCAATGAAGCGTGACTAACAAGAAGTACTAATTTTCTGATATTCAACCGGCTGCTATTCACCAATTGAAGCAAACTATATTGCTCCAAGAAGCACATGAATTACAATTTTCCCTCTCGGGACAGTTTTCCCTCTCTGTGGTGGTCACGGACAAGTCAAATGGTTCCTCTTGGGCGATGACTGTGGTGTCACTACTAGGGAAAACCTTATACATGGAATCTTAGCAGCAGCGCGGTTTAAAAACAAACGCTACTGCTAATTAGCAGTAGCGATCTTGACGAAAGCTCGCTACTAATAACACGGTAGCAGTAGCACCCTAGATGAAACAAGCGCTACTACTATAATTGCCACGACGTTGCCTCCAGGCTAGATATAGTAGTAGCGCCCTTCCCTGGACGCGCTGCTGCTAAAGTACTTAGTAGCAGCGTTTTTCTTCAAAACTCGCTGCTGCTAAGTATTGCACCTAATTAAGTTTAGACTTATCAGTAGCGTTTTTACGTAAAATGCGCAATTGCTACGTTAGCTATAGCGCGTTTACTAAAGTGCGCTACTTCTAGTTTGACTTAACCACCTGCGGGCTCAAAATTTTGCTAAGTCCTCCATTCCCCCATGTTCCCCTACTCCTCTGTCGCCGCCGCCCGAGCCTGCCCTCACCACCGCCGCCCGCCACCGCTCTCGACCTCACCGTCGCCGCCCTCGACCTCACCGCCGCCGCCCACGACCTCACCGTCGCCGCCCGAGCCCGCCCAGCACCGCCGCCTCCTGATCCCGAGCCCGCCCCCGCCGCCCCTACCTCTCCGTCGTCGAGCACCTCCCCGCCACCGTCTCTCCCCTCTCTGTAAGCCCCCCACCCCTCCCCCACCCCCTTTCTCTCTGCTTAGTTAGTACTAGATGTTTTTTAGTAGTAGTAGATGTTAATTTAGGGTTCATAGATAATGATTTTTAGTAGTAGTAGATGTTAATTAGTAGTAGTGATGGTACTAGTTAACTAGGGCAGTATGGTTAATAGTAGATGTTTTTTACTATTGTATAATGTAGTTTATTTTTACTGTTTAAAATAATTAGTAAGTAAATTAATAAACTAGTTGAACTAGTTTAGTTTTAGTTGAACTAGTTTAGTAAGTAAATTAATAAACTAGTTGAACTAGTTGAATTAATAGAACTAATGTATTTTTAGTAAGATAATTAATATAACTAGTTGAACTACTTTATTTTTAGAAAGAACTAGTTTTTTTCTATTTATAGTAAGTTTATATTTAGTAAGAACTAGTTGAATTAATAGAACTAGTTGAACATGTCATATTTGTTGTTATTTTTTTAGTTTAAGCAATTATTCGGGATGTATTAGTGATAACTTATAGGGTTTTTGCTTTTGCAGAAATCAAGGAGCCCCTCCATCATCCCCGCCGTCGTCCCCGTCACCGACCCCCTCCGACCTCGAGGTGAGACCAGCCAAATCTCCATGTATATCTTGTGTTGCTCAAATAGGATATGTGGTTGCCCAAGTGGCCGGTCATGTTCAGGTTACACCTCCGAGTGGCCTATGTTTTGCCGGACTGTTGATTAATTTCTGTTCCAGCAAATTTCAGGCGCTCGATATGTCCTTTTTTAGCAAAGGTCATGCCAGATTTTTCCGTGAATTCTGGCATGACTTGTCTAGAATATGTAGGAAATATCGAGTGGCCTGGATTTTCTCGAAAAATAATGATCTAATTTAGGTTTTTTAGTATATATATTTAATTGTACAAGTTTAATCTTTGAATTATGAACGTAGGAAATGTCGTACTCGGATGATGACAGTCTCCCGGGGGAGTGCAGTTGGTGCCACGATGATCGAGGTCTGTGCGACAGGTTCCTTCAGCTGGACGAAGATCGGCGCTTCAGCATTAAGCTCGAGGAGACCTTCGATGTTGAAACGGTACGCAACAACGACAACTGTTTTTTTCGTATTTAAGCATGACTTCAACTATTTCAACGTCTAATTTTCATCTTTTAAAATTCGACTAGCTTATCCCATGCCATGCAAGACTCTATGTCTTGGAGAGGATGGGTTTTGAAGACCATGAAAATTTTGAAACAAAGAAAATACACCTAAGGACCCATCATGATATGGATTTTGAAGTAAATCTGTACAATTCTCAGAGTGTAACCCATTTTGGTTGCCAAAATTGGGAAGCACTTTGCAAAATGTAAGGTTTTTATGAGGGTATGATTGTCACCATGGATCTTGGTGATCCTGACATCGAGCAAGACAATATGGACATTTGGGTCCTTGTTGATACGCTTCCGATTCTACCGCAATGTGAGTTTCTCAAACATAGTTATTAACTAATTTATATTATTTATTTCAAAATAGTTGACAGCTTATTTCCATTGACAGCTTATTTTGATTCTTCAAAGAATGTGCGGAAGATGGTAGACAAAACCCACTACACTGATGGCTCCGGATTAACCTATAAGGAGAAAAGTCATCTAATCGCATTTTGTACTTATCTTGAGAATTACAATACCTATTATCGAACTCCTCCAAATTATGGTGAATACGTGCCACTAGTGCACATGTTGAACCACGGTAACTTCTATGGAGATACCCTGGTAAGATTTTTTACTATTACGACATCCGTGCATCTTTTGCATACTTCTAAAACTAGTAAATCATTGCTAACTACGAAGTTATTACTATGTTTTTCTACAGAAAATCCCGATGGATTGTGTGCCCCATCTGATGTATCAGAATGGTCGCCTTGCAGTTCTGAACATACAACCAGGTCAATCTACGGATCTCACCTGTGCATATCGGATTTCTAAAACCGGTGAACACATGCTAATCAAAGAATGGAAAAAATGTTTGGACATTCGCAAGGAGGTTCTTGGAAGTAACATTAAGCGAAAGGCAAGAATTGGAGACAGGATAATCTCCATTCTCCATAATGGAGAGTCAGGGGCTATCTTGTTTTTTGCTATTTTACCTTAGAGAATATAGTAGGTCCTAAGACAATGTAGTAGGTCCTATGAGGTACAATATGTTTATTAGTACAATGTGTTAGAGTTGATGATGAGGAGTACTTGTGATTACGACTAGTGACCAATTTGCTATGTGATGTCTCATTGATGAAAACGATGATCTTGAGGAGGTGTTATATGACAATGATGTATTATGATGATAAGTTGTTAATGATATGATGATGATGATGATATTTATTATATCATTGGGTGAAAGAACCGCGGATTAGTTTCAAGTGGATGGACATCCACTTGAAACTAGTCCACGGTTCTTTCACCCCGTGATGTAATAACTCATTATGATGTAAAAACAATCTCTAAATTCCTGTTGTATGAAAACTTGTGTAAAGGTGTATGAATACAACATGAAATAAAAAAGAAATAAAATACGAAATAATAGTAGTAGCGCGGGCAGGGAGAAGCGCTACTACTAATTACCAGTAGCGCTCCTCTGGGAAAGCGCTACTACTAAGTCGATTTAGCAGTAGCGTGGGTTGAGGCACGCTACTGCTAACCTTTAGCTGTAGCGCCGTACCAGTAGCGCTCCAGCCCGCGCTACTGATAGGCCTAAAACCCGCGCTGCTGCTAGGCTTTTCCCTAGTAGTGTGTATGGGCCTCAGGAAGATCATGACAAGATAGCTTTCCTACAAGAGCTCGGAAGTATCAAGTTGGGTGTGCAAAATGAGTGGCTGATAACCGGTGATTTCAACCTAATTGCCCGAGCGAACGAAAAGAGCAATGATAACATCAACATTCATATGATGGGAAGATTCTGTAGTGTCATCAAAGACCTGGAGGTCCGCGAGTTCCACCTTATGGGTCGGCGATTCACATGGGCCAGTGAGAGCATAAATAACGCTTCCTCCAAGCTGGACCGTGTGCTTATGCCAAAGGAATGGGAGATCCAGTTCCCCCAATACCAGCTTGTTCCGGCATCCACCAATATCTATGATCACTGCCCTTTGATGCTTAAGTAGATGGTGGTTCAGCCTTTTCAGGGATTCAGATCTAAGACCTTCTGGATTGACCTTCCCGGGTTCCAGGAGGTTGTTGTTGAGGCTTGGTCCAGACCTGTTTGCTCCCCGGACGCCATTCAAGTACTGAACACCAAGATGAGTCATACGGCCAAGGCTCTCAAGGAGTGGCATAAATCTCATGTGTCAAAACTGCATCTGCAGGAGGCCATCGCGAACGATCTTATTTTCAACTTGGATTTAGCCCAAGAGAAGAGAGAGTTATCTGACCCCAAAAGAGAGCTGCGGCGGTTACTGAAAGTCAAACTCCTAGGTATGTTGCCTTGGAGCGAATCAAATAGCGCCAGCGATCCAGATTAACAAAGATTAAGGCTGGGGATGCAAACACTAGGCTTTTTCACCTGCAGGCCAACGGAAGATGCCGCAAAAATCACATTCCAGTACTTAAGAAGCATTGTGGCATGAAGACCAATGATCACGACGAGAAAGTTGAGATCCTGCTGAGGCACTTCATGAAGATCATGGGGTCACCATTTACCAAATATTGGCGTCTTAACTGGAACGCCTTAACCCACGTGTCCGGGACTTGAGCCACCTTGATGCCGACTTCTCCGCAAATGAACTCAAAGATGTAATTCATGAGATGCACGCCGAGAGTGGACTGGGCCCTGATGGCTTCACAAGCCATTTTTACAAGAAATGTTGGAGCATTGTCCGAGAACATATGTTGAAGGCCGTCAACCAGCTGCTTTATCCCAAGGCTGGTCGGTGGGGTCTGCTTAACTCTGCGAACATCGTCCTAATCCCAAAGAAAGATGGACCCTGCGATGCCTTAGATTTCCAGCCAATCAGCCTCATGCTTAGCATTGCAAAAATCTTGTGCAAACTGTTGGCGAATCGGTTGGCTCCCGAGCTAGATGTCTTGGTGTCCCACGGTCAGAGTGCCTTTTATCAAAAGGAGATGCATCCAAGACAACTTATACTTCCAGAATGTCATTAGAGAAGCTCACAGCAAGAAGAAGCCCACTATCTTCCTGAGGCTTGACTTTGCGAAAGCCTTTGATTCTATCGGCTGGGGATATTTGTTGGATATTCTGAAGGCTTTCGGGTTTGGGCAGCACTGGAGGGGATCCGGCTTGCCTGCTCCGATCCCATGCTCCCATTCGTACTCCCACTTCATCCCACGATCGTCTTTTTTCCTTTTTCCTTCCTAATCTAATCATCCCCCCTGATTTTAATGGGGTGGGCCTGGACCTTATTTTGTTCCAATCAAATCAAGCCACGTAGCGGGAGCACGGATGGGCGCATGCATAGGGAGCAGGCAAGTCTCGTCCACTGGAGGGACCTTCTCTCCATTATTCTGCGTTCCTCGTCATCCAGAATCTTTCTAAATATGGCTTCGACACGGGGATCCGTTATCCCCTATGTTGTTCATTATTGCCATGGAACCACTTCAAAGGTTGTTGGACATCGCTACGGAACAGGGGGACCTAACCCCGCTTGCACCAAAGGCTGCCAGGCTCCGCATAAGCATATACGCCGACGATGCTGCTTTGTTCGTGAACCCCAAGAGAAATGAGATTGCGGTTGTACGTGCTATTCTGGAGAGGTTTGGGCAGATTACTGGACTCAAGATTAATGCTAGCAAGTGTGTCGCATATCCCATCAGATGTGAGGCCCTTGACTGTGACAACATCGTCCAAGATTTTGGGGGTTCGGTGGGCTCCCTACCCTGTCGCTATCTCAGGCTGCTACTGGGGTTCCGGAAGCCCCGTTGTGTGGACATTCTCCCGATTGTTGACAAGATGGCTGGCAGACTAAGGGGTTGGAAGGGAAAGCTGCCGGCGAGGCCGGGGCACCTGTCTCTGATCAAATCCGTGCTGACTTATTTTGCTACTTACTTCTTGACTTGTTTTGCGCCAAACAAATGGGCAACCAAGAGGATGGATAAGATTTGTAGGAACTTCCTATGGAATGGTGATGAGGAGGCCAGCGGGCGCAAATGCCTTGTTAACTAGAAAAGGATTTGTGCGCCGATTAAGGTGGTGGCCTTGGAATCAAGAACTATGAATGCTACAGCAGGGCACTTGGGCTTTGTTGGGCATGGTATGAGTGGAGCAACTACCGGAGGCCATGGAAAAGCACTACCATTCCCTGTGATGCCTCGGATAGGCAGCCCTTCTCTGCCTGCATGCAGATTTCTATCAGAAATGGCGACCGTGGGAGGTTCTGGTCTGACAGATAGCTCCAAGGGACTGCCCCTGCTTTGATCGCCCCGGGATTATGTCGGCGTTCTGGGAACGGGGGTCCCCAGACTTTCCTGCTTGCAGCCCACGGCATGGCTGTGCTAGCAAGCCTGTACGGCCCATCTTCATCAACAAGGCGTTCAAGACCCTCACGAGGGGCCAGGCCTCGCGAGGCGGACGACACAAGACCTCCTCAGGAGCGGCCTCACCAGGTTGGCTCGCGAGGAGCGGAGAGATCGAGGCAGGGCAAACCTCGTGAGGTTCTCGTGACGTGAGCCATGACGATCGAGACCAGGCGGGCGCCAGTGCGCGCAGTGTCCTTATTTCCCCTTTGGTGCTAAGGAAGCAAGCGCAGTCGCGGAGTACTGAGGCATCAGGCAAAGATTTCCATATCAGTGCAACGAAACCAAGACCAGCAGGACGGCAAGACGGAGGTCACCATGGAGCCCAAGGCGGCGTCACCACCAGAGCCTTTTGCAGGAGAAGACTACTTTTGTCAGGATAAAGTGTACTAGCTATCCCCCTTCAAATTGGCCGTTGTTGGCTCCCTTCCCGCTCAATATTTGGGAAGAGGATCAGGGCCTATATAAGTAGAACTAGCCACCGTATTAGGGGGATCGATTCCATCTTCCATCCTCACACCCACAAGTTCACCGAGGACAAGAATCCCTCAACCTCAGGAGGCTGTTCTTCCCCTTGTACTGTTCATAATCAGCCCAAGAGGCAATCCACCACCACCACACTGGAGTAGGGTATTACACCACAACGGTGGCCCGAACCAGTATAAACCTTGTGTCTTTTGTGTTGTGAGTTCGTCGAGTTCGTCCGCGAGATCTTAGCAAACCTAGGGCGTGGATCGGTGGGAGGGAAAGAACTTCGCGTGCACCCCAGAGTTCGAACCTTAAGGGTTTTGCCGGAACCCGTGATCCGACATTTGGCGCGCCAGGTAGGGGTGTGCTGTAGCTTTCCTTCCGTCGATCTGCGCTCCGTCGCCGCCGCACCCCACCCGCATGGCAGGCGCCTCACTCCCAGCTCCGACGGCAGACGCTGATGACGGGGCCAGGGGCTCCGAGCCCTGGCCCCCGCCTTGCGGCAGGTGCGATGGCCGCCCAAGTTCAAGCCGGAGATGTCGCCGCGCTACGACGGTGCGACAGACCCGTCGGCTTTCCTGCTAGCATATGAGGAGGCCGTCCTCGAAGCCGGGGGCGACGACAAGGTCATGGCCAACTGGCTTCCCATGGCCCTCGCCGGCGAGCCGCGCGCCTGGCTGCTCAACCTCCCCGGATACACGGTGGCGTCTTGGGAGGAGCTGCGCAGTCTCTTCACTGCGCGCTACACGGTGCCAGCGCACTTCGCGGTCGCAGCCCTGCTAGGCGGCTCTCAAGCACCACCTTCAGATCGCCATATCAAGCCATTCCTTCGCCAGATCGGCGCCGCTTCCAAGCGCTCGGGGGCTCTGCCGGGCTGGGCTGTGCCCGTGGCCGACCTCACCTTCAGCTCAGAAGACCACCCCGTCACTACCGCCGGCTCGGGCAGGCTTCCGATGCTCTGCACGCCCACCATCTGCAACGTAGCCGTCACCAAGACTCTCATCGACGGCGGCGCCGGCCTCAACTTGCTCTCCGTGGAGGCCTTCAGCCTTCTTCACGTGCCGCTCGAGCGGCTCAGCCTCAGCAAGGCTTTCTCAGGAGTTGGTGGCGGCGCCACCCGTTCCCTAGGGTAGATCCGCCTCCCCGTCACGTTCGGCACGCGTGACAACTACCGCACCGAGCTGGTCGGTTTCCACATCGCCCGCATCAGCCTCCCATACAACGCCATCCTCGGGTACCCGGCGTTGGCCCAGTTCATGGTAGTGACCCATCCGGCCTACAACCTCATGAAGATGCCTGGAAGCAAGGGCGTCCTCACTGTCAAAGGGGACGCCAAGGAGGCCCTGGCGGCGCTCAAGCTCACCCTCAAGACCGCCGCGGTAGCGCAGCCTGCCGACGTAGGCACCTCCGAGCCCATGGGAGCCGCACCAACCAAGAAGAAGCAGTTGTTCACACAAGACAAGGCGGAAACCAAGCAGGTGCCGGTCAATGAGGACGGGTCCTCAGGAGCCACCTTTACCATAGGTGCCGGCCTCGACCCAAGCCAAGAGTAAGCATTGGTGAAGTTCTTGCGTGCAAACAAGGATATATTCGCATGGGAGCCCAATCAGCTGGTGGGGGTCCCGAGAGAGGTGATTCAGCATCACTTAAGGGTATGCCCCAATGTGCGCCCTGTGAAACAGCGAGCGAGACGGCAGTCCACAGAGAAGCAGGCCTTCATCGTCCAAGAGACCCGCAAGTTGGAGGCAGCAGGTGCCATTCGGGAGGTTCGGTACCCCGAATGGTTGGCGAACCCCGTCGTAGTGCCGAAGAAAGGCGGGAAGGAGCAAATGTGCGTCGACTTCACCAACCTCAACAAGGCCTGCCCCCAAGATCCATTCCCGCTTCCACGCATCGACCAGATCGTCGACTCCACCACCGAGTGCGACCTGTTGTGCTTCCTGGATGCGTTTTCAGGGTATCACCAAATCAAGATGGCGGTAGAAGATGTAGAGAAGATAGCCTTCCTGACCCCGTGTGGGGTCTACTGCTAGACCTGCATGCCCTTTGGACTGCGCAATGGACGGATGCCTCGACATCTGAAGTAGGTGAAGACCGGTCTACCTCACCAGGAAGCGAGGCGCCAGACGGCTGGGTCATGTATTTCGATGGCGCCTTCGCGCACCAGGGCGTGGGGGCTAGAGCAGTACTCATCTCGCCCACTCAGGACAAGCTCTACTACACTGTGCAGCTCTGCTTTTAGCAGGGCGAGAAGGTCTCCAACAGCATCGCAGAATATGAAAGCCTCATAGCTACCCTGAAGGCTGCGACAGCTCTGGGGGTGAAGCTCCTTACCGTTAAGGGCGACTCGCAACTCCTCGTCAACTTCTCCAACAAGGTATACGAGCCGAAGGACGAGCATATGGAGGCATACCTCGCGGAGGTGCGCAAGATGGAGAAGCAGTTCTTGGGCCTGGAGTTGCAACACGTGCCCCGGGGCACCAACAAGGAAGCTGACGACATCGCCAAGAGAGCATCCAAGCGGCAGCCCCAAGAGCCCGGCGTCTTTGAGGAACGGCTCTTCAAGCCATCAGCGACACCACCACTTTCAAGCACAGCTCAGCCTCGGGAGGAGCTCCCACAGCCGCCTGCCACGGGAGCCCCAGCCTGTGGCCCGACCTCAGGAGCTCGCCTTCTCTTGGCGCTCGAGCCCCAGGAGGGATGCTGGACCAAGAAATTCAAGGAATACCTGATGCAAAGGATGCTGCCGGAGAAAGAGGAGGACGCGGAGCACATGGCCCGACAGGCCACAGCATACTGCATCCGGGACGGTGAGTTATATAGGAAGCGGCCCAATGATGTTTCACTGTGTTGCATTTCCAGAGACCAGGGGAAGGAGTTGCTATCTAACATACACGGTGGGGACTTTGGCACCACTCGTCATCACGGACCCTCGTCGGCAAGGTATTCCACAGCGGATTCTACTGGTCCGCGGCGATCAATGACGCGGCCGAGCTGGTGAAGTCCTGTGAAGCCTGCCAGTTCCACGCCAAGCAGATCCATCAGCCGGCTCAGGGCCTCCAGACCATCCCGCTCACATGGCCGTTCGCGGTCTGGGGGCTGGACATCTTGGGCCCGTTCCCTCGAGCGCCTGGGGGCTACCGCTACCTCTACGTCGCCATCGACAAGTTCACCAAGTGGGCGGAAGTGGAAGCTGTCTGCACTATCCCAGCTGGCTCTGCAGTCAAGTTCATCAAGGGTCTCGTGAGCCGCTTCGGGGTTCCCAACCGCATCATCACCGACAACGACTCGCAGTTCACTAGTAACCTCTTCAAAACATACTGTGCTAACCTTGGAACGCAGGTCTGCTACGCTTCGGTGGCGCACCCCAGGAGCAATGATCAGGCCGAACGCGCCAACGCAGAGGTCCTGAGGGGCCTCAAGACCAGGACCTTCAAGAAGAAGCTCGAGGCCTGTGGCAGGGGCTGGCACGACGAACTCCAGTTCGTGTTGTGGTCCATCCGCACCACCGCCACCAAGCCGACGGGTGAGACCCCGTTCTTCCTCGTCTATGGAGCCAAAGAGGTCCTCCCTCACGAGGTCAAGCATCGCTCCACATGGGTCCTGGTGTTTGATGAAACACATCAGGACGCCACGCGGGGAATGGACCTCGTGCTAGGGGAGGAACGTCGCCACGAGGCTGCACTGAGGGCGGCAAGGTACCAGTAGGCGCTGCGGCGATACCACTGCCGCAACATCCGCTCCAGGACACTCGAGGTGGGCGACCTCGTCCTGAGGCGGGTCCTCTCCAGGGAAGGGTTGCACAAGCTCTCACCTATGTGGGAAGGCCCGTTCAAGGTCGTCCATGTCTCCAGGCCTGGTGCCGCGCGCCTGGAGACAGAAGACGGGGTGCCCATCCAGAACGCCTGGAACATCCAGCACCTCCGGAAGTTCTACCCATGAAGCAAGGCCCAGTGCCTATGAAGAAAGGCCCAGTGCCTATGAAGAAGGCCCGGTGCTTGTGAAGAATCGCCGCCCGTGACACTCTCACATAATAATGAGTGGGGCTGTACACGCCCCGGAGTCTCAGGAGTGCCGCCCTTGATCCTCGGGGGCTCCCTCCCACGCCTAGTGGCAGCACTTAGCTCCGCACTGGTGAGAAGACTTGAAGACTAGACTAGGTACCAGACGCGGCTTTTCATTTGCTTTCTGTAGTGGGCTCGCCTTCTTTAACTCGAAGTTTGCTTCTGGTGTTCCTTGCTGATTTGGTCCCGTCGCCTTTTGCCACTATTTCCGACTCTAGTTCACTTGTGTTGTCTCTCTCGCATACCTCGCGAGGGAGCTAGGCAGGTGCCCTCGTGAGAGTTTTTCCTTATCTCCGCCTTCTGTCTGCTTTCTCGTGAGGCACCCTCATTCGAGCCCACAAGATGGCGCATCTCTCTTAATTCGTGCCCCTCGGGTACCGCGATATGAAGTGCTGGGTCAGGGCTTGGGAGAACGACAAGTCTCCTAGCGAGCTTCCTAACGATTTTTTTGCAGTTCCAGAGCGACCACTAAGTCAAGACGGGCACGAGGAAACAAGTGCCTCGTGAAGAGGAGGCCGCCTCGAGCGCGCCAAGCTAAGTTATCTCTGCACAAAATAACAACACAGCACGAAAACAACAAGCATAGCATAATGATTGAGGAATCATAGTTCGATACACGCCCCTCCGGGGCCATACTAGTTTCATTTAGATGCAGGAAAGAAAAGATCTCTAGAGGTAATCCACATTGATGTAATGAAAGCGAAGGACCCACAACAATGACAGAACGCCCCGAGTAATCGACCCGTTTCCCAAGCAGAGTCTCGCGAAACCTTCCCTCTTTACCTTCAATTACATCTGAAAGTGGAGAACAAAACAAAAGCAGCGCTCGATCCTGCAGCAGTCCACGGGGGTAGGCCATTGGCGACGTCCCGAGCATTAGCCGGATCCCTCCTCGCGGTTCACGGAGGCGCAGCGGCGAGACGACCCGCTACCACCTTCGAAGCAAGCGCGGCGGCATGGCGGCTGGTCGTGGCCGCCACTGCTGGAGCTGTCACCGAGAGAAGAGCCACCATAGCTGAACAAGGCACGGCCGGTACCTAGGGCGGGTTCGCCCTCCTCCTCGTCCCGATCATCGCCAAGGCCAAGCACCTCCTCGCCGTCGTTCACCTCAAGGCCGCACCCGGCGCGGCGACCATCTTCCCCAAACACCCTCACATAGAGGGTCACATCGCCGTTGTACTTGAAATGGAGGGTGCACCGCCTGCCCAGGCCTCGCGCGCAGGCGAACGTCTGCCAACCATGGGCCAGAGCTATGTTGCCCGCGACGGAGACCTCGACCACAACCCAAGAAGCCTTGCTGCAGCAGCCGTCCGCCTGCAGCCAGAGCCCACCTGGACCGGAGGCCGGTAGCTCGTCGGCAAAGAAGTGCGGAAGCTGAAGCCAGTTGCTGGCCGGATCCTCCGACCAGACAACGAACTCCGGCAACACCTCTGCAGAATGGAAGCGCGGCCGAGGAGGCCGCGCGACCATGCCGCGTCTCCTTTCGTCAACAGGGCTCCCACGACTGGAATGACCCCTGCCGCGCGCAGCGGCACTACCGAGAGATCGGGGGGCCGCGGCGGAGGTCGCGATGTGCTTACGGGGACGGCCGCGTCCCCGCTTCGGCGCCGGAGAGTCGGGCCCCTCGTGGGGAGCCTTTCCCTTCTCTGCGGTGGAAAACCTCTTCGATGGTGCCATTGAGTCGGTGGTGGAGCAAGGAGGAAGAAGCAAACGGACTGGGAAGAGATGGGCGGCGGGGGCTCTGCCCCCCTCCCCATTTATAGTGGAAGAAGGCCAACCGGCGCCTCCCACGATCACAGGTAATGATGATTTTCCTATGCATGTCGCAGGGACTTGTCAAGTCGGGCAGTTGCCGAGGCAGCGTGGGGAAGCAGAGACGCCCACATCCAATCAACCGCCATGCATCGACCAAGGCCACAGGCTTTTGGGGCCCGCAGCACTTCGTGCTTGACCTTTGGCTTCGCCTCGAAGCTAAGCCCGAGCGCGCCTTGGGTCCGGGGGCTACTGTCAGCGTTCTAGGAACGGGGTTCCCCAGACTTGCCTGCCTGCGGCCCACGGCGTGGCTGTGCTAGCAAGCCTGTACGGCCCATCTTCATCAACAAGGCGTTCAAGACCCTCGCCAGGGGCCAGGCCTCGCGAGGCGGACGACACAAGCCTCCTCAGGAGCGGCCTCACCAGGTTGGCTCGCGAGGAGCGGAGAGATCGAGGCAAGGCAAACCTCGTGAGGTTCTCGTGACGTGAGCCGTGACGATCGAGACCAGGCGGGCGCCAGGCGGGCGCCAGCGCGTGCAGTGTCCTTGATTCCCCTTTGGTGCTAAGGAAGCAAGCGTAGTCACGGAGTACCGAGGCATCAGGCAAAGGTTTCCATATCAGTGCAATGAGACCAAGACCAGCAGGACGGCAAGACGGAGGTCACCATGGAGCCCAAGGCGGCGTCACCACCAGAGCCTTTTGCAGGCGAAGACTACTTTTGTCAAGATAATCTGTACTAGCTGTCCCCCTTCAAATTGGCCGTTGTTGGCTCCCTTCCCGCTCAATATTTGGGAAGAGGACCTGGGCCTATATAAGTAGAACTAGCCACCGTAGTAGGGGGATCGATTCCATCTTCCATTCTCACACCCACAAGTTCACCGAGTATAAGAACACCTCAACCTCAGGAGGTTGTTCTTCCCCTTGTACTGTTCATCATCAGCCCAAGAGGCAATCCACCACCACCACACTGGAGTAGGCTGGGTATTACACCACAACGGTGGCCCGAACCAGTATAAACCTTGTGTCTTTTGTGTTGCGAGTTCGTCGAGTTCGTCCGCGAGATCTTAGCAAACCTAGGGCGTGGATCGGTGGGAGGGAAAGAACTTCGCGCGCACCCCAGAGTTCGAACCTTAAGGGTTTTGTTGGAACCCGTGATCCGACAGATTATTCATGCTTTCTCGCCGTGTGAAAAGGGCTAGGTTAAGCGTATGCCAAGCAGGGACACATTGCGTGTTAATATAGGGCCGAAGCCTAGTTGTTATAGAGAAGATTTACATGATGTGGATTGTTCTCCAAGGACTCAATCACAACAGCCTAACTAATAGCCTATACAGAATCTATCCTACAGTTCATACAATACCACAGGTTACAATGTTTAACACTCCGCCTCAATCACAACTATCTAGGTTGAGATTGTGTCTAAAGCATTCAAATTATCTCAAAGAAAGAGGTTTGGTAAACCCATCTGCAACTTGATCACCAGTAGGTATAAACCTGATATTTAGCAGTTTGTTGGCTACCCTTTCTCGAACAAAGTGATAGTCAATCTCGATATGCTTGGTCCTAGCATGAAAGAAAGGATTAGCTGACAAGTACGTAGCACCAAGATTATCACACCAAAGTGATGCTGCCTGAGGATGCCAAATTCCCAGTTCAGTTAGCATATTTTGTACCCAGATAACTTCTGTAGTAGCATTTGCTAAGGCTTTATATTCAGCTTCTGTGCTGGACCTAGACACAGTGGCTTGCTTGTGAGCACTCCATGAATTAAATTACTGCCCAGAAAAACTACAAATCCTCCTGTTGATCTCCTATCATCAGGACATCCTACCCAATCTGCATCTGAAAAGGCACTTACAAGCATGGAGTCTAGCTTCCCAAGTTTAAGTCCATGACTGCATGTTGCTTCGAGATATCAAAGTATTCTTTTCACCGCTGTAAGGTGCACACTAGTAGGAGCATGCAAGAACTGACAAACTTTGTTAACAGAGTTGAAATATCTGGCCTAGTCAATGTCAAATACTGCAAAGCCCCTACAATGCTTCTATACTTGGTGGTGTCCTCTATGCCAAGCACCTCTCCATCATGAAGAGACAATTTTTCAGAGGTAGATATAGGTGTAGATGATGGCATACATCCTTTCATGCCTACTCTCTAAAGTATATCCTGAATATATTTTTCCTGTAACAACACAATTCCATCTTGTACACTTTTTACCTAAATCCCAAGGAAATAGTGAAGGTTGCCTAAATCCTTGAGTGCAAAGTCCATGCACAGATCCTTGAGGAGAGCTCCAACTGCTTTGGATGACAAGCTTGTGACACCAATATCATCGACATAGAAAAGCATAAAAATAGTGACACCATGGCGATGATTAAAGAACAATGAGGTGTCCCCCTTTGAAGGAACAAAACCAAGAGATTGTAACTTTGGGGGTAGCCGAGAGTACCAAGCTCTGGGTGCTTGCTTTAGCCCATACAAGGCCTTGTCAAGCTTGCAAACATGCTGCCTTAACCTTGGATGTTCATACCCAGGAGGTTGCTTCATAAAGACTTCCTCTTCCAGAACACCATGCAAAAACGCATTCTTCACATCTAGTTGTCGCATACACCAATTTCGAGATACTACAACTAAGAGAAGTAATCTAATGGTGGCAGCTTTCACTACAGGACTAAAAGTGTCCGCGTAGTCAATTCCATACCTCTGTTTAAACCCCTTGGCAACCAGACGCGCCTTATACCTGTCAATACTGCCATCGGACTTTCTTTTTACCTTGAATACCCATTTGCAATCAATCACATTCCAACCCTTGGCAGGAGGAACCAAGTGCCAGGTTTTGTTCTTCATGAGAGCAGCATTGTCGGGGGTGTTGTGC
Organism: Triticum aestivum; assembly: GCF_018294505.1. Lineage (NCBI taxonomy): Eukaryota > Viridiplantae > Streptophyta > Magnoliopsida > Poales > Poaceae > Triticum > Triticum aestivum. Next base: position 456,563,433 of record NC_057796.1, read on the forward strand.
GACATATGCCAAAGGATGACTTATCATGGAGGGGGCTAATAATACGTCGTCGGTGCCAGGAAACGGGATGAGGCACAGACATGCACGCCCACGAATATTACCCAGGTTCAGGGCTCTCCTAGGAGATAACACCCCTACTCCTGCTCTGCGGGGTCTCCGCATGATCACTCAAGCAACAATGGTGGCTACAAGCTTGCTCCTTGAGCTGTTTCTCTAGAGGAGGAAGAAGAACAAGTCTAGCCCTAACTCCCTCTCTCTATGTGGGTGTGTAGATGAACTAAGGTATGAAACCTTTATATGGGTGCCCTGGGGGGTTTATATAGGCCTACCCCTAGGGGAACAAAGGTAATCCGGCCGGGTGTAGGACCTAGCTATCAGTGTCTCTCGTCGCCGGCTTCTCCGCTGGCAGATGGGGCCCGCCGCCTGGTGGGCCCCGCCGGCTGTCTCGTTCTTGGCCGACAGGCCGCGCCCTCCGCTCGCGGGTCTTGCTGGCTGCTTAGCACTGTGGCTGTGCTGGTAATGATGCATGCTTTGTCGGTGGAGGTGTGGCTACAGTACTGCCGCCTGGCGGGCGTTCACTGTAGCCACTTCCCGTTTCTTCTAGTTAATGGCGCACAAACTCCAAGGAGAGGAAGGCCGCCTGGTCAGGGGCCGGCCTCCCTATGAGCCGACTGGTCTGGGCTCGCCGCCTTCTGGCTCCTTGTGGACAGGTAGGGCCCGCCGCCTACGGGCCGTACCGACAGCCCGTCGTGGGAGCATGGCTCCCTCTGACAGGGGTGATGTCATGGGCTGCATGGCAACAATGCCACGCCGGACCGGAGATCTCCGTCTGGTACGACGCACTGTGGCCACGCTTGGCCCTAGATTCGGGGGTGGAAAGGCGTGTTGTATCCACTCCCTGTCTCATCACATTTATGTGGGTGCAGACTTTGAGGACGCCTAGGGCCGCCTGCTAGGAGCCGGCCTCTCTGGAGGCCGCCTGCTAGGAGCCGGCCCGCCTCGTGGCCGCCTCCTGGGCTTTGCCGTCTCCTGGCAGCCAGCTGCTTGGACCAGCCGGCCATGAGGAGGCGGCGCTTGGCTCTTTGATTCTTGAGGGAGCAGCCGGCCCCGGTGTCTTGAAGCACCATGGGAGGCCGATGAGGCTACCCGTGGCCAATTACTCCGACAGTATTCCCCGAAGCAGATGAGGCTCCGTGGCTGAAGAAAGGAAGGAGCCTCGGTAGCTTCCTACTCTGAATGCTTCATTTGATCTTGCTCCGTCCGCCCTCCGCCATGCCGACTGTTAGGAGTCGGATACGACCAGGCAGGCTGTCTAGTGGTTTTTGAAATGTCTTGGCGGGAGCTGGGTGGCGTGCCAGCCTGGTGCTAGTCTTGCCGCCTACCAGCTGCGCGCCACGTGTTTCTAGCCGGTCAGGCCGCCTGCCAGCACACGCGCGTCATGGGACATTGCCGCAGGCCGGGGCCCACCACTACCGGGCCTCGGCACGCGTGCGGATCTGCTGCGGCCGAGGCAAGCGGTTAGGATTCTGCGGCATGATTACTCCATGCCATTACTGCACAGTTAATGCGGGGTCATGGGGCTGTGGGCACAGTTAATCCCACGATCCCCACGCCCCGTCCCCTTGGCTTCACAGCCCAGGGCTATAAATAGGGGGTGGAGGGGGCGGCATTAGCACGCGCGCCCTCCTATCCCTCTGCCTTGCTCTTCCTCTTCTCTCTTTCCACCGCCGCCGCACTCCCGCAACTCGCCAAAGTGCTGCCGCGGCCCGTCGTCACCAAGCCCGGCCTTTCCGCCGCGCCGTTGCTCCGTCAACCTCGAGCCTCCATGGCGCGAACGCGGGCCGGCGACTGGGATGGCCCAAATGTTATTGAAGACCACATCACCTACCTCCGCAACACGCGGCGGTTGCCCGGCGAGGGCTACGTCGAGGCGCGCGTCCCGCCAGCGAAGGAGATCCCACCGGCGCCGGAGGAAGGAGAGCGCGTCATCTTCTGCTCGCATTTCCTCCAGGGCTTCGGCCTGCCGGTGAGCGGCTTCCTCCGCTCCTTTCTACAATTTTACCATCTCCAGCTGCACCAGCTCACACCGAATACGGTGGTGCTGCTGTCGGCCTTCGTCACGCTGTGTGAGGGCTACCTCGGCGTTCTCTCCACACTCGAGCTGTGGGGGAGTTCTTCTACACCAAACTCGGTGTCTCTGCCAAGGACGAGGCGGCTCAGTGCGGCGCCTTCGTCGTGGTGCGGCGCCCAGGAGCCAGCAACCGCTTCCCATCCATCACCTTGACCCAGTTCGTCAAGTTGTGGCAGAAGTCGTACTTCTATGTGAAGAACGTCAACCCGGTGTTGGACTTCGTCAATCTGCCGGCCTACAAAGCCGGCCCACCGGCCGAGCCGTGCACCCACTGGACCTTCAAAGCCGAAGCATCTGTCGCCCGCCTCCACCGCCGTCGTCGTCAGGCTTAAGGAGATGACGGACTTGGAGGGCCTCCAGGCGTCCGACTTGTTGACCGCCTTCGTGGGTGCTAGGTTCTCCCTCTCCAAGGCTGGCCTCACATGATCAGTCAGATGAGTGGGCACCAAGACCCGTGCCGGCTGTCCACCCGGGAGATGCCGGCCACGGAGGTGGCCCGCATGGTGAACGAGATCGCGAACCTCAAGCTCTCGGACTCGGACTGGCAGTTCAGCAAGCGGCCGTACTCCCGTGCGCGTCCGCCTCCTGCCGTACGCTCCCGACTCTCCTTTCTTTCTTGGTCTTTTCTTCTTCTGCCGAGTTCTGCTTTTCCGACTGATCAGTCGGACATGTCGCAGCTCCTCACGACCCAGCAGGTAGCCGACGCCCCGGCGCAAGGCCAGGAGTACCTGCCGGACCGAGCGGTGAGCGACACGGACGACCCCGACTTGGGGGTGGCTGCCTTGGAAGACGACGCCATAGGCGGTGGCGACGGGGCAGGCGGCTCCGGTGGGGGAGGCGGCCTCGAGACGTGGTTAGATGACGAAGAGGAGGAGGCCGAGCCGCGTCGCCAGCCGGTTGCCAAAAGGGCGGGGGCAAGCTCCTCAGTGGCGCCACCCGCACCAGGCAGCGCACCGAAGCGCCGAGCCGGAACGCCTGCAAGGCGGTCGGCCAAAGAAGCCCAAGGGCTCGGCTGTGGCGACCAGGCAGGAGGAGGACGCCGCGAAGGCAGCCCGGTTCAAAAGGGCCCCGAAGCAGCCGCCGACGGTGTCCGCGTAAGAGCATATCTTTCTTTGTGTTTCCTTTGTCCTTTCTGTGTCTTTTTCGTAACCTCTTCTGAATTCTTTTTGTCTTGTGTGAATAGAGCCCCGCTCTCTCTTGAGTGGTCGGCCTCCGCCTCTATCGTCTGGGGGATGGAGGGCTCTACCAACACCCGCCGCATAGACCTGCTCTCCGACCTCTGCGAGACGATGGAGAAGAACGCGCGGGAGGCGCGCGAGGAGAAGGAGAGGGCGGAGCAGGTGAAGGCGGATGCGGCCAAGGCGGCGCAGGAGGAGGCGGACGTGGCGGCCAAGGCCCAGGCCGATGCCGCGGCCAAGGCCCAGGAGGAGGAGGCGACCAAGGCCCAGGCGGACGCGGCCGCCAAGGCACACGCGGGAGCAGCCGCGGGTGGCTAGGCTCTGCAGCTGGTCATTCCGCTGCGCTCCATGCCGCCGGCGACAGGGATCCCGGCGCCAACTGGAGGGGCTGGCAACGATCAAATGGTCATGGAGAGGGAGGGAGGCGACGCCGTCATCCCGAGGACGGAGGCATCCCAGCAGACGCCGGCTGCCGAGGCTCAGGGCAGTCGGCCTGACGCGCCGTCAGCGCCTCGAGTCAGCGGCGAGCTGGTGGTGGGGGTGACTCCTGTCGTCCGCACTCTGATGCGCCGGCGTGTGACGAAAGCGACTTCAGCGCCGCGGCCTCAGGAAGTCGGAGCTTCCAGCTCGCCGGTCCCGGACGCGGACGCCACTAGTGTCGTCCTGCGGGAGTGGACGTCTGGGGGCGGGACATGCATCCTGAACAGGGCTGCGCACGAGGTCCACTCCCTGCTTCAGGCCCAAGGTGACACCCTCAAGGACTACACGCAGAAGTTCCTGGCGTCACGAGCCGCCGTCCCGGTATTCTCCTTATGCTTCACTTTCAATTTTTTGCAATCTTCTGTGGGGGCGCGCCAGCGCACCCACTGGGTGTAGCCCCCGAGTTCCGGGCCTGCTGCTGAGCAGGCGGCTCGGAACTTAAAGGTAATTTCCAAGTACTGACCCTTTCTTTTCTTTTGTTGATTCTGTTGTAGGATTACCACAACATTCGTGCGGCCGACTACAACTCCCACGTCCAGGAGCTGGCCAAGCGGACCACCGAGCTGACTGACAGCTAGAGTAAGCACTCCGTTCTTTGTTCTCGCGGGGGCGCGCCAGCGCACCCACGGTGGGTAGCCCCCGAGATTCGGGCCGACTGCTGAGCAGTCAGGTTGGATCTTCCGGCAGCCACCCTTTCTTATTTCTTTTGTTGAATTGTTCAATCCTTCGCGAGGGCGCGTCAGCGCACCCGCGGGGTGTAGCCCCCGAAATTTGGGCCGACTGCTGAGCAGTCGGGTCGGATCTTCTGGCAACTACTTCTTTTCTTGTTGATTTGCTGACCTCTTCTCACCCTTGCCTTCTGCAGGAGCCAATGCCACCTTGCGGCAGCAAATGGGTGAAGCTGAAACCGCGCTGCACACCAAGGAGGAGGAGTGCCTCAAGATGGAGCAAGAGCGAGACCGCCTGGCCAAGCAGCTAGTTGACCAGGCGGACAAGCACCAGGCGGAGCTGTAGAAGCTCAAAGATGCGGAGGAGGCTCTCCAGGCCGAGTTCGAGACTCATCGCTCGAACTGGGTTGACAAGGAGAAGGCCCTGTCGGCCGGCTACGGCGAGATCGAGGACATGCTCGATGGTAAGTTGCTCTTTTCCTTCTTCTTCCTGCCGGTTTGTCCTGCAAGCCGGCCTTCGACTTCTCACTTTTTTCTTCTTTCCTTGAGCAGAGTATTTCCCTGGCTACTCTGTTGCCGCTAGCCAAGCCGTCGATGCTCATCACGATGAGCGGAGGCTGGATGGTGCGACAATCGCGCCCAACGCCCCTCAGACCATTGCCGAGCAGATGCTCGCCATCCAGGCTCGTCTCCAGCCGGCGCATCGGGCTCTTCACCATCTTCAACACGCTGGAGCCCAGGTGGTCTCCGCCCTCTGGCCGGGCACTCCCATTCTGCGCACCGCCAGCCGGACCTCCGACTGGTTGGAGGTGGCCATTGGCCGCTTCGAGGCGTGGAAAGGCTCCTCCGCCCGGTCAGGTGCACGACGAGCCCTGGAGTTCGTCAAGGGGTGGTACCCTGGGCTGAACTTGGACCAGCTGGCCACTCTCCGTGCCGAAGCCGGCGAGGAGTTGGAAGCGGTGGCGCCCCAGCTCTACCACCGTGCCGCGGTGATCGCTGAGTATACGGACACCGGCATCTTCCTCCCCGAGCTAGACAAAGCGGGCACCGAGGTGCCGCCCAACTGGTTCGGGCTGAATCCGGAAGGCAGTGAGGACTCGGTGGAGGAGATCGCCTCCAGCGATGAGGGCGAGGAGGAGGAGGATGAGGATGAGGACGGCGAAGACGATGCGCCAGATGGTGAAGACGACGGCTGACCGGCCTCAGCCTGACCAAGTCTCGACGAACGGACGAAGTGCCCGCGAGCTGACTGCTACTGACACTGACCAGGCCGAGACCCACCAGGCGGCCGCTCCACTACCCGGAGCCTCTACCTCCGCCGACCCCTCCGATCCGGCTCCTGCTCCTGTGGCCTAGGCGGCCAAGTTATCTTTCCTTTGCCTGTTTGTAACCGCTTGAACAAAATTGTTAAGTCCGCGAAGTTCCACCTGCTGGGGGTGTATTCAAACTCCATTGAATGCTGGCCAAGGGCCTTTTGCTGTAAAAAATTGTCTTTTTCCGATTTCTGACTTGTCTTGATTTTCTACTCCTTTGGCTTTTTCCTTTGCCGCCTTCCCTTGGCTGCCGCCTTGCCAGCCGGTCTGTGTTCTATGGCTGGGTCAAGTACTTGGCCGTTTTGGGAAGGCAAGTACTTTAGCCGTTTGGTAGAGTGTAGCAAATTAAGTTAGAAACCGGCCGGCCGGCTGCTCAGTGGCCGGTCGGCGGAGTGAAGAGCCGACTTGGCCTATGCAAATGCTGTAGTCCTTAGCCATTTTTTGTGTGGGCACCATTTCCTGCCTTTATCTCTTGTCGGCTGGACAATCACTCTGCGAGCTGCGTCTTGTGGCAAGAGAGGGCTTAGGTGCCGGCACACTACTTGTCCGACTACAGGTAGCATTAACATAGTACAAGGCGGCAAGCCCCCGGGCCGACTGGTCGAACCCGGTGCCAGGCAAAATAATGAAATAACACATTCATAGGCATAGAACTTATCATATAGATAAAAGGGGTAGCCCCCGAGCGCTCCTCGAGGGCCCCGATGTCTTGTACTTAATACAAAAGGTAGCGTGGTACATATTGAATCAATTGTAAAATCTTCGGAGAAGATTTGCGTTCCATGGGCGCTCTGATTCCTTGCCCGAATCGTCTCTCTTGCATGCTCTGGGCTTCTGCGCGTCGATGAGGTAGTAGGAGTCGTTACCCAATGCCTTGCTGATGATGAAGGGGCCTTCCCAAGGGGTTGAGAGCTTGTGTTGGCCGGCTGTTCGCTGGATCAGCCGGAGCACAAGGTCTCCCTCTTGGAAGGATCATGGCTTGACTTTCCGACTGTGGTAGCGGCGTAAACTCTGCTGGTAGATGGCGGACCGGCTGAGTGCCAACAGCCGGCCCTCTTCCAGCAGATCAACACCGTCTTCTCGTGCCTCTTTCGCCTCCGCCTCCGTGTACATGGTGATGCGAGGTGAGTCAAACTCAATGTCACAGTTGGGATGACAGCCTCGGCACCGTACACGAGAAAGAATGGAGTGAAGCCGGTTGATTTGTTTGGAGTGGTGCGCAGGCTCCAAAGGACGGCCGGCAGCTTGTCGATCCAGCAGCCGGCCGACTGCTCCAGACGCTCGACCAGTCGGGGCTTGATGCCGGAGAGGATGAGGCCGTTTGCTCGCTCGACTTGGCCGTTTGACTGTGGGTGGGGAACGGACGCTAAGTCCAGCCGGATGCCCTGCGTTGCGCAGAAACGGGCCAAGGCTCCTTTGGCAAAATTTGTGTCATTGTCGGTGATGATGCTGTGTGGTACTCCGTACCAGGTGTTGATGTCTGCAATGAAGGTCACAGCAGTCGGACCATTCAACTTCTTGATTGGCTTTGCTTCAATCCACTTGGTGTACTTGACCACGGCAACGAGCAGATGGGTCATGCCGCCGCGTGCTGTCTTGAATGGTCCCACCATATCCAACCCCCAGACGGCAAAGGGCCAAGTCAGGGGGATGGTTTTGAGTGCAGAAGCCGGTACATGTTCCTGGGAGCTGAACTTCTGACACCCTTTGCAATGCTTGACCAATTCCTTGGCGTCTTCCAACACAGTCGGCCAAAAGAAACCATAGCGGAAAGCCTTGACAACAAGGGATCTGGAGGCCGCGTAGTGGCCGCACTCGCCTTGGTGGATATCTTTGAGGATTGCTTGGCCTTTCACTGAGTCTACGCAGCGCTGGAAAACTCCAGTCACGCTGCGCCTGACGAGCTCTCTGTTTACTATCGTGTAGGCTCCTGCTCGGCGCTGCACTTGCCGGGCCGAGATCTCATCGGCCGGCAGCTCTCTATCCACCAGAAACTTGAGGATGGGCTCTGCCCATGACGGTGCTTGAATTTCTTCTACTAACACTACAGCCACCTGTACGAGGGCGGTTCGGTTGGGAGGCGGCGGGTTGGAATCGATTGCCGCTTGCTGCGTTGCTGAAGTCCCCGGGCCAACTGCTACAGTCCCCGGGCCGGGTGCGAATGCTGCAGTCCTCGAGCCGCTTGGTGAAGTCCCCGGGCCGACTGCTACAGCCCCCGGGCCAGGTTGTGAAGTCCCCGGGCCGGGTGTGGCTGCCGCAGTCCCCGCGCCGCCTGCTGAAGTCCCTGGGCCGGCTGCTGCAGCTCCCGAGTCGGATCTGACTGCTTCGGGAGGAGCCGGCTTGAAGATGGACTCAGATTCTAGAGAAGGCTTGATCGACGGCTTGTGGAGACACTGAAGGGAAATGCCGGCTGGTATTGCTTGATGGGTGGAGCCGATCCGTGCCAAGGCGTCTGCCTGCTCGTTGTCGTTTCGTGGCACGTGAAGGAACTCACACCCTTCAAAGTATCCGTTGAGTTGCTGGACGAGGAAACGGTAGCTCGCTATGTTTGCGTCCTTGGCGTCCCAGTCACCAGACGACTGTTGGACCACCAAGTCGGAGTCACCGTAGCATAGGATCCGGCGGATGCCGATCTCTTTGGCCAGCCGGAGGCCGTGTATTAGTGCTTCATATTTGGCTACATTGTTGGAGGCGGTGAAATGGATTTGCAATGTGTATATGAGCTTGTCGCCTTTGGGAGAAGTGAGAACAATGTCGGCTCCCAAGCCGGTGCACATCTTTGAGCCATCGAAATGCATCCGCCAGTGAGTGTAGTCTGGAGCTGGCGGCAGGTACTGGGTCTCGGCCCAGTCAACAAGGAAGTCGGCCAGTCTTTGGGACTTGATGGCGGTGCGTGGCTGGTAACAGATGGTGTATGGGGCCAACTCGATGGCCCATTTGGCCACCCGGCCAGATGCATCTCTGTTGCCAATGATCTCGGCAAGTGGGGCAGTGCAAACAACCGTGATTGGGTGCTCTTGAAAGTATGGCTTCAACTTCTTGGCGGCAAAGTGCACGCCGTAGCACATCTTCTGGTACTGAGGGTAGTTCTGCTTCGAGGTTGACAGCACCTCGCTCAAATAGTACACGGGCCTCTGGACCGGCTGTGCTCTGCCGTCTTCTGGGCGCTCTACCACCATAACAGTGCTGACCACCCGGCTGGTGGCGGCGATGTAAAGGTACATAGGCTCTTTAGCACCCGGAGCCGCCAGGACAGGCGGCGTGGTCAACATCTTCTTCAGCTGGAGAAAAGCTTCATCCGCCTTGTCATTCCACTCGAAATGAGTGGTCTTCTTCATGAGCTGGTACAGGGGAAGAGCCTTCTCGCCCAGCCGACTGATGAAGCGGCTGATGGATGCCAAACAGCCGATGAACTGCTGGATGTCTCTCAATCGGGTGGGTTTCTCCATCCTCTCGATGGCCTTGATCTTCACAGGGTTGCACTCGATGCCGCGCTCTAAGACCAGGAAGCCGAGGAGATGGTCGGCTGGTACTCCAAAGATGCATTTCTCTAGGTTGAGCTTGATCTGAAACCGGCGCAGATTTTCAAAAGTTTCCTTGAGATCCTCCAAGAGGGTACCGCGCTTCTCTGTCTTCACCATGATATCGTGTACATAGATGTGGGCATTTCTGCCTAGTTGCTTGAGGAGGCACTTCTACATGCAACGCTGAAACGTGGCACCAGAATTTCTCAAGCCGAATGTCATGGTCAGGTAGCAGAAGGCTCCTAATGGTGTGATGAAGGCGGTCTTTAGGCAGTCTGCCGGGTTCAACTTGATCTGGTGGTAACCTGAGTAGGCATCCAAGAAACTCAACAGATCGCATCCGGCTGTGGAGTCTATCACTTGGTTAATCCGGGGTAATGCAAACGGATCCTTGGGGCAGGCTTTGTTGAGACTAGTGTAATCAATGCACATGCGCCACTTGTTGTTCTTCTTCAGTACAAGGACTGGGTTGGCAAGCCATTCTGGGAAGAAAACTTCCATGATAAAGCCGGCTACCAATAGGCGGGCGATCTCTTCACCAATAATTCTTCTCTTCTCCTCCGACAGTCGGCGGAGGGGCTGTCTGACTGGTTTGGCGTCTGCTCTAACATGTAGCTTGTGCTTGGCGAAATCCGTCGGAACACCCGACATGTCTTTGGGAGACCATGCAAAGATGTCCCGATTCTCACGGAGGAAATCGACGAGTTCGCTTTCCTATTTGCTGTCAAGGTTGGCACCTATGACAGTGTGCCTCTTCGGGTGCTCAGGGTCCAAGGGAATCTTCTTCGTTTCTTTGGCCGGCTTCAAGGAGCCCTCAGTGTCTGACTCTTTGGGCTCTGGTGACAGATCCGGCTGCTTGCTGGCCATGGCCGCCACCCGGTCTAGGAGCTTCTACTCAGCCAGAATCACGAGGGACTCGGCCAGCCGGCTGCTGGCTGTAGCACAGGTGGACGACTTCTCATAGTCTCCATTTATCATGATGATGCCCTTGGTTCCTGGCATCTTAATCTTGAGGTAGGCATAATGAGGCACCGCCATGAACTTGGCTAGGGCAGGCCGGCCTAGGAGCACATGGTAAGGACTCTCCAGGTCAACCACCTCAAACCAAATCGCTTCTCGGCGGAAATGATCCTTGTCTCCGAAGAGGACATCTATCTTGACTTTGCTGATTGGTGAGCAGGACAAGCCGGGCACAATGCCATGAAACACAGACCGACTGGGTTGCAGCTGCTTCTCTTTGATCTTCCACTTCTCCATGGTGTCGCGGTAAAGGATGTTGATGCTGCTAGCGCCATCTATCAAAATCCGGGAGAAACGAGTAGCTCGCCTCTCCGTTGCAAGGGTAGCATCCAATACTAGGGCATAAGAACCTGGGGAAGGCATCACTTCCGGGTGGTCAGCTCGGCTCCAACTGATAGGCTTCTCAGACCAGTGCATGAACTCTAGAGCAGTTGAGGCGACTGCGTACACTTCTCGGTGCTGCTGACGCCGGCTGTGTGTGTCACTGGCAACGCTGGTGAAGACAACGTAAACGCCATGCTCTTCAGGGTAATCATCTTGGATTGCGCCGACTGCTGGACGGGCGGGCTGCTGGGGAGGCGGAGCCGGCGGGCCAGCAGGCGGTGGGGGGAGTCCTTCTCCCTTGGCGACGCGGATGAGCCAATGGCATTTCCAAGTTGTATGGTTGGACGGCTTCGCCCCGCTGTGGAACTTGCAAGGGGCATCGAGGGTCTGCTCAAAGGAGAAAGCAGACAACCAAACTGGCTTGCTGCCCTTCTGGCGCTTGGGGAGGGGTTATCCTTCAGGTTGCTGGTCCTCGACTGTTGCCACCTGTCGGCTGGTGGAAGCCGACTGCTGGGCCTTGCGCTTGCTGTCGTTTGGCTGCTGGCGTCGACTGTTGTCTCCAGCCGGCGTCCGAGGAGCCGGTGGGAGCACCTTCCCAGAAGTATACACGCGGAGCTCCAACTTCATGGAAGAGTCGGCAGTGGCGTACTTTTCTGCTATGATCAGCAGCTCGTCGAGTGTGGCCGGCTCATCACAGATGAGTCGGTGCTTGACTAAGGTGCCCTCTCGGCACCCGGCAGTGAAGTACTCGATTGCTTGGACCTCGTGCACCCCTTCGCAGGAGTTGCGCAATTCAGCCCACCGCGTCAGGTAGTCGCGGGTGGACTCGTTGGGGCCTTGGACGCACAAGGAGAGCTGGCGAGGCTTGGGCAGCCGCTTGTAGGTGCTGGTGAAGTTGCGGACGAAGACTTCAGTGAAATCTACCCAACTTTTGATGATGCGGGGCTTCAGACTGTTCAGCCATGTCCGGGCCATGCCCTGGACCATGAGCAGAATGTACTTTACGGCAACGTGTTTTTTGCCGTTCGCTATGCTGACGGCCGTGGAGTAGTCGACCAGCCAGTCCTCCGGCTTCACAGAGCCGTTGTACTTGGGCGTATCTCATGGAAGCGTGAACCCTTTGGGAAAGGGCTCGTCGCGGATGCGGGGGCCAAAACAAGGTGGGCCTAGCGTGTCCTCCTCTTCTAGCACCAGGGATCGATTGAGACGGTCGATCTGGTGGTGGGCGTCGTTCTCTCCGATTCCCTCTTAGCGGCCCAGCCCGTCGCCGAGACTTGGGTGGTCAACAGGCGGCGGGGAAGCACGCCTCTCCCTCCGAGGAGGAGGAGGCGGACAATCGCCCCACCGTTCCACTGCTCGAGGGCAACCGTCTTGGTCGCGCTCGATGGTGATGCGCGTGCAGCTGTGGCTTGCAACCTGCTCCTTGTCACGCTTGTCGCGGACACCGCCTGTCGGCGTCCGGGAGGTCGCGCCTTGCTCTCGGCGAGGGGGCGGGTTGTCATCCCGCTGGTCGGGTTCTCCGGCGCGGCAGTCGGCTTCTTGTTGCGTGGCAACCGCGTCAATGAGCCGCTGGACGCGCTCAGTCATTTAGCGACGCTCGTCGCCTCGAGGTTGTCCACCTCGTCTGCTGCCGCCTGGGCAGCTCGTATGTTTTCCATGAGCGTGGCATAGACAGGGCGGTCTGCCCCGAACATGCTGGCGACGGCTGCGCCATGCTGCCGGACCGTGCCAATGCGGTTGGGCCCGCCAGGGGCCGGCGTGCCGCCAAAAGTGCGGTCCATCTCGTGCTGGTAGGCCTCCAAGAGGCGTCTCATGCTGGCCAACTTCTTGGCGCTTTTGACGAGCAAGATGCGGCGGGCTTCCAGAGTCTTGGTGTCGGCATCTTCTGCGATGAGTGCAGACAGGTCTCATAGCGCCGCTTCGAGCGGGTCTTGGGCGCCGCCACCAGATGCTCCATCGTGGCTGATGACGAGCACCTCCGTGATGGTGCTCCCGCCGCTGTCGGCGCGAGGGAGAGGGTCATTGATGACCACCATGTTGGTGGGGAAGGCGTCAAGGGACGCGGTGTTTGAGTCGACAAGCATCGGGTCGGTGGAGCTGCTCGACTCTAGGTCGGAGGCGGGCTCGTTGGCGATGTCGAGCTTGCCAAGGAGATCGATGAGGCAGCTCTCGGAGCTGGCTACGCTTGCGCCTGGTGCGGGCTCGTCGGAGAGGCGGATCTCACCAACAAGGTCAGCGAGGCCAGCCGCTGCGCAGGCAAGCTCTGCGCCACGCAGCGCACCGGCGCTAACGCCATCGGGCGTGCCGGGCTGGCTGCCCTCGCTGGGAAGGAAGAGGGTTCCCGTCCAGAACAGATCTCCGGATGAGAGTGCACCTAGCCCCACGGTGGGCGCCAAATGTCGGGGGTGTCGTGCGACATATGCCAAAGGATGACTTATCATGGAGGGGGCTAATAATACGTCGCCGGTGCCAGGAAACGGGATGAGGCATAGACATGCACGCCGGTGAATCTTACCTAGGTTCGGGGATCTCCTAGGAGATAACACCCGTACTCCTGCTCTGCGGGGTCTCCGCATGATCACTCAAGCAACAATGGTGGCTACAAGCTTGCTCCTTGAGCTGTTTCTCTAGAGGAGGAAGAAGAACAAGTCTAGCCCTAGCTCCCTCTCTCTATGTGGGTGTGTAGATGAACTAAGGTCTGAACCCTTTGCATGGGTGCCCTGGGGGTTTATATAGGCCTACCCCCCAGGGGTAGAAAGGTAATTTGGCCGGGTGTAGGACCTGGCTGTCGGTGTCTCTGGTCGCCGGCTTCTCCGCCGGCAGATGGGGCCCGCCGCCTGGTGGGTCCCGCTGGATGTCTTGTACTTGGCCGACAGGCCGCGCCCGCCGCTCGCGGGTCTTGCTGGCTGCTCAGCACTGCGGCTGTGCTGGTGATGATGCATGCTTTGTCGCGGGAAGTGTGGCTACAGTACCACCGCCTGGCGGGCGTTCATTGACTTCCCGTTTCTTCTGGTTAATGGCACACAAACTCCAAGGAGAGGAAGGCCGCCTGGTCAGGGGCTGGCCTCCCTACGAGCCGACTGGTCTGGGCTCGCCGCCTTCTGGCTCCTTGTGGACAGGTAGGGCCCGCCGCCTACGGGCCGTACCGACAGCCCGTCGTGGGAGCATGGCTCCCTCTGACAGGGGTGATGTCATGGGCTGCGTGGCAACAGTGTCGCGCCAGACCGGAGATCTCCGTCCACACTGTGTCCATGCTTGGCCCTAGATTCGGGGGTGGCAAGGCATGCTGTAGCCACGCCCTATCTCATCGCATTTATGTGGGTGCAGACTTTGAGGACGCCTAGGGCCCCCTGCTAGGAGCCGGCCTCTCTGGAGGCCGCCTGCTAGGAGCCGGCCCGCCTCGTGGCCGCCTGCTGGTCTCTGCCGTCTCCTGGCAGCCGGCCACTTGGACCAGCCGGCCGCGAGGAGGCAGCGCTTGGCTCTTTGATTCTTGAGGGAGCAGCCGGCCCCGATGTCTTGAAGCACCGTTGGGAGGCCGATGAGGCTACCCGTGGCCAATTACTGCGACAAGCATACTCTTCGTCCATAGCATCCTTCCACTAGGAGTCACCGATTGCTTCTACTAGATTTGTCGGTTCACCTGTAGCACAGAAAGATCCCTAGCGAATGCAACCATCCTTATATTTTTTTAGTTGAGAAATGCCACTCTATGACCTAGTGTGTGCTCGCATAGGAGGAAGCGGAGGAGCCTGAGCCATGTGTTGTTGAAGCCGATTGGACGCAGAAGACACAGCCGAAGAATCAGCCGCAGAAGTTCCCATGTTCGACTCCTATAGCAGATCGGGTTCTGCATAAAGCGAGCCGCCAGACGCAGAGGGTGCCTCCTCTCCAGGAGCGCCAGGTGGCGAGTCCTGGTTGGGCTGCGGCGCACCACCGACCAACCTTGTCGCGACGCCAGGCCCATGTGCGGGGGTCACGCCCAGTTGCACCCGCTGATGGGCCGAGGGAGACCGACCAGGCCCACGCGCATGGGACCCACCTGGTCCGCATGGCGCCGGCACAGATCCCATCGGGGATCTGCTACCTCTTGAGCATGCGTTGGTTTTCCCTTGAAGATGAAAGGGTGATGCAGCAAAGTAGCATAAGTATTTCCCTCAGTTTTTGAGAACCAAGGTATCAATCCAGTAGGAGACTACACACAAGTTGCCTAGTACCTGCACAAACAATCAAAAACCTTGCAACCAACGCGATAAAGGGGTTGTCAATCCCTTCACGGCCACTTGAAAAAGTGAGATCTGATATAGATAATAAGATAAGTGTTTTTGGTATTTTTTGTTGTATAGATTGGAAAATAAAGATTGCAAGATAAATAGTAAACTTGAATTGTAGATCGGAAACTTATATGATGTAAAGTAGACCCGGGGGCCATAGGTTTCACTAGTGGCTTCTCTCAAGATAGCAAATATTACGGTGGGTGAACAAATTACTGTCGAGCAATTGATAGAAAAGCGCATAGTTATGAGAATATCTAGGCATGATCATGAACATAGGCATCACGTCCGTGTCAAGTAGACCGAAACGATTCTGCATCTACTACTATTACTCCACACATCAACCGCTATCCAGCATGCATCTAGAGTATTAAGTTCATAAGAACGGAGTAACGCATTAAGCAAGATGACATGATGTAGACGGATAAACTCAAGCAATATGATATAAACCCCGTCTTTTTATCCTCGATGGCAACAATACAATACGTGTCGATTCCCTTTCTGTCACTGGGATCGAGCACTGCAAGATTGAACGCAAAGCTAAGCACTTCTCCCATTGCAAGAAAGATCAATCTAGTAGGCCAAACCAAACTGGTAATTCGAAGCGACTTGCAAAGATATTAAATCATGCATATAAGAATTTAGAGAAGAATCAAATATTGTTCATAGATAATCTTGATCATAAACCCACAATTCATCGGATCTCGGCAAACACACCGCAAAAAGAATTACATCGAATAGATCTCCAAGAACATTGAGGAGAACTTTGTATTGAGAACCAAATAGAGAGAAGAAGCCATCTAGCTAATAACTATGGACCTGAAGGTCTATGGTAAACTACTCACACATCATCGGAGAGGCTATGGTGTTGATGTAGAAGCCCTCCGTGACCGAATCCCCCTCCGGCGGAGCGCCGGAAAAGGCCCCAAGATGGGATCTCACGGGTACAGAAGGTTGCAGCGGTGGAGAAGTGGTTTCATGGCTCCCCTGGATGTTTTCAGGGTATAAGAGTATATATAGGCGAAAGAAGTAGGTCGGTGGAGCTACGACGGGCCCAAGAGGGTGGGGGCACGCCTACCCCCCTGGGCGCGCCCTCCTGCCTCGTAGCCGCCTCGTTGCTTCCTTGACTTCCACTCCAAGTCTCCTGGATTGCATTTGTTCCAAGAAAGATCCTCGCGAAGGTTTCGTTCCGTTTGGACTCCGTTTGATATTCCTTTTCTGCGAAACACTGAAATAGGCAAAAAAAACAGCAACTGGCACTGGGCCTCCGGTTAATAGGTTAGTCCCAAAAATAATATGTAGCGACCAGACCTCAGACAGTCTGTGCTCCTGTGTTCCAGTGTCATCCCTGGATCAGTAATGCTGACACACACAGTTCAATGGAGGATTTATAATAGAGTAGCAATCACACACTTATTACAACGAGTATCTCAAAAGAGAAATAAGTATGATAAATATGGCTTAAGGCCATCTAAATACGATAACAGCGGAAGACTTGGAAGATAAGTGAGTCCATCAACTCCAACGGCATCACTGAGTATAAGACCACGACCTAAGGCACCTTACTCGTTGTCTGAAAAGTCTGCAACATGAAACGTTGCAGCCCGAAACGGGTCAGCACATGGAATATGTTGGCAATAACACATAGAGAGTAATGAACAGAATGATGCTATCACTACATGCATATTTGGCTGGTGGAAAGCTCAATGGTTACTGTTTTGCAAAAAGCCAATTTTTCCCTACATCAAAGGAATAAACTTTATTTAACTATCATGGTGGTTGTGAAACATTGAGATGGTTGACAGCATCTCAATCCCAATTAAGTATCATCCTTAACCCAACAAAATTAATTAAAGTAACATGGTGATGAGATTCACATGATAATCCAGATACTAGATACTCAAGATTTGTCTATAACCGGGGACACGGCTAACCATGATTAGTTTATACACTCTGCAGAGGTTTGTGCACTTTTCCCCACAAGACTCGATCGCCTCCGCTTGATTCTCGCACTACATGATGTTTGAGAAACGGATGACCGAGACACAGTCTTTCCGAAGAGGTCCCCTTAACCGATAGATAGGCCGGTACACCTACAATCCCCTACATCTACTAGCCCATCATGGAAAGGTTTCCCACAACTTACTCAACTATGCTAGAGCCCATAATATCTTGCGGCTGCACACGGAAGTTTCTAGCATGAATAATCTCATGATCCCTTTGAGCCTGGGTGGCGGTCCATAAAAAGAAACAGGCAATCACTGGAATACCCAGGTGCCTCAATCCACCCAGATGTGAGTTTTAGTTGCCACCTTAAGTAAACCATTAATTAACAATCTCACATCTGTCATGGATATCTCTCAAACCCAATCCACGTCTACGAGCATAGCATTGCAATATAAGCAAACGTAGAAGTAACTCCCAAGGGTTTGATAGTAAACAGGTAATAGGTACTACCTCAACTACTTCCCGATTCCCACAGTTTAAATCAGATCCTAACCATGCAATGTTTGAGGGTTGATCTAATGCAATACAACTGGGTAGTAAAGAGGTATGATCAAAGTGTTACTTGCCTTGCTGATGATCCGTGAAACCTAGAGATTCGAAGGAGCAAGCGGCGCACTCCGGGTACTCTATCGCAAACAAACAAGCATACAATAAGCACTCAACTAATGCACAAGAAAAACTCAAATAAAAGAACTAACCAGAAGGTTCAACTTAAGAACTCCGGTTTGCAAAAAGAATCAAATCGAACGAAGCAACGAAAGTCAAACGGCGAAAGAAACAAGCTTCGTTTACTAATCTGGATCTAGGTCAAATTTTACAGTAGCAAAAACTTGTTTGAGTTGGTTAAACGGAAAGAGAATTTCGAGACGAACTCTAGGCGCTTGAATCGCCTAATTCCGATAAACGAGCGAAAAGTTAAACTAAAACGAAAAACAGATCGGAAATCGCGATCTAGAAAATCGCGGATAATCCGACGAAAAAGAAAACTGATGAACAGTTAATCGAACGGACGTTCGTTAACTGTGACTAACCGGTGAACACGTTCATTAAAACGAACGGTCCGGCGAACGTTCACTAACTAACTAAACCGAAAAAAAATAAACCGATCTAATATAAAAAAATAAACCTAGGGTTTCAGAAATAAAACGAAGCGGTTTTTTTTAGAAAACCGGCGTGGCGGCGGCGGTTCGGTATACCTCGGCAAGGTAACTCCGGCGGGGCGGGACGGGCTCCGGCGGGGTTCGGGGGTGCGGCGAGGGGCGGGGAGGCGACGGGTGGCGGCGGGGTCGAGGAGGGGGCGGCGAAACGGCGTCGGCGGCGGCTCCTCGCGGCGTCGGCTCGGGCGGCTCCGGCGGGCTCCTTCGGCGGCTTCGGGCGGGTCGGGGTGAGGGGTGGGGCGGCGGCGGGGGAGTATTTATGAGAGGGGGGTGCTGCCGTGGGGGAGGGGCAAGGCGGCGGGCGGCGTTGTCCTCGATCGGGACTCGGTCGGGCGGCGGCGCAGACTCCAGGTCGGAGACGACGGCGCGGTGGGCTGGGCCGCTCGGCTTGGCCTCGGCCCAGTCGGCGCTCGCGGTTTTTTTTAAATAATTCCGCCGAACCTAAAAAAATCCTGGAAAAATAAATAAAAATCTAAAAATGCCAAAATAAATTTTCATCGTCTAATTAAAATAATTAGAACGAGATGAACATTTCCTTGGCCCTAAAATGCAGTTTTGAAAACATGCAATTTTTCTACTGCAAATAAAATTGCAAATAAAATCCGAATAAAATCAAATATTTGATTTTAATATTTTTCCTCCAATATTTCAATTATTTTGGAGAAGTCATATTTTCTCTCTCATTTATTTTAATATGAAATATTTTTCGGAGAGAAAAATAATTAAAACCAAAAATCCTCGTTTCATTATTTGATAAAAATCAAATATGAAAATCGGGAAAATCCCCAACTCTCTCCTAGGGTCCTTGAGTTGCTTAGGATTCGAGGATGAGAAAGCAATAAAATATGATATGCATGATGATCTAATGTATAACATTCCAAATTGAAAATTTGGGATGTTACATAATATAAAAGTGCATATTAAAGCTCATTAAACATCCAAAACAGATAATACAATAGCATGGAACAATCAAAAATTATAGATACGTTGGAGACGTATCCGCATCCCCAAGCTTAATTCCTGCTCGTCCTCGAGTAGGTAAATGATAAAACATAATTTTTGATGTGGAATGCTACGTAACATAATTTCCAATGTAATTTTCTTTATTGTGGCATGAATGTTCAGATCCAAAAGATTCAAGATAAAGGTTTAATATTGACATAAAAATAATAATATTTCAAGCATACTAACTAAGCAATTATGTCTTCTCAAAATAACATAGCCAAAGAAAGCTTATCCCTACAAAATCATATAGTTTGGTCATGTTTCATTTTCGTCACACAAAATTCTCTCACCATGCACAACCCTCGATGACAAGCCAAGCAATCGTTTCATACTTTAGTATTCTCAAACTTTTTCAACTTTCACGCAATACATGAGCGTGAGCCATGGACATAGCACTACGGGTGGAATAGAATATGATGATGGAGGTTGTGTGGAGAAGACAAAAAGGAGAAAGTCTCACATCGACGCGGCTAATCAACGGGCTATGGAGATGCCCATCAATTGATGTCAATGCGAGGAGTAGGGATTGCCATGCAACGGATGCACTAGAGATATAAATGTATGAAAGCTCAACAAAAGAAACTAAGTGGGTGTGCATCCAACTTGCTTGCTCACGAAGACCTAGGGCATTTGAGGAAGCCCATTGTTGGAATATACAAGCCAAGTTCTATAATGAAAAATTCCCACTAGTGTACGAAAGTGACAATTTAAGAAACTTTCTATCATGAAGATCATGGTGCTACTTTGAAGCACAAGTGTGGAAAAAGGATAGTAGCATTGTCCCTTCTCTATTTTTCTCTCATTTTTTTTGGCCTTCTCTTTTTTTTATTTGGCCTTTCTCTCTTTTTTTTATTTGGCCTTTCCTTTTTTTGGCCTTTTTTTTCCTTTTTTTTTATTTTCTCACACGGGACAATGCGCTAATAATGATGATCATCACACTTCTATTCATTTATAACTCAAGGATTACAACTCGATACTAGAACAAAATATGACTCTATATGAGTGCCTCCGGCGGTGTACCGGGATGACAATAAATCAAGAGTGACATGTATGAAAAATTATGCATGGTGGCCTTGCCACAAATACGATGTCAACTACATGATCATGCAAGGCAATATGACAATGATGAAGCGTGTCATAATAAACGGAACGGTGGAAAGTTGCATGGCAATATATCTCGGAATGGCTATGGAAATGCCATAATAGGTAGGTATGGTGGCTGTTTTGAGGAAGATATAAGGAGGTTTATGTGTGATAGAGCGATCATATCACGGGGTTTGGATGTACTGGCGAAGTTTGCACCAACTCTCAAGGCGAGAAAGGGAATGCACGGTACCGAAGAGGCTAGCAATGATGGAAGGGTGAGAGTGCGTATAGTCCATGGACTCAACATTAGTCATAAAGAACTCACATACTTATTGCAAAAATCTACAAGTCATCAAAACCAAGCACTACGCGCATGCTCCTAGGGGGATAGATTGGTAGGAAAAGACCATCGCTCGTCCCCGACCGCCACTCATAAGGAGGACAATCAAAGAAACACCTCATGCTTCAAATTTGTTACACAACGGTTACCATACGTGCATGCTACGGGACTTGCAAACTCCAACATAAGTATTTCTCAAATTCACAATTACTTAACTAGCACGACTCTAATATCACCATCTTCATATCTCAAAACAACCATCAAGTATCAAACTTCTCATGGTATTCAATGCACTATATATGGAAGTTTTTATTATACCCATTTTGGATGCCTATCATATTAGGACTAATTTTATAGCCAAAGCAAATTACCATGCTGTTCTAAAGGAGTCTCAAAATAATATAATTGAAGCATGAGAGAACAATAATTTGTATAAAATAAAACCACCACCATGCTCTAAAAGATATAAGTGAAGCACTAGAGCAAAATTATCTAGCTCAAAAGATATAAGTGAAGCACATAGAGTATTCTAATAAATTCCAATTCATGTGTGTCTCTCCCAAAAAGGTGTGTACAACAAGTATGATTGTGGTAAACTAAAAAGAAAATACTCAAATCATACAAGACGCTCCAAGAAAAACACATATCATGTGGTGAATAAAAAAATAGCCTCAAGTAAAGTTACCGATAGATGAAGACGAAAGAGGGGATGCCTTCCGGGGCATCCCCAAGCTTAGACTTTTGGTTGTCCTTGAATTTTACCTTGGGGCACCTTGGGCGTACCCAAGCTTAGGCTCTTGCCACTCCTTATTACAAAATCCATCAAATCTTTACCCAAAAACTTGAAAACTTCACAACACAAAACTCAACAGAAAATCTTATGAGCTCCGTTAGTATAAGAAAACAAATCACCACTTTAAGGTACTTTAATGAACTCATTCTTTATTTATATTGGTGTTAAACCTACTGTATTCCAACTTATCTATGGTTCATACCCCCCGATACTAGCCATAGATTCATCAAAATAAGCAAAACAACACACGAAAAACAGAATCTGTCAAAAACAGAACAGTCTGTAGTAATCTGTAACTTGCGAATACTTCTGGAACTCCAACAATTCTACCAAATTAGTATGACCAGGGTAATTTGTATATTAATCTACTGCAAAAGTAATGAGGGTAAAAGCTCATTTCTTTGATTTATGAAAATTATTTTCGTGAGCGCAAAGTTTCTATCTTTTATAGCAGGATCAAACAACTATCATCCAAGAAGATCCTAAAGGCTTTACTTGGCACAAACACTAACTAAACCACAAAGAACACAATCATAGGAGTAGCATGATGAATTATTTATTACTAAACATGAACAAAAATCAAGGAACAAAAATAAAATTGGGTTGCCTCCCAACAAGCGCTATCGTTTAACGCCCCTAGCTAGGCATAAAAACAAGAATAGATCTAGGTATTGACATCTTTGGTGGGCAATACATAAGTGGATCTCATAATAGATTCATAAGGTAATTTAATTTTCTTCCTAGGAAAGTGTTCCATGCCTTTCCTTAATGGAAATTGGAATATAATATTTCCTTCTTTCATATCAATAATTGCACCAATCGTTCTAAGGAAAGGTCTACCAAGAATAATAGGACATGTAGGATTGCATTCTATATCAAGAACAATGAAATCTATGGGCACATAATTCCTATTTGCAACAATAAGAACATCATTAATCCTTCCCATAGGTTTCTTAATCGTGGAATCCGCAAGGTGCAAATTTAAAGAACAATCATCAAATTCACGGAAACCTAACACATCACACAATGTTTTTGGAATCGTGGAAACACTAGCACCCAAATCACATAAAGCATAGCATTCATGATCTTTAATCTTAATTTTAATAGTAGGTTCCCACTCATCATAAAGTTTTCTAGGGATATAAACTTCTAATTCAAGTTTTTCTTCATAAGATTGCATTAAAGCATCAACGATATGTTTAGTAAAAGCTTTGTTTTGATCATAAGCATCAGGAGAATTTAACATGGATTGCAACAAGGAAATACAATCTATCAAAGAGAAATTATCATAACTAAATTCCTTGAAATTATCAAAGTTTTCACCTCTTCAATCCCACTTTTACCAATTTTTGCATCAAGATCTAAAAACTCCGAATCATTGGGACGCCTTTTAACTAAAGTTGACTCATATCCAGTCCCATATTTATCAACATTCACATTGTCAAACAAAGATTTAATAGGAGACACATCAATCACTTTTATATCTTCATCATTATTATCATGAAAACTAGAAGAACACACTTTCACAAAGCAATCTTTTTTAGCACGCATCCTAGCGGTTCTTTCTTTGCACTCATCAATGGAACTTCTCATGGCTTTGAGAGACTCATTGATATCATGCTTAGGTGGAATAGATCTAAGTTTCAAAGAATCAATATCAAGAGAAATTCTATCCACGTTCCTAGCCAACTCATCAATCTTAGGCAATTTTTCTTGAAGCAAAGCATTGAAATTCTTTTGTGAATTCATAAATTCTTTAACACTAGTCTCAAAATCAGAGGGTATCTTATTAAAATTTCCATAAGAATTGTTGTAGGAATTACCATAATTATTAGAGGAATTACTATGAAACGGCCTAGGATTAAAATTTCCTCTATACACGTTGTTACCAAAATTGTTCGTACCAACAAAATTCACATCCATAGATTCGTTATTATTCTCAATCAAAGTGGACAAAGGCATATCATTAGGATCAGAAGAAACACTTTTGCTAGCAAACAATTTCATAAGTTCATCCATCTTTCCACTTAACACATTAATCTCTTCAATAGCATGAACTTTTTTACTAGTGGATCTTTCGGTATGCCATTGAGAATAATTAACCATAATATTATCTAGGAGTTTAGTAGCCTCTCCTAAAGTGATCTCCATAAAAGTGCCTCCCGCGGCCGAATCTAAAAGATTTCTAGAAGCAAAATTCAATCTGGCATAAAAAATTTGTATAATCATCCATAAATTCAAGCCATGTGTAGGGCAATTACGTATCATTAATTTCATCCTCTCCCAAGCTTGTGCAACATGCTCATGATCAAGTTGCTTAAAATTCATAATATCGTTTCTAAGAGAGATGATCTTAGCGGGAGGAAAATACTTAGACATAAAAGCATCTTTGCACTTATTCCATGAATCAATACTATTTTTAGGCAAAGAGGAGAACCAAGTTTTAGCACGATCTCTAAGCGAAAGTTGTTTAGATGTGTAGCGGCATCTTCACTAGGAAGGCCAGAAAATTGATCTTTCATTACAAGATTCAACAAAGCAGCATTGATTTCACAAGATTCAGCATTGGTAGTAAGAGCAATCGGAGTGCTAATAAAATCATTATTGTTGGTATTGGAAAATTCACACAATTTAGTATTGTCTTGAGCCATCGTGACAAACAATCAATCCAACACACAAGCACACAAGAAGCAAGCGAACGGAAAAGAGGCGAACAAAAAAAGGGCGAATAAAACGGCAAAGGTGAAGTGGGGGAGAGGAAAACGAGAGGCAAATGGCAAATAATGTAATGCGAGGGAGAAGAGTTTGTGATGGGTACTTGGTATGTCTTGACTTGAGCATAGATCTCCCCGGCAACGGCGCCAGAAATCCTTCTTGCTACCTCTTGAGCATGTGTTGGTTTTCCCTTTGAAGAGGAAAGGGTGATGCAGCAAAGTAGCGTAAGTATTTCCCTCAGTTTTTGAGAACCAAGGTATCAATCCAGTAGGAGACTACACGCAAGTCGCCTAGTACCTGCACAAACAATCAAGTACCTTGCAACCAACGCGATAAAGGGGTTGTCAATCCCTTCACGGCCACTTGCAAAAGTGAGATCCGATAAAGATAATAAGATAAGTGTTTTTGGTATTTTTGTTGTATAGATTGGAAAATAAAGATTGCAAGATAAATAGTAAACTAGAATTGTAGATCGGAAACTTATATGATGTAAAGTAGACCTGGGGGCCATAGGTTTCAGTAATGGCTTCTCTCAAGATAGCAAATATTACGGTGGGTGAACAAATTACTGCTGAGCAATTGATAGAAAAGCGCATAGTTATGAGAATATCTATGCATGATCATGAACATAGGCGTCACGTCCGTGTCAACTAGACCGAAACGATTCTGCATCTACTACTCTTACTCCACACATCGACCGCTATCCAGCATGCATCTAGAGTATTAAGTTCATAAGAACGGAGTATCGCATTAAGCAAGATGACATGATGTAGAGGGATAAACTCAAGCAATATGATATAAACCCCATCTTTTTATCGTCGATGGCAACATACAATACGTGTCGGTACCCTTTCTGTCACTGGGATCGAGCACCGCAAGATTGAACCCAAAGCTAAGCACTTCTCCCATTGCAAGAAAGATCAATCTAGTAGGCCAAACCAAACTAATAATTCGAAGAGACATGCAAAGATATTAAATCATGCATATAAGAATTCAGAGAAGAATCAAATATTGTTCATAGATAATCTTGATCATAAACCCACAAGTCATCGGATCTCAGCAAACACACCGCAAAAAGAATTACATTGAATAGATCTCCAAGAACATCAAGGAGAACTTTGTATTGAGAACCAAAGAGAGAGAAGAAGCCATCTAGCTAATAACTATGGACCCGAAGGTCTGTGGTAAACTACTCACACATCATCGGAGAGGCTACGGTGTTGATGTAGAAGCCTTCCATGATCGAATCCCTCTCCGGCGGAGCACCGAAAAAGGCCCCAAGATGGGATCTCACAGGTACAGAAGGTTGCAGCGGTGGAAAAGTGGTTTCATGGCTCCCCTGGATGTTTTCAGGGTATAAGAGTATATATAGGCGAAAGAAGTAGGTCGGTGGAGCTACGAGGGGCCCACGAGGGTGGGGGCGCGCCTACGCCCCTAGGCGCGCCCTCCTGCCTCGTGGCCGCCTCGTTGCTTCCTTGACTTCCACTCCAAGTCTCCTGGATTGCGTTTGTTCCAAGAAAGATCCTCGCGAAGGTTTCGTTCCGTTTGGACTCCGTTTGATATTCCTTTTCTGCCAAACACTGAAATAGGCAAAAAAAATAGCAACTGGCACTGGGCCTCCGGTTAATAGGTTAGTCCCAAAAATAATATAAAAGTGCATATTAAATCCCATTAAACATCCAAAACAGATAATATAATAGCATGGAACAATCAAAAATTATAGATACGTTGGAGACGTATCAGGATCCTCCAGTTAGACCTGCGGCGCGGGATCCCGAAGAGATACTCCCGCCAAGATCAGCTTCGGGATTGCGGCCCGGATCGTCTGCGCGAGTTTCATCTGTATTATCTGTTTGCTGCATGAAATCAAAGGAATTTTCGCCTATTTCCTCGCCAGTTTCCTGCATACTTTCAGCAGAGCTTTGTGCATGAGCATTTGATATTGACATATGGTCATCAGGACCTACTACACCCCCGGGAACATAGGCTGATGGAGGAAGGAGGTGAGATGGAAGAAGGACAAGTTCCCTGTGAAGTTGTGCCCCGGCGTTTGGATGGAGGTGTGAAAACGGAAAAATGTGCTCGTCAAACACCACATCACGAGACACATAAACCCGTCCATTAGAGACTAAGCACTTGTATCCTTTGTGAAGGCTACTGTACCCCAAAAACACACATTGTTTGGACCGAAATTCAAGTTTGTGTTTGTTGAAGGGACATAGGTTTGGCCACACCGCACAACCAAAAATGCGAAGCAACGAATAATTTGGTTTAGTGCCAAAGAGACGCTCCAGTGGTGTTTGGTTGGCGATAACTCTACTAGGAATACGATTTATGAGGTAAACTGCTGTGAGAAAGGCCTCATCCCAAAACTTCAAAGGCATGAAGGAATGAGCAAGAAGGGAGAGGCCAACCTCTACAATGTGTCTATGCTTTCGTTCAGCAGAGCCATTCTGCTGATGGGCATGAGGGCAAGAGACATGGTGGGTGATGCCAATGTGTTCAAAAAATGTGTGAAGTTTTTGGTATTCACCCCCCCCCCCCCCCAATCAGTCTGCATAGCAAGAATTTTGCGATCAAAAGGTCGTTCAACATGCTTTTGGAAGAGATGGAATTTCTCAAACACATTAGACTTATTCTTGAGTAAATAAACCCAGCTAAATTTACTAAAATCATCAATGAAGCTCACATAATATTTTTTCTGCCTACAGAAGTTGGTCCAGGACAACACACATCTAAAAAAAGCTCTAATGGAGCTTCCGACTCACTAGTAGACCTAGAATAAGGAAGTTGATGGCTCTTGGCCATTTGACATGCATCACAAACCAGATGATGATCTTGTTTATTTGACACTGGAAGACTAAAATCACGAAGAATACCACCGGTAGCGAAGGATGCCCGAAGCGTTTGTGCCACCGTGAAGTGGATGGTTTTGCAATCCCTGGCACTTGACCATGAGGAACACCCTGATGAGTGGATACAGGGAACAGGCCATCTCTACTCTTGTTTTGAAGAATGGTGCTCCGAGTGGCCCGATCCTTGACAAAGAAAATTTTAGGGTAAATCTCAAGAAAAGCATGATTGTCTTTCATAAGACGATGAGAGGAAAGTAAACTCTGGTCGGCTTGTGGAGCATGGAGGATGTTGTTTAGTGCTAAAGAGGAACCATTAGGGGTAGTAAGAACTGAATGACCAATATGTGCAACATCCATACCTTGACCACTCGCCATGTGGATTTGTTCTGTGCCGGTGTAATGATCACGAACAGCGAGCTTTTCCAACTCTCTCGTCACGTGGTCAGTAGCGCCGGTGTCAAGATACCAATTGGTATCAACTCCATAGGAGTGAGCTGCGTTGGCCGAGTGATTGATGACCCACAAGTATAGGGGATCAATTGTAGCTCTTTTCGATAAGTAAGAGTGTCGAATCCAACGAGGAGCGGAAGGAAATGACAAGTAGTTTTCAGTAAGGTAATGTCTGCAAGTTCTGAAATTGTAAGTAAAGGAGTAGTTTGATAGCAAGATAATTTGTAATGAGCAAGTAACGATAGTAGTAACAAAAGTGCAGCAAGGTAGCCCAATCCTTTTGAGGCAAAGGACAGGCCAAAACCGTCTCTTATAATAAGCAAAGCGTTCTTGAGGGTACACGGGAATTTCATCTAGTCACTTTCATCATGTTGGTTCGATTTGTGTTCGCTACTTTGATAATTTGATATGTGGGTGGACCGGTGCTTAGGTGTTGTTCTTACTTGAACAAACCTCCTACTTATGATTAACCCTCCCGCAAGCATCCGCAACTACGAGAAAAGTATTAACAATAAATTCTAATCATAGCATTAAACTTTCTGATCCAATTGGTCCCTTACGGAATAGCGCATAAACTGGGGTTTAAGTTTCTGTCACTCTCGCAACCCACCATCTAATTGCTACTTCACAACGCATTCCCTTAGGCCCAAATATGGTGAAGTGTCATGTAGTCGACGTTCAATTGACACAACTAAGGGAATCACAACATACATACTATCCAAATATCGAACACATATCAAGTTCACATGATTACTTGCAACATGATTTCTCCTGTGACCTCAAGAACACAAGTAACTACTCTTAAATGATGAACATTCTCATGATCAGAGGAGTATTAAATAGCATATTGGATCTGAACGTATAATCTTCCACCAAATAAACCATATAGTAATCAACTACAAGATGTAATCAACACTACTAGTCACCCACAAGCACCAATCTATAGTTCCGGTAACAAGATTGAACACAAGAGATGAACTAGGGTTCGAGATGAGATGGTGATGTTGAAGATGTTGATGGAGATTGCCCTCCCCAAGATGGGAGAGTTGTTGGCGATGATGAGGACGATGATTTCCCCCTCCGGGAGTGAAGTTCGCAAAAGTGCTCCTACCCAAGTTCCGCCTCGAGGCGGTGGCGCTTCATCCCGAAAGTACTCCTCTTCTTTTTTCTAGGTCAAAATGGCTTATATACCAGAAGATGGGCATCGGAGGTGGGCCGAGGAGGCCACAACCCCCCAGGGCGCGCCAGGGGGGCCTGGCGCACCCAGGTGGGTTGTGCCCACCTGGTGCCCCCCCCCTCTCGTAGTTATTTGATCCAGTAATTCTTATATATTCCATGAAAAATCTCCGTGAAGTTTCAGCCCATTTGGAGTTGTGTAGAATAGGTAGCCTGACGTAGATTTTTCAGGTCCAGATTTCCAGCTGCTGGAATTCTCCCTCTTGGTGTGTACCTTGCAAATTATGAGAGAAAAGGCATTACAATTACTCCAAAAAGCATTATTATGGATAAAAACATTATAAATAACAGTAAGAAAACATGATGCATAATGGACGTATCAACTCCCCCAAGCTTAGACCTCGCTTGTCCTCAAGCGAAAACCGAAATCGAAAAATATGTCCACATGCTTTGAGAAAGAGGTGTCGATAAAAACAAAATACGGACATAGAAGTATCATGTTGATTATTATAAAAGCAACAAAATTGAACGTAGGATTTTTATCATAGAACTTTCATCATTTACTTCTCATGAATAAGTAATAGTTCATCACATAATCGAAGTATAAAGCAAAAACTCTATTAGAAACCAACAAACTATGTTCTTAGTCAATTTTGCAACTATAATTCATCATCTTTTCAGGAAGGGTCACGTGTTACAGCCTTTAGGCAAGTCCACATACTCAACCATCATATAGTTTTCTATGATTGCTAACACTCACCGCATACCCATGAGAAAAACGTTTCAACCGGACACATAGGAAGATAGGGGCTTATAGTTTCGCCTCCCAACATACTCACCTCAAGGGTGATGTCAACAATAGTAACTCATGCTATCTATATTCAACTGGACATATGTGCCTAGATCTTTCCTCACCACATGTTGCTTGCCAAAGGAGAAAATAAAAGGAATAGAGGGAAAACTTTGACTCTTTGCATAAAAGTAAATACATAAAAGTAAAAGATAGGCCCTTCGCAAAGGGAAGCAGAGGTTGCCATGCGCTTATTTGTTTGTATGCTCAATCCCTTGGTGCAAAAGAACGTCACGTTGTATTGCCCCTTAAGATGACAACCTTTATTATGCAGTCTGTCGCTTTTATTCTTTGTCATCCAAGTTCGTACAACGCTCAATTTTCTCTTACACTAAATGATCTCACACTTTTAGAAGCAATTTTTATTGCCTTTTTGCACCGATGACAACTTACTTGAAGGATCTTGCTCAATCCCTAGGTAGGTATGGTGGACACTTGAAAATAAGATTTGGGTTTAAGGGTTTTTGGATGCACAAGTAGTATCTCTACTTAGTGCGGAATTTTTGGCTAGCAAAGATAGGGGGCAAGCACCACATGTTAAAGGATCTATGACAATATGACTTCTATGTGATATAAACAAACATAAACCATTAAGTTTTCTTCCTTGTCCAACGTCAACAATTTTGGCATATAATATTTTGAAGAGGGCTCACAATCACAAAAGACTTCTAGGATAGTATATTTATATGTGAATCTTCTCTTCCCTTATTAATTCTTTCGTGAGTTGCATCATTGACTAATGATATGTTTGTCAACCTCTAATAAAATTTTCTACTTATACTTTTCCTTATGTGGTGCCATCACCTACCATAGGATTAGTATATGATCTTATTGATTTATTTCTTTCCTTTCATTTATTTCCTTTCTCTTTTTCTTTCTTTATTTATTTTCTTTTATTCGCAACATGAAAGTAAAGAGAGCAAACACTCATACTAAACTTTATTATATAACTTGCACACGATTACAAGGATAGATCACTAAGCAAACTCTTAAAGAAGAAATGATCGAACTAAAATTTTATTCATCTAAAGCAAGAGATCAAACTAAAATAAGTAAAACACTACTGGAATCAGTTAATTTGCCATCTGCCAGCTCTTTGCCGTCTGCTAGCGGACGGCAAAGAAGGTCTTTGCCATCAGCTACCCAAAAGCAGACGGCAAAGAAAATGGCAGACAGCAA
Source organism: Triticum aestivum (assembly GCF_018294505.1). NCBI lineage: Eukaryota > Viridiplantae > Streptophyta > Magnoliopsida > Poales > Poaceae > Triticum > Triticum aestivum. The sequence goes on from NC_057796.1 coordinate 456,593,955, forward strand.
AACAGGCCTTTGCCATCAGTCAGTTCTTTGCCGTCAGCTGGCGGACGGCAAAGAATCTTTGCCGTCAGCTGGCGGACGGCAAAGAGAGAGGTGGCCCCCCACTAACGAGCCGTTTACGGAAAAAAACGCCCCCACTTTGCCGTCTGCTAGCAGACGGCAAAGAGACAAAACAGCGGACGGCAAACCAGATCCACACCCCCACCGCACGTTATCTCTTCTCTCCCTCTCTCCCCCCCGCCGTTATCTCTTCTCTCCCTCTCTCCCCTCCCCGAGGCTCACCAGATCCGCACCAACCGCCGCCCCCGCCGCTCCTCGCTCCGCCACCTCCTCTCCTCGCCGGCCGTCTCCGCGGCCTGCCTCCTCTTCGGCCTCGCCGGGTTCCTCGCCGCCGCGGTCTCCCTCTCCCGGGCGCCCGCCGAGGCCCCGCGGGGCCGCTGCCCGGACTCCTCGCACCCGCTCTCCGTCTCCGTCGCCTGGGACCGGCGCCCCGGGGATGCCGCGGGCGGCGCCACCGACCTCCCGGCGGGCCTCGCCACCGGATCGCGCGGCAGGCACAAGGTGGGGGAGCCGCGACCTCGAACAGGAGGCCGCCGCCTGGGGTGCATTGATTCGAGCTAGGGTTTCAGTCAATCGGTCGGGACCATGGAGTCACCGCCGCCCAAGCGCAACGCCGTCCACGTCGGCGAGGACGGAATCAGCGCCCTCCCCGACCACCTCCTCCTCGACATCCTCGAGCGCCTCCACCTACGCGAGGCGGTCCGCGCCGGCGCGCTCTCCACGCGGTGGCGGCACCTCCCCAGCGTCCTCTCGCTCGTGCACCTCGACGCCGGTCACTTCCGCGGCGCCACATCGCTCCAGGTCATGGACGCGTTCACGGGCGCGGCGCGGGCCTTGCTCACTCGGGTGCCTCCCGCCGAGGGAGTGTGCGAGAGTGGTGCCCTCAAGGTGCTCGTCCTCAGCTTCTACACGTCTTCCCCTCACCTGACCTCATTAGCACTTGCAGTAGGCTCAGGCACCTCAGCTTGAGATTCTGCAGACTGCTTGATCTGCACTCCACGCTCAAGATCGATGTGCCGTGCTCTGAGCTCCAGGAGCTTGAGTTCATCGGCCTTTTGTGCACACGGATCGAGCTCGTCTCTGTCCCCAAGCTTAGACAAGTGGAGTGCAAATGTTGGCTCTTCAATAACCCTCCAGTGCGCTTTGGCTACGTTCCTGAGCTTCACGGTTTAGTACTCGCTTCTAAAGCCAAGGCATGGCAAGAGCCATTCGCGCTTAGCGAATGCCTGTCAACGAGTGTTGGTGCCAGGAACCTGTCAACACTGACTCTGTGTTTTGGGTACCAAATGGTATACTTAATTTCTGCGCACCACTTAAATATAAATCTTCTGCATCGTCATACCATGTCTTCTCTACCAGTTTCAGTTGTGCATGTATGTTCTTGCTGCAGATTTTGATTCAGCCAGAACCTCCGAAGCAGCTCATTGCTATATTCAGAAACCTGACCTCTGTGCGTCTGGGGCCAACTAGTACCAAGATTTTTTTTAACTTGGTACCACAGAAAGATGTATACCTAAAAAGTGCCATGGGGCCACATGTTAGTGACACATGAATGGCACTTCACAACTTGAATGTGTCGTGGTTGTGGTTGTGGGATGTGCCGTGGCGCGGTGGTGCTGGATGTGCCCACGTCGTCGGCGGTGCTGGATGTGCCGTGGCGCGGTGGTGCTGGATGTGCCCACGTCGCCGGCGGTGCTGGATGTGCCGTGGCGCGGTGGTGCCCCTGGGTGGCGCCTCCGTGCTGCGGTGCCCCTGGTTGGCGCCTTCGTGCCCGTGCTCTCACTGGTGCCGCCGTTGTGGTGCTCTCTGGCAAGCTCCGGCTTGTTGTGGTGGTGTTGGTTGTGATGCTGGTCACACCATAGTGATGGTGTGGCTGCATCCTACTTCGGCTACAACTCCTTTTGGTGAGCTTCTCCTTGCTCCCCTCCTGATCTCTCTAATGCATAGCTCTAGATCTTGATCTTGTGGGATGTGAGGCTCTATTAGCTGTGGTTAGCTACTGTAGATGAGTATCAACTTGTTTTGGAGCTCTCTGTGATGATTCTTGCTATGTCAGGGTTTTGGTCAGTGACCATCTATGTGTATTTGTGAAGTATATATACTCCTGTACTACTCTGTTCTGTTTAGTTGATCCTGGAGTTGTTACTTTGGTCAGTTACTTTACTCATGAGCGGATACTCACTTGTTCTTAGTTATTTTACTTCTAATACTGATATGAACAGATACCACTTGGTTTGGCTATTCCTATTTGTCTCTTTCTAATAGCCTATGAACAGATGTTATACTTGGTTTTGGCTGTTACTTTCCTAGTTTTCTACTGATAAGACAGATACTACATCTAATTTGGGCAGTGATGCTGGTCTGAGCCCCCCTCTCTTAGGCTTAATTTACATGTGACTATCCCTGTGCTGTGATGAACTAGCCCTGGCACTTCCAGGCTGTCTGAGCACATAATCCCTCAAGTATACCTTGAGGTCTTCTGTAGCTCTCCTTAATAGTTATCTCTTCTAAGCTGCTGGTGGTTGGATGTGTTGGGACTTGGTCTGGTTGGCTGATTATATTGATCTCAAGTACTGGCTCCTAGGGCATTGCATTTCACCAAGTGAAATGCTACATTTCTACTCCTAACCCATTCTCTCTTTCTTAGTGTTTTTGTTATGCGGGTTGGAAGAAAAGAAGAAGATCCGGAGAAGATCTTAGTAATAAGATAGTCTTTTAGGAAAATAGATATTTAGTTTTAGATCATTCCTTGTAATATTTGTTGGATATGTGTTCATGGATATGTGTTGGATATATATGTGTTCATGACTATATATTGGTAACATGTGTTGGATATATATGTGTTCATGAGTATTGGTAATATGTGTTGGATATGCTATATTGGTCACATATATATATGTGTTTCATTTTCTGTGAAAATGAATTGATATAAGAAGAAACAGAATTAATGCCTATTTGGTCTCTTTGCCATCTGCCAACAGATGGCAAAGAGCCTGCAGCCTTTGCCGTCAGCTGGCGGACGGCAAAGGCTGCCGTTAGCCACCTAACGGACACTAACACTACTCATTTTGCCGTCCGCTTCTTTGCCGTCCGCCGCAGATGGCAAAGAGCCTTTGCCGTCCGCCGCCTGGAAGCAGACGGCAAAGTAGGTCTTTGCCGTAGCCTTCTTTGCCGGAGCCTTTTGCCGTCCGCGGCTGACGGCAAAGGTCTTTGTCGTCCGCCTTTCGAGCCTTTGCCGTCCGCCGTGGCAGACGGCAAAGTAGCTGTTTCCTGTAGTGAAAGAAATAAGATAGTGGGATGATACGATACCAAGGCACCTCCCCCAAGCTTGGCGGAAGCCAAGGGGAGTGCGCATACACGATACTCAGTTCTCCTTTGGTGGTGAAGAAGATGATGGTGGTGATGAAGGAGAGATCTTGTCCTCGGATTTCCATGGCAGTGGTCCACCATCATAAGAGGAGGAGTGAGTCTCACGGGTCCTGCAACAAGCAGCCAAACTCATACCTTTGAACCTTGCCTCATATTCAAAGAGTTGGTTTCGGAGGTCATAGATCTGGCTTTGATGGAAGTTGATTTGCTCGTTGAGGGTGAAGACGATGTCCTTCATGGGCTTGCCATCCACCATGAGATCACGGGAAAGGTCCGCGATCATGAGGTGATTAGAATTGAGCCTGCGCTCCACCATCCCCTTGCACCGGAAATGTTGGGGAACGTAGTAATTTCAAAAAAAATCCTACACACTCGCAAGATCATGGTGATGCATAGCAACGAGGGGGAGAGTGTTGTCTACGTACCCTCATAGACCGTGAGCGGAAGCATTATGACAACGCTGTTGATGTAGTCGTACGTCTTCACGATCGACCGATCCTAGCACCGAAGGTACGGCACCTCCGCAATATGCACACATTCGGCTCGGTGACGTCCCACGAACTCACGATCCAGTAGAGTGTCGGGGAAGAGCTTCGTCAACACGACGGCGTGATGACGGTGATGATGAAGCTACCGGTGCGGGGCTTCGCCTAAGCACTACAACGATATGATCGAGGTGGATTATGGTGGAGGGGGGCACCGCACACGACTAAGAGATCAAGGATCAACTTGTGTGTCTATGGGGTGCCCCCTGGCCACGTATATAAAGGATGGAGGGAGGAGGAGGCCGGCCCTCATAGGGCGCGCCCAAAGTGTGGAGTCCTACTAGGACTCCCTAGTCCTAGTAGGATTCCACCTCCCACATGGAATAGGAAAAAGGGAAGGGAGAAGGAGAAGGAAGGAAGGGGGCGCCCCCTTTCCCTAGTCTAATTCGGACCAGTCCATGGGGAAGGGGCGTGGCCACCTTTGAGGCCTTTCTCTCCTTTCCCGTATGGCGCATTAAGGCCCAATACGAATTCACGTAACTCTCTGGTACTCTGAAAAATACCCGAATCACTCGGAACCTTTCTGATCTCCGAATATAGCCTTCCAATATATCGATCTTTACTTGACCATTTCGAGACTCCTCGTCATGTCCCCGATCTCATCTGGGACTCCGAACAAACTTCGGTCATCAAATCACATAACTCATAATACAAATCGTCATAGAGCGTTAAGCGTGCGGACCCTACGGGTTCGAGAACTATGTAGACATGGCCGAGACTCATCTCCGGTCAATAAACAATAGCGGAACCTGGATGCTCATATTGGTTCCTACATATTCTACGAAGCTCTTTATCGGTCAAACCGCATAACAACATACCTTGTTCCATTTGTCATCGGTATGTTACTTGCCCGAGATTCGATCGTCGGTATCTCAATACCTAGTTCAATCTCGTTACCGGCAAGTCTCTTTACTCATTCCGTAATGCATCATCCCGCAACTAACTCATTAGTCACATTGCTTGCAAGGCTTATAGTGATGTGCATTACCGAGAGGGCCCAGAGATACCTCTCCGATACATGGAGTGACAAATCCTAATCTCGATCTATGCCAACTCAACAAACACCATCGGAGACACCTGTAGAGCATATTTATAATCACCCAGTTACGTTGTGACGTTTGATAGCACACAAAGTGTTCCTCCGGTATTCGGGAGTTGCATAATCTCATAGTCATAGGAACATGTATGAGTCATGAAGAAAGCAATAGCAACATACTAAACGATCAAGTGCTAAGCTAACGGAATGGGTCAAGTCAATCACATCATTATCTAATGATGTGATCCCGTTAATCAAATGACAACTCATGTCTATGGCTAGGAAACTTAACCATCTTTGATTCAACGAGCAAGTCAAGTAGAGGCATACTAGTGACACTCTGTTTGTCTATGTATTCACACATGTACTAAGTTTCTGGTTAATACAATTCTAGCATGAATAATAAACATTTATCATGAAATAAGGAAATAAATAATAGCTTTATTATTGCCTCTAGGGCATATTTCCTTCAGCCTCCCACTTGCACTAGAGTCAATAATCTAGTTCACATCACCATGTTATTTAACACCAATAGTTCATATCACCATGTGATTAACACCAATAGTTCACATCGCCATGTGACCAACACTCAAAGGGTTTACTAGAGTCAGTAATCTTAGTTCACATCGCCATGTGATTAACACCCAAAGAGTACTAAGGTGTGATCATGTTTTGCTTGTGAGAGAAGTTTAGTCAACGGGTCTGCCATATTCAGATCCGTGTGTATTTTGCAAATTTCTATGTCAACAATGCTCTACACGGAGCTACTCTAGCTAATTTCTCCTACTTTCAATATGTATCCGGATTGAGACTTAGAGTCATCTGGATCAGTGTCAAAACTTGCATCAACGTAACCCTTTACGATGAACCTTTTGTCACCTCCATAATCGAGAAACATATCCTTATTCCACTAAGGATAATTTTGACCACTGTCCAGTGATCTACTCCAAGATCACTATTGTACTCCCTTGCCAAACTCAGTGTAGGGTATACAATAGATCTGGTACACAGCATGGCATACTTTATAGAACCTATGGCTGAGGCATAGGGAATGATTTTCATTCTCTTTCTATCTTCATTTGTGGTCGGGCTTTGAGTCTTACTCAATTTCACACCTTGTAACACAGGCAAGAACTCTTTCTTTGACTGTTCCATTTTAAACTATTTCAAAATCTTGTCAAGGTATGTACTCATTGAAAAAACTTATCAAGCGTCTTGATCTATCTCTATAGATCTTGATGCTCAATATGTAAGCAGCTTCACCGAGGTCTTTCTTTGAAAAACTCCTTTCAAATACTCCTTTATGCTTTCCAGAAAATTCAACATTATTTCCGATCAACAATATGTCATTCACATATACTTATCAGAAATGTTGTAGTGCTCCCACTCACTTTCTTGTAAATACAGGCTTCACCTTAAGTCTGTATAAAACCATATGCTTTGATCACTTTATCAAAGCGTATATTCCAACTCCGAGATCCTTGCACCAGTCCATAGATGGATCGCTGGAGCTTTGCACACTTTGTTAGCACCTTTAGGATTGACAAAACCTTCTGGTTGCATCATATACAACTCTTCTTTAAGAAATCCATTAAGGAATGTACTTTTGACATTCATTTGCCAGATTTCATAAAATGTAGCAATTTTGCTAACATGATTCGGACAGACTTAAGCATCGCTACGAGTGAGAAAATCTTATCGTAGTCAACACCTTGAACTTTGTCAAAAACCTTTTTCGACAAGTCTAGCTTTGTAGATAGTAACACTACTATCAGTGTCCGTCTTCCTCTTGAAGATCCATTTATTTTCTATGGCTTTCCGATCATCGGGCAGGTCAACCAAAGTCCACACTTTGTTCTCATACATGGATCCCATCTCAGATTTCATGGCCTCAAGCCATTTCCCGGAATCTAGGCTCATCATCGCTTCCTCATAGTTCGTAGGTTCGTCATGGTCTAGTAACATGACTTCCAGAACCGGATTACCGTACCACTCTGGTGCGGAACGTACTCTGGTTGACCTACAAGGTTCAGTAGTAACTTGATCTGAAGTTTCATGATCATCATCATTAATTTTCTCACTAATTGGTGTAGGCATCAGTGGAACTGATTTCTGTGATGAACTACTTTCCAATTGGGGAGAAGGTAAAATTACCTCGTCAAGTTCTACTTTCCTCCCACTCACTTCTTTCAAGAGAAACTCCTTCTCTATAAAGGATCCATTCTTAGCAAAGAATATCTTGCCTTCGGATCTGTGATAGAAGGTGTACCCAACAGTTTCCTTTGGGTATCCTATGAAGACGCATTTCTCCAATTTGGGTTCGAGCTTATCAGGTTGAAACTTTTTCACATAAGCATCGCAACCCCAAACTTTAAGAAACGGCGGCTTAGGTTTCTTGCCAAACCATAGTTCATGCGGTTTCATCTCAACGGATTTAGATGGTGCCCTATTTAACATGAATGTAGTTGTCTCGACTGCATAACCCCAAAAATGATAGTGGTAAATCTGTAAGAGACATCATAAATTGCACTATATCCAATAAAGTACGGTTATGACGTTCGGACACACCATTACGCTGTGGTGTTCCGGGTGGCATGAGTTGTGAAACTATTCCACATTGTTTCAAATGAAGGCCAAACTCGTAACTCAAATATTTGCCTCTGCGATCATATCGTAGAAACATTATTTTCTTGTTACGATGATTCTCCACTTCACTCTGAAAATCTTTGAACTTTTCAACTGTTTCAGACTTGTGTTTCATTAAGTAGATATACCCTATGAAGGTCAGAAAATAACGGTACCCGTCGCGAGTTTTAACACTCATCGGACAACATACATCGGTATGTATTATTTCCAATAAGTCAGTAGCTCGCTCCATTGTTCCGGAGAATGGAGTTTTAGTCATCTTGCCCATGAGGCATGGTTCGCAAGCATCAAATGATGCATAATCAAGTGATTCCAAAAGCCCATCAGCACGGAGTTTCTTCATGCGCTTTAAACCAATATGACCTAAACGGCAGTGCCACAAATAAGTTGCACTATCATTATTAACTTTGCATCTTTTGGCTTCAATATTATGAATATGTGTATCACTACGATCGAGATCCAACAAACTATTTTCATTGGGTGTATGACCATCGAAGGTTTTATTCATGTAAACAGAACAACAATTATTCTTTGACTTTAAATGAATAATCGTATTGCAATAAACATGATCAAATCATATTTATGCTCAACACAAACACCAAATAATATTTATTTAGGTTCAACACTAATCACGAAAGTATAGGGAGTGTGCGATGATGATCATATCAATCTTGGAACCACTTCCAACACGCATCGTCACTTCACCCTTAACTAGTCTTGTTCATTCTGCAATTCCCGTTTTGAGTTACTAATCTTAGCAACTGAACTAGTATCAAATACTGAGGGGTTGCTATAAACACTAGTAAAGTACACATCAATATCATGTATATCAAATATCCCTTTGTTCACTTTGCCATCCTTCTTATCCGCCAAATACTTGGGGTAGTTATGCTTCCAGTGACCAGTCCCTTTGCAGTAGAAGCACTTAGTCTCAGTTTTAGGTCTAGACTTGGGCTTCTTATCTTGAGCAGCAACTTGCTTGCCGTTCTTCTTGAAGTTCCCCTTCTTCCCCTTGCCCTTTTCTTGAAACTAGTGGTCTTGTCAACCATCAACACTTGATGCTTTTCTTGATTTCTACCTTCATCGATTTCAGCATCACGAAGAGCTTGGGAATCGTTTCTGTTATCCCTTGCATATTATAGTTCATCACGAAGTTCTAGTAACTTGGTGATAGTGACTAGAGAACTCTGTCGATCACTATCTTATCTGGAAGATTAACTCCCACTTGATTCAAGTGATTGTAGTACTCAGACATTCCGAGCATATGCTCACTAGCTGAGCTATTCTCCTCCATCTTGTAGGCAAAGTACTTGTCAAAGGTCTCATACCTTTCGACATGGGCATGAGTCTGAAATACAAATTTCAACTCTTGGAACATCTCATATGCTCCGTGGTGTTCAAAACATCTTTGAAGCCCCGATTCTAAGCCGTAAAGCATGGTGCACTAAACTATCAAGTAGTCATCATATCGAGCTTGCCAAACGTTCATAATGTCTGTACCTGCTCCTACAATCGATCTGTCACCTAGCGGTGCATCAAGGACATAATTCTTCTGTGCAGCAATGAGGATAATCCTCAGATCACGGATCCAATCCGCATCATTGCTACTAACATCTTTCAACTTAGTTTTCTCTAGGAACATATCAAAAATAAAACAGGGGAGCTAAACGCGAGCTATTGATCTACAACATAGATATGCAAATACTATCAGGACTAAGTTCATGATAAATTAAAGTCCAATTAATCATATTACTTAAGAACTCCCACTTAGATAGACATCCCTCTAGTCATCTAAATGATCACGTGATCCAAATCAACTAAACCATGTCCGATCATCACGTGAGATGGAGTAGTTTTCAATGGTGAACATCACTATGTTGATCATATCTACTATATGATTCACGGTTGACCTTTCGGTCTCTAGTGTTCCGAGGCCATATCTGCATATGCTAGGCTCGTCAAGTTTAACCCGAGTATTCTACGTGTGGAAAACTGGCTTGCACCCGTTGTATGTGAGCGTAGAGCTTATCACACCCGATCATCACATGATGTCTCGGCACGACAAACTTTCGCAATGGTGCATACTCAGGGAGAACACTTGTACCTTGAAATTTAGTGAGAGATCATCTTATAATGCTACCGTCGATCTAAGCAAAATAAGATGCATAAAGGATAAACATCACATGCAATCAATATAAGTGATATGATATGGCCATCATCATCTTGTGCCTTTGATCTCCATCTCCAAAGCACCGTCATGATCACCATCGTCACCGGTGCGACACCTTGATCTCCATCGTAGCATCATTGTCGTCTCGCCAACTATTGCTTCTACGACTATCGCTACCGCTTAGTGATAAAGTAAAGCAATTACATGGCAATTGCATTTCATAGAATACAGCGACAACCATATGGCTCCTGCCAGTTGCCGATAACTCTGTTACAAAACATGATCATCTCATACAACAACTTATATTTCATCACGTCTTGACCATATCACATCACAACAAGCCCTGCAAAAACAAGTTAGACGTCCTCTACTTTGTTGTTGCAAGTTTTACGTGGCTGCTACGGGCTTAGCAAGAACCGTTCTTACCTACGCATCAAAACCACAACGATTTTTCGTCAAGTATGTGTTGTTTTAACCTTCAACAAGGACCGGGCATAGCCATACTCGATTCAACTAAAGTTGGAGAAACTGACACCCGCCAGCCACCTATGTGCGAAGCACGTCGGTAGAACCAGTCTTGCGTAAGCATACGCGTAATGTCGGTCCGGGCCGCTTCATCCAACAATACCGCCGAATCAAAGTATGACATGCTGGTAAGCAGTATGACTATTATCGCCCACAACTCTTTGTGTTCTACTCGTGCATATCACATCTACGCATAAACCTGGCTCGGATGCCACTGTTGGGGAACGTAATAATTTCAAAAAAATCCTACGCACACGCAAGATCATGGTGATGCATAGCAACGAGGGGGAGAGTGTTGTCTACGTACCCTCGTAGACCGTAAGCGGAAGCATTATGACAGCGTGGTTGATGTAGTCGTACGTCTTCACGATCGAACGATCCTAGCAACGAAGGTACGGCACCTCCGCGATCTGCACACATTTGGCTCGGTGACGTCCCACGAACTCACGATCCAGTAGAGTGTTGGGGAAGAGCTTCGTCAGCACGACGGCGTGATGACGGTGATGATGAAGCTACCGGCGCAGGGCTTCGCCTAAGCACTACAACAATACGACTGAGGTGGATTATGGTGGATGGGGGCACCGCACACGGCTAAGAGATCAAGGATCAACTTGTGTGTCTATGGGGTGCCCCCTGGCCACGTATATAAAGGATGGAGGGAGGAGGAGGCCGGCCCTCATAGGGCGCGCCCAAAGTGTGGAGTCCTACTAGGACTCCCTAGTCCTAGTAGGATTCCACCTCCCACATGGAATAGGAAAAAGGGAAGGGAGAAGGAGAAGGCAGGAAGGGGGCGCCCCCTTTCCCTAGTCCAATTCGGACCAGTCCATGGGGAAGGGGTGCGGCCACCCTTGATGCCTTTCTCTCCTTTCCCGTATGGCCCATTAAGGCCCAATACGAATTCCCGTAACTCTCCCGTACCCCGAAAAATACCCGAATCACTCGGAACCTTTCCGATGTCCGAATATAGCCTTCCAATATATCGATCTATATGTCTCGACCATTTCGAGACTCCTCGTCATGTCCCGGTTCTCATCCGTGACTCCGAACAAACTTCGGTCATCAAATCACAAAACTCATAATACAAATCGTCACAGAACATTAAACGTGCGGACCCTACGGGTTCGAGAACTATGTAGACATGACCGAGACTCATCTCCGGTCAATAATCAATAACGGAACCTGGATACTCATATTGGTTCCTACATATTCTACGAAGATCTTTATCGGTCAAACCGCATAACAACATACGTTGTTCCCTTTGTCATCGGTATGTTACTTGCCCGAGATTCGATCGTCGGTATCTCAATACCTAGTTCAATCTCGTTACCGGAAAGTCTCTTTACTCGTTCCGTAATGCATCATCCCGCAACTAATTCATTAGTCACATTGCTTGCAAGGCTTATAGTGATGTGCATTACCGAGAGGGCCTAGAGATACCTCTCCGATACACAGAGTGACAAATCCTAATCTCGATCTATGCCAACTCAACAAACACCATCGGAGACACCTGTAGAGCATCTTTATAATCACCCAGTTACGTTGTGATGTTTGATAGCACACAAAGTGTTCCTCCGGTATTCGGGAGTTGCATAATCTCATAGTCATAGGAACATGTATAAGTCATGAAGATAGCAATAGCAACATACTAAACGATCAAGTGCTAAGCTAACAGAATGGGTCAAGTCAATCACATCATTCTCTAATGATGTGATCCCGTTAATCAAATGACAACTCATGTCTATGGCTAGGAAACTTAACCATCTTTGATTCAACGAGCTAGTCAAGTGGAGGCATACTAGTGACACTCTGTTTGTCTATGTATTCACACATGTACTAAGTTTCTGGTTAATACAATTCTAGCATGAATAATAAATATTTATCATGAAATAAGGAAATAAATAATAACTTTAATATTGCCTCTAGGGCATATTTCCTTCAGGAGGACTTCCTGCTCCATGGCTTCAAGCCTGGCCTCCACGGTTCCCGTGCCCTTGGGACCTTGCTCATCACGGATGTACAGCACCCCTCATGCATCTGGATGGTTTGAGGGTGCTGCACCACCTCCCGCAGATAAGGGTTGATGACGTTCTTGAAGAACTTGTCCTTGGAGCAGCTTGAAGAGGCCATGGTAGATGGGATCTGATAGAAAACAGCAAGGAAAAAGAGAACAGAGGATTTCTCCGCGATACGGTGGTTAACAGGTTCGGGAAGTATATATAGATTTTTTATCTTGGAGGACAAGCATACAGAAGAAAAACTGAGTACGGAAGGTGTCCCAGGTGGGCACAACCCACCTGGGCGCGCGCCTGGCGCGCCCTGGTGTATTGTGCCCACCAGGGTACGCTTCCTGGAAGTTTCTTTATTCCCAAAATTCTTAAATATTCCAAAACTGATAAAAAATATTTTTGCGGATTTTTTGGAGTCCGTTCACTTACCGTATCACGTACCTCCTTATTTCACAATTCTGGAGTGTTCCGGAAGGACTCATTATATGCTCTTCCGGTGTCAAAGTTTGGATAATATTACTTTCAACATTAATAGGCGTACCTGAGATATAGTGCTTTATTCGTTGCCCATTGACAACCTTCGGGTTAGTACCTTAGGAATTATTTATTTTGATGGCTCTAGACCGGTAAACCTCCTCGATGACATATGGGCCTTCCCATTTTGAGAGGAGTTTTCCAGCAAAGAATCTAAAACAGAGTTGTACAAAAGAACATATTCTCCAACTTTAAACTCACGCTTTTGAATTCTTTTGTCATGCCATCTTTTAACTTTTTCTTTAAATAATTTTGCATTTTCATAAGCTTGGGTTCTCCACTCATCTAGAGAGCTAATATCAAATAACCTCTTTTCACCAGCAAGTTTGAAATGATAGTTGAGCTCTTTAACTGCCCAAAATGCTTTATGTTCTAACTCAAGAGGCAAATGACAAGCTTTTCCATAAACCATTTTATATGGAGACATACCCATAGGATTTTTATATGTTGTTCTATAAGCCCAAAGTGCATCATCTAATTTCTTAGACCAATTGTTCCTGGACCTATTGACAGTCTTTTGCAAAATTAATTTTATTTCTCTATTGCTAAGTTCAACTTGACCACTAGATTGAGGATGATGGGGTGATGCAATTCTATGGTTAACATCATACTTGGCAAGCATTTTACGGAAAGCACCATGAATAAACTGTGAACCACCATCAGTCATTAAATATCTATGGACTCCAAACCTTGGGAAAATAACTTCCTTAAGCATTTTAATAGAGGTGTTGTGATCAGCACTACTAGTTGGAATAGCTTCTACCCATTTAGTAACATAATCAACAGCAACCAAAATATGTGTATACCCATTAGAGGAAGGAAAAGGTCCCATGTAATCAAATCCCCAAACATCAAAGGGTTCAACAGCAAGTGAATACTTCATAGGCATTTCTTGACGCTTACCAATATTACCTACTCGTTGACATTCAGCACAAGATGAGATGAACTAACGGGCATCCTTGAAGAGAGTAGGCCAATAAAATCCAGACTACAATACCTTGTGAGCAGTTCTATCTCCAGCATGATGCCCTCCATAAGCTTCGGAGTGACATTTTCGTAGGATTTGTCCCTGTTCATGCTCGGGTACACAACGTCTAATAATACCATCTACTCCTTTATAAAGATTTGGGTCATCCCAAAGGTAATGTCTTAAATCATAGAAGATTTTTTTTTTCTTTTGTTGGTATGTAAAGCTAGGTGGTGAATATTTAGAAACAATGTAATTAGCATAGTCAGCATACCAAGGAGTACTATGAGAAACATTTATTGCAGCTAACTGCTCATCAGGAAAACTATCATCAATAGGTAGTGGGTCATCAAGCACATTTTCAAGCCTAGACAAATTATCAGCTACTGGGTTCTCAGCTCCTTTTCTATCAATAATATGTAAATCAAATTCTTGTAACAAGAGAACCCATCGAATAAGTCTAGGTTTAGCATCTTTCTCTTCCATAAGATATTTAATAGCATCATGGTCTGTGTGAATAGTTACTTTTGAATCAACAATATAAGGTCTAAATTTATCACAAGCAAACACCACTGCTAAAAATTCTTTTTCAGTAGTAGCATAGTTTCTTTGAGCACTGTCTAGAGTTTTACTAGCATAATGAATAACATTCAATTTCTTATCAACTCTTTGTCCTAGAACAGCACCAACAGCATAATCACTAGCATCACACATAATTTCAAAAGGCAAGTTCCAATGAACAATAGGTGCAGAAATTAAGGCTTTCTTGAGTGTTTCAAAGGCTTCTAAACAATCATCATCAAAAACAAAAGGAATATCCTTTTGCAAGAGACTAGTGAGAGGCCTAGAAATTTTAGAAAAATCTTTGATAAATCTCCTATAGAAACCAGCATGACCTAGGAAACTATGAATAACCTTTATATCTTTAGGACATGGCATTTTCTCAATTGCATCAACCTTAGCTTGGTCCACTTCAATACCTCTTTCGGAAATTTTATGACCCAAGACAATGCCTTCATTAACCATAAAGTGGCACTTCTCCCAATTCAAGACAAGATTTGTTTGTTCACATCTCTGCAAAACTCGCTCAAGATTGCTTAAACAATCATCAAAAGACTTCCAATAAACAGAAAACTCATCCATGAAAACCTCAACAATCTTTTCACAAAAGTCAGAGAATATAGCAGTCATACATCTTTGAAAGGTAGCAGGTGCATTACATAAACCAAAAGGCATACGTCTATAAGCATAGGTTCCAAAGGGACAAGTAAAAGTGGTCTTTTCTTGATCAGGTTGAGAAACAGGTATTTGTGAAAAGCCAGAATATCCATCAAGGAAGCAAAAATGTGTGTGCTTATATAATCTTTCAAGCATTTGATCAACAAAAGGCAAAGGGTAATGATCTTTTCTAGTTGCTTTATTTAATTTTCTAAAATCAATTACCATTCTATAGCCTGTACCAATTCTTTGTGGAATAAGTTCATTCTTGTCATTAGGAACAACAGTTATACCTCCTTTCTTAGGAACACAATGAACATGACTTACCCATCTACTATCAGCTATAGGATAGATTATACCTGCTTCCAGAAGTTTTAAGATTTCCGTTCTTACCGCTTCCTTCATTTTTGGATTTCACCGACGTTGGTGATCAACAATGGGTTTAGCATCAGGTTCCATATTAATTTTGTGCTGACATAGAGTGGGACTAATGCCCTTCAAATCATCAAGAGTATATCCAATAGCAGCCCGGTGCTTCCTTAGAACTTTCAATAATCTTTCTTTTTCATGTTCTGAAAGGTTAGCACTAATAATAGCAGGATATATCTTCTTTTCATCAAGATAAGCATATTTCAAAGTGTCTGGCAATTGTTTTAATTCAAACACAGGATCACCTTTGGGTGGAGGAGGACCTCCTAGAGTTTCAATAGGCAAATTGTGTTTAAGCAGAGGACGTTGTCCAAAGAAAATTTTATCTATTTCATTTCTTTCATGCATATGTAAATCATTTTCATGGTCTAGCAAATATTGTTCTAAAGGATCAGTAGGTGGAACAGCAATAGAAGCAAGACCAATTAATTCATCCTTACTAGGAAATTCTTTTTCATGAAGATTTCGAATAAACTTGGAAAAATTTAAATCATGAGACTCATCACCAAAGCTAACACCAACAGTTTGTTTCTTACAGTCTATCTTAGCATTAACTATATTCAAGAAAGGTCTACCAAAGATAATGGGACAAAATTCATCTTGTGGGGAACCAAGAACAAGAAAATCAGTAGGGTATTTTATTTTCCCACACAAGACTTCAACATCTCTAACAATCCCAATTGGTGATATGGTGTCTCTACTAGCAAGTTTAATAGTAACATCTATGTCTTCTATTTCTGCAGGTGCTATGTCTTTCATAATTTCTTGATATAAAGTGTAAGGAATAACACTTACACTAGCACCCATGTAACAAAAACCATGATAACAGTGATTTAACTGAGACAACTGGCATGCCAACAATAGGTCTATGTTTATCCTTTTTATCAGGTTTGGCAATTCTAGCGGCTTATTCACAGAAGTAAATAACATGCCCATCTATATCTTCTTCTAAGAGATCTTTGACCATAGCAATGCTAGGTTCTACATTAATTTGTTCATCAGGTTTAGGTGTTCTAATATAGCTTTTGTTAACCACAGTTGAAACTTTGGCATGTTCCTTTATCCTAACAGTGAAATGTGGTTTCTCAATATAAGCAGAAGGAACAACTGGATCAACATTATAAAGTATAGTTTCTTCTTTAACTGGTACCGGTTCTTTAACTTCTTCTTTAATAGGTGGGTGATATTTAAACCACTTCTCTTTAGGGAGTTCAACATGAGTAGAAAATGATTTACAAAAGGAGGCTACTATCTCAGAGTCAAGTCCATATTTAGTGCTAAACTTTTGAAAAGCATCAGTATCCATAAAAGATTTAACACAATCATATTTAATTTTAATACCCCACTCTTTACCTTCGTCCAGTTCCCAATCTTCAGAGTTGCGTTTAATTCTTTCCAAAAGATCCACCGGAATTCAATAGTCTTCTTCATAAAAGAACCAGCACAAGAAGTATCAAGCATGGTTTGTGAAGGAAATATGCCCTAGAGGCAATAATAAAGTTATTATTTATTTCCTTATTCCATGATAAATGTTTATTATTCATGCTAGAATTGTATTAACCGGAAACATAATACATGTGTGAATACATAGACAAACATAGTGTCACTAGTATGCCTCTACTTGACTAGCTCGTGAATCAAAGAAGGTTAAGTTTCCTAGCCATAGACATGAGTTGTCATTTGATTAACGGGATCACATCATTAGGAGAATGGTGTGATTGTCTTGACCCATTCCGTTAGCTTAGCACTTGATCGTTTAGTATGTTGCTATTGCTTTCTTCATGACTTATACATGTTCCTATGACTATGAGATTATGCAACTCCCGTTTACCGGAGGAACACTTTGTGTGCTACCAAACGTCACAACGTAACTGGGTGATTATAAAGGAGCTCTACAGGTGTCTCCGAAGGTACATGTTGAGTTGGCGTATTTCGAGATTAGGATTTGTCACTCCGATTGCCGGAGAGGTATCTCTGGGCCCCCTCGGTAATGCACATCACTATAAGCATTGAAAGCAATGTGACTAATGAGTTAGTTGCAGGATGATGCATTACATAACGAGTAAAGAGACTTGCCGGTAACGAGATTGAACTAGGTATTGAGATACCGACAATCGAATCTCGGGCAAGTAACATACCGATGACAAAGGGAACAACGTATGTTGTTATGCGGTTTGACCGATAAAGATCTTCGTAGAATATGTGGGAGCCAATATGAGCATCCAGGTTCCGCTATTGGTTATTGACCGGAGACGTGTCTCGGTCATGTCTACATTGTTCTCGAACCCGTAGGATCCGCACACTTAAAGTTCGGTGACGATGGGTATTATGAGTTTTTGTGTTTTGATGTACCGAAGGTAGTTCGGAGTCCCGGATGAGATCGGGGACATGACGAGGAGTCTCAAAATGGTCGAGACGTAAAGATCAATATATTGGACGACTATATTCGTGTCACGACCGGTTTTTCAATAAAATAATTATTGAGAGACCAATCCCTTTTACGGACCACCGAGGAAGAATTCCTTCTCACTGGTAGACAATATCTTGGTCACAGAAGAAAAATACCAGGAGTACTAAATATAATACAAGGTTGAGCAGAGACTGCCCAACAATTTATTACATGCACGCCGCTAAAACAAGACGGCGGATAGGGTGGCAAACTACTAACTCACGATAATAACGGTGGTGGAAATATCATCGCGAAGCGAGTGATATGATTCCAGAAGACTACAACTCTTCGAGCGTCGGAGTGAGGCTCGAGAAGACTTATTGCGGGTGGCGGAAGCGTATACAAAACAAGTGACCAATATCCGGGATCGCGCAGGACTGACTGGGACTCCTCTAGGCGTCGGACGCGCTATCAAACTCTTCATCCAAGAGATCGCCTTCGTCAACATCTGGCCAAATCAACAAGCCAGGTGAGTACTATGAAAGTACTCGCAAGACAGTTCGGACATAAGGTATAACAAATGTAAACATGAAGCATATGAACAAGTTAAGCCGTGCATTCAGACATAGAGATAATAAATACTGGATGCCAAGCGAGGGTCTGAATGACGCCTCGAGCGGAAACTGCATAATAGTAATACTGGTGCCAAATGAGTGTCTGAAAGACTCCTCGAGCGGAAAATGCGGAATAATAATACAGGTGCCAAACGAGTGTCTGAAAGACTCATCGAGGGGAAAATGCAGAATAATAATACAGGTGCCAAAAGAGTGTCTGAAAGACTCCTCGAGCGGAAAATGCGGAATAATAATGCCACAGTCGGGCGTCGAGGCGACACCACATAAAGGGCTTATAACAGGAAATAAAGACAGTGCATGCCACAATCGGACGTCTGGGCGACATCACATAAAGGGCTTATATTTAAAGTAAGAAACAAGAACACGTCACAGTCGGACGTCTGCGCGACGTCACATAAAGGGCTTGTGATACAGCTCAATAATACAATAGTTCGGGAACATAAATTATCACAAGCATGAGATAATTATAAGGTTAGTCCATCCACAGGAATGACAATAAATCTGGATTTACCACTTGAGCTTGCTCACCGGGAACAAGTTTTCCACGCGGATAGATAAGGATATAATGTTTTCAGTACTTGATCATGGATACGATGATTTGGAAAGAATTGACTCTGCAGAGTTTGTACTTAACCACAGCCAACGGATTTCAGTAGTCACGGGGACTAGTTCCGTCTACGGTGTTTTGGAAGAAACACGTCTAACCAGTACACACCCAATTCAACCATCCGAAGCCAGGGATCACCCTCGGCAACATTCAAGAAAAACCTTGAGACGGGGAGGCAACAACCTCGCGTAGCATGGGATCAAATTTCTATACGCGCGCTCTAAGGGGGTGCCCCCCCCCTCTCGGTCCCAACCGGAAACACCCATGCCCCCTGACCAGATGACTGGCTTTAATCCTGGGCCAAGGTACCATCATCCCGGCCTCTCTGTTTGGTGTGTACACGGAAAGAGGTTACCAACTTACAAACCGCATCCTGGCAATGAGACATGTGGTAGCACGGAAAGGGGAAAGAACGGTAACGGGGCTCCAACCACGTTAACGTCGGAGAAAGTCGGATGACGCAAGGCTGGTATGCTACAACAGTACCACCTTGCTGCCCTTCATGTCACCACATGATTTGGCCATCTCTCATCAGAGATCATCGCAACTTTGGAACAACCGGGTCGTTGCCTTACAAGCAACGAGGTATTTACCGACAATCATATGCCACGCACAAACTCTCACGTGAACATGTAAAACACCTGTCATATCAAATGTTCAAAACATGCTTGCCTGGTTCGCAGAAGTCGGACTCTAGCTCGGCGAAGTTCGCGGCTCCTTCACCTCTTCCGGAACCTACGGCAATCACGAAACGGGTACTAACGTGAAAACCAACACTTGCATAGAAACTTTTCCAAATAATTTTCAAATAAATCCCATAAAAAACTAGACAAAATTTGAAGATTGTCAGAAAAAGAATCACTCAAAAATACCATCGACGGGGGAGTGCAGGGATGGTGGGAGCTCGAGTTGAAGCTCGGGGCTTGCTCTAGGGGGAGTGCAGGGATGGTCGGTGCTCGAGTTGAAGCTCGGGGCCTCTATTTATAGGCAGATCGACGGGGTGGCCGTGAACGGAGAATCTCCGGCGAGCGATTACGCCGGAGCAGTGGATTGGCAGGAGGTTTGAGTGGTCAGGCAGCATCAGTGGAGGTTACTGGAGTCGTTTCACAGCTAAACGGGGTCGGTCTTGGCGTAATGGCGTCGGTCCACGGTGAGGTGACCGCACGGGCTCAACGGCGGCAGAGAGCGTGCTCCGCGCCTTGCGGTTCATGACGAGAGCGGCAGCGCGTTCGGGGGAGTGGAAGGCCACGCGGCGAGCTCCGGTGGTTTGGGCGGCGCTGGCTGGCGTCGTCGGCGCCGTGTCTCCCGCTGGCGTCCGCAATGCCGCCGCCGGCGTCGGTCACGGGGCGGCGCACCTTCTGCTGCTCGTCGCCGACGCCCGCAAGGCGCCAGGCGTTCGTGCGGTGCAGGAACAAGAGGGCGGGGACGAGGAGCAAGGCGACGCGGTGGTACTGGCGAGATCGATGTCCTCCTCTGAAGAAAACAACAGCAAGCCACTGACTGAATCTCTGAATTTTCTGAACTTGACATAGACAGTGCACTGCAGGTGTTCGACAGAAGGATTTTGCAATGAGATAAATTTTTCTGGAGCTGTAACTTGGTGAGATGACCACTCAATGCACCCAGAGGCTGCCTGATTTTACTTGGAATTTTTGGAGAAGGTTTTGAATGAATTTCACCAAATTTGACAAATCTGGTCCAAACTTGCAGCAGGTGTAGTTTGAAAATTTTGAACTGAAGACCAGTGGATCTTCATGGTTCTTGGTTGAGGGTTCAAAGGACTAGGAGGGGAAAAAGGTTTGGGGGCAAAAATCAAGACAGAAAGTGGAGTTCCTTTGTAAATCTCCAAGTGCTAGAAAAGAAGGCAGAAATTTATTTGAATAGAATATAAATGGAAATAATCACATGGGGAGGTTCAACTTGCTGGATTTGATGCAAATCATGATCCAAAGGTGAGGAAAGGGTTAGGAGAGAGGATTTTCACTAAGGCCATGGCAAGAAGGAAATTGTTGAAAGTGGCAAAGGATTATTCCAAAAGCCATAGTGCATTTAAAAAAGAGATTTTCAAAAGTTAATTTCCCAAGTGAAAAGTGTTTTGTCTTGAGTCCAAATGAAAAGCAAGAACCTCCAAGACCAAAGACAGATCTTGGTTGAATCCAAATAAAACTTTTGCCATAAAGAAAAATATTTGAGAGTGAGAGTTCTCTTGAAGAAAAATTTAAATCACTCCCCTCAAGTCAAATAAAAATCTTTTTTAAAAAAAATCCAAATAAAAAAAAACTTGGGTGTCACAACACCTACCCCCTTAGGAAATATCTCGTCCTCGAGATTTCTGCTGATCCTCAAATAGATATGGATGTTCTGCCCGAAGGAAATCTTCCCTTTCCCATGTAGCTTCATCCTCAGTGTGGTTGCTCCACTAAACCCTGAAAAACTTTGTCGTTTTCTGACGGGTCCTCTGTTCAGACTCTTCTAAAATCTTTACCGGCCTTTCTTTGTAGGTGAGATCTGGTTGCATATCAATGTCCTCATGAGGTACATGTTTTTCTGGGTTGCTCACACATTTTCTTAACTATGAGACGTGGAACACGTCATGGACGTCTGACAGCTCCTTGGGGAGGTCTAGTTGGTAGGCTATCGTGCCTCTTCGTGCCTTTACACAAAATGGTCCAATGAATCTTGGGGCTAGCTTCCCCTTAATTTTGAACCGTTGTAGACCCCTCATAGGAGATACTCGGAGGTATACGGAATCACCGGGTTCAAAGCTGACCTCACGGTGCTTCTGATCATAGTAGCTCTTTTGGCGGCTCTGTGCTGTCTTGAGTCTGTCCCGGATTTGTTTAACTTTCTCCTCGGCCTCTTTAAGCATGTATGGGCCGAAGATACGGCTGTCACCTGTTTCTGACCAATTCAGTGGGGTACGACACCTCCGTCCGTACAATGCTTCAAAGGGTGCCATTTGCAAGCTGGCTTGGTAACTGTTGTTGTAAGCAAATTCGGCATACGGCAAACTCTCTTCCCAACTGGATCCATAGGTGAGCACACAGGCTCTTAGCATATCCTCTAGGATTTGGTTCACACATTCCGTTTGTCCATCAGTCTGAGGGTGGTATGCTGTACTGAAGGCTAGTTGCGTGCCCAGAGCTTGTTGTAGGTGATCCCAAAATTTGGAGACGAATTGTGTGCCTCGGTCTGATATTATAGTCTTTGGGACTCCATGCAAGCAAACTATACGGGAGAGATAAAGTTTTGCCAGTCTTTGGGTGGAGTAGGTAGTCTTCACGGGAATGAAATGAGCAGCCTTGGTTAGTCGGTCTGTGATGACCCATATTGCGTCATTCCCACACTGTGATCGGGGTAGTCCGACGATGAAATCCATTCCTATTTCATCCCATTTCCACTCCGGTATTTTGTTTGGTTGGAGTAGCCCTGCTGGCTATGATGCTCGGCCTTGATGCGCTGACATGAATCGCAACAAGCAATGAATGTGGCTATATCTCTTTTCATACCGTGCCACCAAAATCTTTCCTGAATGTCCTTGTACATTTTGATTCCTCCAGGATGAATCGAGTATGGAGCGGTGTGGCTTTCCGTCAAGATCTGTTACTTGAGTTCCTCAATGTTAGGCACGCAAAGTCTGTCTCGGTACCATAATGTTCCTTCACTGTCGGTGACGAACTCGGAAGTCTTACGAAGATTCATTTTCTTCTTTATGCCTTCGATGTTGGGATGTCCCTGTTGAGCCTTCTTAATTTGTTCCACCAGGGTGGGTTGTATCTCCAGGTTCGATACGGTGCCCTCGGAGACTAACATCATGTTGAGCCTAGCGAACTCTCGCTGAAACTCAGGCCTCAAATTTTGCTGACCGTCACTGTCCGGGCTGGGGTTTTGACTAAGGGCATCGGCCACTACATTTGCTTTCCCTGGGTGGTAGTGAATGCCGACGTCATAGTCTTTGACCAGTTCCAACCAGCGTCGTTGGCGTAAATTCAGCTCTGGCTGTGTGAAAATATATTTGAGGCTCTTATGGTCTGTATATATTTCATAGCGATTTCCCAACAGAAAGTGCCTCCACTCCTTGAGTGCATGTATGACTGCTGCTAGCTCCAAGTCATGTGTTGGGTAATTTTCCTCATGTTTTCGCAGCTGCCTGGAGGCATATGCGACAACCTTTGCCATCCTGCATTAGTACACATCCGAGACCTTTTCGGGATGCGTCACAATACACTTCAAACTCTTGTGTATGTCTGGCACAGTTAAGACCGGTGCGGTTGTCAGCTTCTTCTTGAGTTCTTGGAAGCTCTGCTCGCATGCTTCCGTCCATACAAATTTCTTGTCCTTCTTGAGCAACTGTGTTATAGGTTTTGCCACAGTGGAGAATCCTTCAATAAATCTTCTGTAATATCCGGCCATTCCTAGGAAACTCCGCACATCTGTAACGTTGGCGGGTGGCTTCCAGTCAAGTATGGCCTTTGACTTTTTCTGGGTCTACGGCCACGCCTTCTTGGTTCAATATATGGCCTAAGAAACCAACTTGTCTTAGCCAAAATTCGCACTTGCTAAATTTGGCGTACAACTGATGTTTCCTCAATTCTCCCAAAACAATTCTGAGGTGCTCAGCATGCTCTTCTGGTGTCCTTGAGTAAACCAGAATATCGTCAATGAATACCACAACAAATTTGTCCATGAATTTCATGAACACTTTGTTCATGAGGTGGACGAAATATGCGGGGGCGTTCGTTAGTCCAAAAGGCATCACTGTGAACTCGTATAATCCATATCTGGAAGTGAATGCTGTCTTGGGGATATCTTCTGTCCGTACTTCAGTTGGTGATATCCCGATCTCAAATCAATTTTTGAGAATACCTTGGCTTGTGCGAGCTGGTCAAACAAATCATTTATCCGTGGCATCGGATATTTGTTTTTGATGGTGACCATATTGAGGGCTCGATAGTCTATACACAGTCTCAGTGTCCCATCCTTTTTCTTGGCGAACAACACAGGCGAACCCCAAGGTGAGGAGCTGGCTCGAATAAATCCTTTGTCCAACAATTCCTTTATCTGCTTCTTCAACTCCACCAATTCTGAGGGTGCCATTCTATAAGGCTTCTTATAGATGGGAGCGGTGCCAGGTGCTAGTTCGATGCTGAATTCTATCTCTCGGTCTGGTGGCATGCCTGGCAGTTCTTCAGGGAACACATCAGGAAACTCGCATACCACTGGAACTTTTCTCAGTTCTGCAATGTCCATTTTGTTCAGTTTTGGTTGCTGTGATCGTGGCCTTTCTTGAGCGGAAACCTTATTGTCTTGCCGTGATGGTGAGTGAGAATCACGGTCCGATTGAAACAGTCAATGAATCCTTTGTTGGTGGTCAACCAGTCCATCCCTAAAATGACATCCAGTCCTTTACTCTCCAACACGATGAGATTTGCTTGGAATTGTAGTCCTTCGAACTCAATGACCACTCCTTGGCAGTAACCCTGAGCGACTTGCTTATTTCCGGGGGACTTGATGATCATAGATTTTTCCAAGGGAAGTATCGGAAAACCATGTTGCAAAACAAAACTCTTCGAAACGAACGAATGGGAAGCTCCAGAATCAAACAAAACCGTGGCAGGTACTGTGTTGACAGGGAACGTACCGAGCACGATGTCTGGGGCATTCTGCGCTTCTTCCCTGGTCACATGGTTCAGGTGACCCTTCCTGTGGTTGTTGTTGGGGTTGAAATTGTTGCGCTTGGGGGCTGGATTGTTTCCACCATTGTTTGGCTTGGGTGCCGAGTTCCTTGGCTTTGGGCACTGTTTAGCATAGTGCCCTTCTTGACCACAAGCATAGCAGGTGACCCCTGGACGGTATGTGAACTCCTTGTCCCTGGCATGAAACTGTCCGACGGGCCTTGGATCAGTAGTCGTGGATCTCCTTGCGTCTGTCCTTGGGACCTCAGTCTTGCCTCGGTTGTTGCGAGCAAGAGTCGTCTTGTCCCTCTTTCGCTTACGGATATCTTCCAGACTACGGCGCTCATTCTCCAAGGTAATGGCCTTGTCCACCAGAGTCTTAAAATCCGGAAAGGTGTGTACAATCAGTTGGCATCTTAGTGCTGGTGCCAGGCCGTCCAGGAATTTTTCCATCTTCTTGCTTTCTGTCATGTGCTCGTCGTAGCATAACGAGACAGCTGGGTAAACTGACCATTGTATTCTGTCACTGACATGCCTCTCTGCTTCAGGTCATCAAACTCTCTCTTCTTGATCTTTATGATGCTCCTGGGGATGTGTGCCCCACGGAAGCCTTCCTTGAACTCTTCCCAGGTGATGTTGTGTTCACTGGGATGCATGTGTAGGAAGTTTTCCCACCATGCTGCAGCTGCTCCAGTAAGGTAGTGTGGTGCATAAAGCACCTTCTCATGATCTGAACACTGAGCAATAATCAGTTTCCATTCAATGTCACGAAGCCAATCATCGGCTTCCAGCGGCCTATCGGTGTGAGCAAAAGTTGAGGGGCGAGTCTTCTGTAACTCAGATAACTTGGAATGTGGTTGATAGGGTTCACGGTGGTTTCCCATATTGATGACATGATTCATCATCTCTTGGTGCTGTTGCTGGCTTTGCTCGAAGAGACGGCATACTTGAGACAGGGCTGCTTCGCTGTCTTGTTGACTGGACTGACCCTCAGTGAAATTGTTGCTAGTCTGTGTCCCGTAAACCTCTTCTGGCTGATTGGGCATGGAGCGAGTCCACGGGCGAGACATTTTTCCAGTCTGGGGTATTATTTTGCAAAACCCATGAGAAAAACTGTGTAGCACAAGGAAAATCTTGCAAAGGCAAAATTTAAAAGACCTCAAGGTTTTCAAAGAAACATAAACGCTTTTGCACGGAGAAGGGCTGCTTAACATAAAACTTACATGCGAAAAGCAAACACAAGATACAGCACTCAAGATGCGCGTACACAATCCTGACATGTTATTAAAAACTAGCGTACTACTCCGGATGGCAGCAAACACACCAATACAAACTAGCGTACAGATAAAACAACACACCATACAGGCAGGCATAACACGCGGCTACTCGGTGCTCTCAGTCGGAGATGGTGAAGATCTCCTTCCCCTTGCCGATGGCAAGGCTCAGCGGTCCAGGAGAGTCAACCTCCACCTCCTCTCTAGCTGGCTCCTGGCGCGTGACGTTGCGCTACGGTGATGGTGCGGGGGCGACTGGTGGTAGAGCGTGTGCGGCAGGTGGTGCGGCTCTGACTGGAGTAGGAGCGATGACTCGGTCGAACTCCTCAGTGGTAGGCAGACGGCGATCAGTGGCCAAAATGGCCGGTGCATAAGAGGCTGAAGACGAGACGAATGTCAGAGGCGGTGCCGTGTTGAGAAGCTCCTTCCTGCTGGCAGGACCGCCCCGGACTAAGTCCATGCGGGCAGCCACAAGATCGTCTACGAGGTTGTCGAAAGACTCCTCCAGAGCCTTGAGATACTCCACAACCATCTCGATGGCTTCATCTCGCTCTCCCCGATGGCAGGCGAATGCATAGTGACTGGTGTATGGCACATGGCATGGGAGGTAGCGGTAGCGACGAGTCTTCATCGTAGGAAGGATGTCCCGAAGACGAGCTATCGCCTCACGGGCAGCCATCTGCATGGCATGCCTCTCCGTAGGCATGGCCCTTCCCACAAAACGGAAGTGGCGAGCTGCAGAACGTCCTCCCTTGAATTGCACCACAGCTTGGTGCATAGACACGTCGTCGCTGAGCTTGTGCTGATAGAGCGTGAACTCCGGGCGAGCTGCTGGCCCGATCGCGAGCTTGGTGATGGAGACGAGGAGCTTGACAAACCCCTCGGGCACGTTCGTGAACACTCGATTCTCACAGCTGCTGCCAGCCATCTACAAAAGTAGGCAAAAATTCTGAGTAGTCATGTCATAAATTTATGATGACCAACAGAAAATAGCTACAATTGCAAAATGCTGAAAAAGCACAAAAGACGCTAATAACCGATTAGCGATCGCACCTAGTGGCTTCCTACAGTCAGCCTGGCTCTGATACCAAGCTTGTCACGACCGGTTTTTCAATAAAATAATTATTGAGAGACCAATCCCTTTTACGGACCAGTAAGGAAGAATTCCTTCTCACTGGTAGACAATATCTTGGTCACAGAAGAAAAATACCAGGAGTACTGAATATAATACAAGGTTGAGCGGAGACTGCCCAACAATTTATTACATGCACGCCGATAAAACAAGACGGCGGATAGGGTGGCATAACTACTAACTCACGATAATAACGGTGGTGGAAATATCACCGCGAAGCGAGTGATATGACTCCTGAAGACTACAGCTCTTCGAGCGTCGGAGTGAGGCTCGAGAAGACTTATTGCGGGTGGCGGAAGCGTATACAAAACAAGTGACCAATATTCGGGATCGCGCAGGACTGACTGGGACTCCTCTAGGCGTCGGACGCGCTATCAAACTCTTCATCCAAGAGATCGCCTTCGTCAACATCTGGCCAAATCAACAAGCCAGGTGAGTACTATGAAAGTACTCGCAAGACAGTTCGGACATAAGGTATAACAAATGTAAACATGAAACATATGAACAAGTTAACCCGTGCGTTCAGACATAGAGATAATAAATACTGGGTGCCAAGCGAGGGTCTGAATGACGCCTCGAGCGGAAACTGCAGAATAGTAATACTGGTGCCAAACGGGTGTCTGAAAGACTCCTCGAGCGGAAAATGCGGAATAATAATACAGGTGCCAAACGAGTGTCTGAAAGACTCCTCGAGCGGAAAATGCGGAATAATAATACAGGTGCCAAAAGAGTGTCTGAAAGACTCCTCGAGCGGAAAATGCGGAATAATAATGCCACAGTCGGGCGTCGAGCCGACACCACATAAAGGGCTTATAACAGGAAATAAAGACAGTGCATGCCACAATCGGACGTCTGGGCGACATCACATAAAGGGCTTATATTTAAAGTAAGAAACAAGAACACGCCACAGTCGGACGTCTGCGCGATGTCACATAAAGGGCTTGTGATACAGCTCAATAATACAATAGTTCGGGAACATAAATTATCACAAGCATGAGATAATTATAAGGTTAGTCCATCCACAGGAATGACAATAAATCTGGATTTACCACTTGAGCTTGCTCACCGGGAACAAGTTTTCCACACGGATAGATAAGGATATAATGTTTTCAGTACTTGATCATGGATACGATGATTTGGAAAGAATTGACTCTGCAGAGTTTGTACTTAACCACAGCCAACGGATTTCAGTAGTCACGGGGACTAGTTCCGTCTACGGTGTTTTGGAAGAAACACGTCTAACCAGTACACACCCAATTCAACCATCCGGAGCCAGGGATCACCCTCGGCAACATTCAAGAAAAACCTTGAGACGGGGAGGCTACAACCTCGCGTAGCATGGGATCAAATTTCTATACGCGCGCTCTAAGGGGGTGCCCCCCTCTCGGTCCCAACCGGAAACACCCATGCCCCCTGACCGGATGACTGGCTTTAATCCTGGGCCAAGGTACCATCATCCCGGCCCCTCTGTTTGGTGTGTACACGGAAAGAGGTTACCAACTTACTAAACCGCATCCTGGCAAATGAAACATGTGGTAGCACGGAAGGGGAAAGAACGATAACGTGACTCCGTCCACGTTAACGTCGGAATCGTCGGATGACGCAAGGCTGGTATGCTACAACAGTACCACCTTGCTGCCCTTCATGTCACCACATGATTAGGCCATCTCTCATCAGAGATCATCGCAACTTTGGAACAAGCGGGTAGTTGCCTCACAAGCAACGAGGTATTCACCGACACTCATATGCCACGCACAAACTTTCACGCAAACATGCAAAACACCTGTCATATCAAATGTTCAAACATGCTTGCCTGGTTCGGAGAAGTCGGAGTCTAGCTCGGCGAAGTTCGCGGCTCCGTCACCTCTTCCGGAACCTACGGCAATCACGAAAACGGGTACTAACGTGAAAACCAACGCGTGCACAGAAACTTCTCCAAATAATTTTCAAATAAATCCCATAAAAAACTAGACAAAATTTGAAGATTGTCAGAAAAAGAATCACTCAAAAATACCTTTTTATTAAAAGTTATAAAGGTTTCTGTCCAGGGACTTATCTGTAATGAAACAGAAAAGTTCCAGGGTTTTAACTGAGAAAACAGAAAACGCTTCGGTTGGAAATGCGCAGGCTCAAAGGAGAAAACGTATTTGCCCGAAGGCGCCAACAGAAAACGGTTCGAGGGAGAATAGAACAGAGGCTGACAGGCGGGGTCCACATGTCAGGTTTAAAAAGCTCGCCGGCGCCCGAAGACTGCGGTGGACGCCGGCGTCGAACCACGGCGAGTTAGGAGAATCGGAGGGTACCAAGAGCTTCAGCGTCTTCTTCCGCGTCGGTGGGTGGTGGACTCGTCCAACGGGGAGCACCACGTCGACGGCGACACTATCTCCGGCGGACGGCGGCTCGGGTGAGGATGGGGAACTCCGGTGGAGGGCTGCAAACTATGAATTGAGGCGCGGGTCAGAACGAGGGATGCAAGGTGAAGCTACTGGCAAGAGAATGGGGGCGGGGAAGCACACACGGGGGCGAATCGGGCTGGATCCCGTGGCGGGTCGCGGCGGCCGGAGTCGAGGAAGGGGACCTCCTCGGGGCTCTACCATTGGCTAGGCTTGTTCTAGGGGGAGTGCAGGGATGGTGGGTGCTCGAGTTGAAGCTCGGGGCCTCTATTTATAGGCAGATCGACGGGGTGGCCGTGAACGGAGAATCTCCGGCGAGCGATTACGGCGGAGCAGTGGATTGGCAGGAGGTTTGAGTGATCAGGAAGCATCAGTGGAGGTTACTGGAGTCGTTTCACAGCTAAACGGGGTCGGTCTTGGCGTAATGGCGTCGGTCCACGGTGAGGTGACCGCACGGGCTCAACGGCGGCAGAGAGCGCGCTCCGCGCCCTGCGGTTCACGACGAGAGCGGCAGCGCATTCGGGGGAGTGGAAGGCCACGCGGCGAGCTCCGGTGGTTTGGGCGGCGCTGGGTGGCGTCGTCGGCGCCGTGTCTCCCGCTGGCGTCCGCAAAGCCGCCGCCGGCGTCGGTCACGTGGCGGCGCACCTTCTGCTGCTCGTCGCCGACGCCCGCAAGGCGCCAGGCGTTCGTGCGGTGCAGGAACAAGAGGGCGGGGACGAGGAGCAAGGCGACGCGGTGGTACTGGCGAGATCGATGTCCTCCTCTGAAGAAAACGACAGCAAGCCACTGACTGAATCTCTGAATTTTCTGAACTTGACATAGACAGTGCACTGCAGGTGTTCGACAGAAGGATTTTGCAATGAGATAAATTTTTCTGGAGCTGTAACTTGGTGAGATGACCACTCAATGCACCCAGAGGCTGCCTGATTTTACTTGGAATTTTTGGAGAAGGTTTTGAATGAATTTCACCAAATTTGACAAATCTGGTCCAAACTTGCAGCAGTGTAGTTTGAAAATTTTGAACTGAAGACCAGTGGATCTTCATGGATCTTGGTTGAGGGTTCAAAGGACTAGGAGGGGAAAAAGGTTTGGGGGCAAAAATCAAGACAGAAAGTGGAGTTCCTTTGTAAATCTCCAAGTGCTAGAAAAGAAGGCAGAAATTTGTTTGAATAGATTTAAATGGAAATAATCACATGGGGAGGTTCAACTTGCTGGATTTGATGCAAATCATGATCCAAAGGTGAGGGAAGGGTTAGGAGAGAGGATTTGCACTAAGGCCATGGCAAGAAGGAAATTGTTGAAAGTGGCAAAGGATTATTCCAAAAGCCATAGTGCATTTCAAAGAGATTTTCAAAAGTATTTTCCCAAGTGAAAAGTATTTTGTCTTGAGTCCAAATGAAAAGCAAGAACCTCCAAGACCAAAGACAGATCTTGGGTGAATCCAAATAAAACTTTTGCCATAAAAAAAATATTTGAAAGGGAGAGTTCTTTGAAGAAAAATTTAAATCACCTCCCTCAAGTCAAATAAAATCTTTTTGAAAAAATCCAAATAAAAAACTTGGGTGTCACAACACCTACCCCCTTAGGAAAAATCTCGTCCTCGAGATTTCTGCTGATCCTCAAATAGATATGGATATTCTGCCTGAAGGAAATCTTCCCTTTCCCATGTAGCTTCATCCTCAGTGTGGTTGCTCCACTGAACCCTGAAAAACTTTGTCGTTTTCTGACGGGTCCTCCATTCAGACTCTTCTAAAATCTTTACTGGCCTTTCTCTGTAGGTGAGATCTGGTTGCATATCAATGTCCTCATGAGGTACATGCTTTCTCCGGGTTACTCACACATTTTCTCAACTGTGAGACGTGGAATACGTCATGGACGTCTGACAGCTCCTTGGGTAGGTCTAGTTGGTAGGCTACCGTGCCTCTTCGTGCCTTTACACAAAATGGTCCAATAAATCTCGGGGCTAGCTTCCCCTTAATTTTGAACCGTTGCAGACCCCTCATAGGAGATACTCGGAGGTATACGGAATCACCGGGTTCAAAGCTGACCTCACGATGCTTCTGATCATAGTAGCTCTTTTGTCGGCTCTGTGCTGTCTTGAGTCTGTCCCTGATCTGTTTAACTTTCTCCTCGGCCTCTTTAAGCATGTCTGGGCCGAAGATACGGCTGTCACCTGTTTCTGACCAATTCAGTGGGGTACGACACCTCCGTCCGTACAATGCTTCAAAGGGTGCCATTTGCAAGCTGGCTTGGTAACTGTTGTTGTAAGCAAATTCGGCATACGGCAAACTCTCTTCCCAACTGGATCCATAGGTGAGCACACAGGCTCTTAGCATATCCTCTAGGATTTGGTTTACACGTTCCGTTTGTCCATCAGTCTGAGGGTGGTACGCTGTACTGAAAGCTAGTTGCGTGCCCAGAGCTTGTTGTAGGTGATCCCAAAATTTGGAGACGAATTGTGTGCCTCGGTCTGATATTATAGTCTTTGGGACTCCATGCAAGCAAACTATACGGGAGAGATAAAGTTTGGCCAGTCTTTGTGTGGAGTAGGTAGTCTTCACGGGAATGAAATGAGCAACCTTGGTTAGTCGGTCTGTGATGACCCATATGGCGTCATTTCCGCGTTGTGATCGGGGTAATCCGACAATGAAGTCCATTCCTATTTCATCCCATTTCCACTCCGGTATCCTGTTTGGCTGGAGTAGCCCTGCTGGCTTTTGATGCTCGGCCTTGATGCGCTGACATGAATCGCAACAAGCAATGAATGTGGCTATATCTCTTTTCATACCGTGCCACCAAAATCTTTCCTGAATGTCCTTGTACATTTTGGTTCCTCCAGGATGGATCGAGTATGGAGCGGTGTGGCTTTCGGTTAAGATTTGTTGCTTGAGTTCCTCAATGTTAGGTACGCAAAGTCTGTCTCCGTACCATAATGTTCCTTCACTGTCTGTGACGAACTCTGAAGCCTTACCAAGGTTCATTTTCTTCTTTATACCTTCGATGCTGGGATGTCCCTGTTGAGCCTTCTTAATTTGTTCCACCAGGGTGGGTTGTATCTCCAGATTTGATACGGTGCCCTCAGAGACTAACATCATGTTGAGCCTAGCGAACTCTTGCTGAAACTCAGGCCTCAAGTTTTGCGGACCGTCATTGTCCGGGCTGGGGTTTCGACTAAGGGCATCGGCCACTACATTTGCTTTCCCTGGATGGTAGTGAATACCGACATCATAGTCCTTGACCAGTTCCAACCAGCGTCGTTGGCGTAAATTTAGCTCTGGCTGTGTGAAAATATATTTGAGGCTCTTATGGTCCGTATATATTTCACAGCGATTTCCCAACAGAAAGTGCCTCCACTCCTTGAGTGCATGTATGACTGCTGCTAGCTCCAAGTCATGTGTTGGGTAATTTTCCTCATGTTTTCGCAGCTGCCTGGAGGCATATGCGACAACTTTGCCATCCTGCATTAGCACACATCCGAGACCTTTTCGGGACGCGTCACAATACACTTCAAAACTCTTGTGTATGTCTGGCACAGTTAAGACCGGTGCGGTTGTCAGCT
Organism: Triticum aestivum; assembly: GCF_018294505.1. Classification (NCBI taxonomy): domain Eukaryota; kingdom Viridiplantae; phylum Streptophyta; class Magnoliopsida; order Poales; family Poaceae; genus Triticum; species Triticum aestivum. The sequence continues at coordinate 456,627,121 of NC_057796.1, forward strand.
TCTTCTTGAGTTCTTGGAAGCTTTTCTCGCATGCTTCCGTCCATACAAATTTCTTGTCCTTCTTGAGCAACTGTGTTATAGGTTTTGCCACAGTGGAGAATCCTTCAATAAATCTTCTGTAATATCCGGCCATTCCTAGGAAACTCCGCACATCTGTAACGTTGGCGGGTGGCTTCCAGTCAAGTATGGCTTTGACTTTTTCTGGATCTACGGCCATGCCTTCTTGGTTCAATATATGGCCTAAGAAACCAACTTGTCTTAGCCAAAATTCGCACTTACTAAATTTGGCGTACAACTGATGTTTCCTTAATTCTCCCAAAACAATTCTGAGGTGCTCAGCATGCTCTTCTGGTGTCCTTGAGTAAACCAGAATATCGTCAATGAATACCACAACAAATTTGTCCATGAATTTCATGAACACTTTGTTCATGAGGTGGACGAAATATGCGGGGGCGTTCGTTAGTCCAAAAGGCATCACTGTAAACTCGTATAACCCATATCTGGAAGTGAATGCTGTCTTGGGGATATCTTCTGTCCGTACTTTCAATTGGTGATATCCCGATCTCAAATCAATTTTTGAGAATACCTTGGCTTGTGCGAGCTGGTCAAACAAATCATTTATCCGTGGCATCGGATATTTGTTTTTGATGGTGACCATATTGAGTGCTCGATAGTCTATACATAGTCTCAGTGTCCCATCCTTTTTCTTGGCGAACAATACAGGCGAACCCCAAGGTGAGGAGCTGGCTCGAATAAATCCTTTGTCCAATAATTCCTTTATCTGCTTCTTCAACTCCACCAATTCTGAGGGTGCCATTCTATAAGGCTTCTTATAGATGGGAGCGGTGCCAGGTGCTAGTTCAATGCTGAATTCTATCTCTCGGTCTGGTGGCATGCCTGGTAGTTCTTCAGGGAACACATCAGGAAACTCGCATACCACTGGAACTTTTCTCAGTTCTGCAATGTCCATTTTGTTCAGTTTTGGTTGCTGTGATCGTGGCCTTTCTTGAGCGGAAACCTTATTGTCTTGCCGTGATGGTGAGTGAGAATCACGGTCCGATTGAAACAGTCAATGAATCCTTTGTTGGTGGTCAACCAGTCCATCCCTAAAATGACATCCAGTCCTTTACTCTCCAACACGATGAGATTTGCTTGGAATTGTAGTCCTTCGAACTCAATGACCACTCCTTGGCAGTAACCCTGAGCGATTTGCTTATTTCCGGGGGACTTGATGATCATAGATTTTTCCAAGGGAAGTATCGGAAAACCATGTTGCAAAACAAAACTCTTCGAAACGAACGAATGGGAAGCTCCAGAATCAAACAAAACCGTGGCAGGTACTGTGTTGACAGGGAACGTACCGAGCACGATGTCTGGGGCATTCTGCGCTTCTTCCCTGGTCACATGGTTCAGGTGACCCTTCCTGTGGTTGTTGTTGGGGTTGAAATTGTTGCGCTTGGGGGCTGGATTGTTTCCACCATTGTTTGGCTTGGGTGCCGAGTTCCTTGGCTTTGGGCACTGTTTAGCATAGTGCCCTTCTTGACCACAAGCATAGCAGGTGACCCCTGGACGGTACGTGTACTCCTTGTCCCTGGCATGAAACTGTCCGACGGGCCTTGGATCAGTAGTCGTGGATCTCCTTGCTGTCTGTCCTTGGAACCTCAGTCTTGCTTCGGTTGTTGCGAGCAAGAGTCGTCTTGTCCCTCTTTCGCTTACGGATATCTTCCAGACTACGGCGCTCATTCTCCAAGGTAATGGCCTTGTCCACCAGAGTTTTAAAATCCGGAAAGGTGTGTACAATCAGTTGGCATCTTAGTGCTGGTGCCAGGCCGTCCAGGAATTTTTCCATCTTCTTGTTTTCTGTCATGTGCTCGTCGTAGGCATAACGAGACAGCTGGGTAAACTGACCATTGTATTCTGTCACTGACATGCCTCTCTGCTTCAGGTCATCAAACTCTCTCTTCTTGATTTTATGATGCTCCTGGGGATGTGTGCCCCACGGAAGCCTTCCTTGAACTCTTCCCAGGTGATGTTGTGTTCACTGGGATGCATGTGTAGGAAGTTTTCCCACCATGCTGCAGCTGCTCCAGTAAGGTAGTGTGGTGCATAAAGCACCTTCTCATGATCTGAACACTGAGCAATAATCAGTTTCCTTTCAATGTCACGAAGCCAATCATCGGCTTCCAGCGGCCTATCGGTGTGAGCAAAAGTTGAGGGGCGAGTCTTCTGTAACTCAGATAACTTGGAATGTGGTTGATAGGGTTCACGGTGGTTTCCCATATTGATGACATGATTCATCATCTCTTGGTGCTGTTGCTGGCTTTGCTCGAAGAGACGGCATACTTGAGACAGGGCTGCTTCGCTGTCTTGTTGACTGGACTGACCCTGAGTGAAATTGTTGCTAGTCTGCGTCCCATAAACCTCTTCTGGCTGATTGGGCATGGAGCGAGTCCACGGGCGAGACATTTTTCCAGTCTGGGGTATTATTTTGCAAAACCCATGAGAAAAACTGTGTAGCACAAGGAAAATCTTGCAAAGGCAACAATTTAAAAGACCTCAAGGTTTTTAAGAAAACATAAACGATTTTGCACGGAGAAGAACTGCTTAGCATAAATCTTACACGCGAAAAGCAAACACACGATACAGCACTCAGGATGCGCGTACACATCCTGACATGTTATTTAGACTAGCGTACTACTCCGGAAGGCAGCAAACACACCAATACAAACTAGCGTACAGATAAAACAACACATCATACAAGCAGACATAACGCGCGGCTACTCGGTGCTCTCAGTCGGAGATGGTGAAGATTTCCTTTCCCTTGCCGATGGCAAGACTCAGCGGTCCAGGAGAATCAACCTCCACCTCCTCTCTAGCTGGCTCCTGGCGCGTAACGCTGCGCTGCGGTGATGGTGCGGGAGCGACAGGTGGTAGAGCGGGTGCGGCAGGCGGTGCGGCTCTGACTGGAGTAGGAGCGATGACTCGGTCGAACTCCTCAGTGGTAGGCAGACGGCGAGCAGTGGCCAAAACGGTCGGTGCATAAGAGGCTGAAGACGAGACGAATGTTAGAGGCGGCGCCGTGTTGAGAAGCTCCTTCCTGCTGGCAGGACCGCCCCGGACTAAGTCCATGCGGGCAACCACAAGATCGTCTACGAGGTTGTCGAAAGACTCCTCCAGAGCCTTGAGATACTCCACAACCATCTCGATGGCTTCATCTCGCTCTCCCCGATGGCAGGCGAATGCATAGTGACTGGTGTAAGGCACATGGCATGGGAGGTAGCGGTAGCGACGAGTCTTCATCGTAGGAAGGATGTCCCGAAGACAAGCTATTGCCTCACGGGCAGCCATCTGCATGGCATGCCTCTCCGTAGGCATGGCCCTTCCCACAAAACGGAAGTGGCGAGCAGCAGAACGTCCTCCCTTGAATTGCACCACAGCTTGGTGCATAGACACGTCGTCGCTGAGCTTGTGCTGATAGAGTGTGAACTCCGGGCGAGCTGCTGGCCCGATCGCGAGCTTGGTGATGGAGACGAGGAGCTTGACAAACCCCTCGGGCACGTTCGTGAACACTCGATTCTCACAGCTGCTGCCAGCCATCTACAAAAGTAGGCAAAAATTCTGAGTAGTCATGTCATAAATTTATGATGACCAACAGAAAATAGCTACAATTGCAAAATGCTGAAAAAGCACAAAAGACGCTAATAACCGATTAGCGATCGCACCTAGTGGCTTCCTACAGTCAGCCTGGCTCTGATACCAAGCTTGTCACGACCGGTTTTTCAATAAAATAATTATTGAGAGACCAATCCCTTTTACGGACCAGTAAGGAAGAATTCCTTCTCACTGGTAGACAATATCTTGGTCACAGAAGAAAAATACCAGGAGTACTGAATATAATACAAGGTTGAGCGGAGACTGCCCAACAATTTATTACATGCACGCCGATAAAACAAGACGGCGGATAGGGTGGCATAACTACTAACTCACGATAATAACGGTGGTGGAAATATCACCGCGAAGCGAGTGATATGACTCCTGAAGACTACAGCTCTTCGAGCGTCGGAGTGAGGCTCGAGGAGACTTATTGCGGGTGGCGGAAGCGTATATAATACAAGTGACCAATATCCGGGATCGCGCAGGACTGACTGGGACTCCTCTAGGCGTCGGACGCGCTATCAAACTCTTCATCCAAGAGATCGCCTTCGTCAACATCTGGCCAAATCAACAAGCCAGGTGAGTACTATGAAAGTACTCGCAAGACAGTTCGGACATAAGGTATAACAAATGTAAACATGAAGCATATGAACAAGTTAACCCGTGCGTTCAGACATAGAGATAATAAATACTGGGTGCCAAGCGAGGGTCTGAATGACTCCTCGAGCGGAAACTGCAGAATAGTAATACTGGTGCCAAACGAGGTGTCTGAAAGACTCCTCGAGCGGAAACTGCGGAATAATAATACAGGTTCCAAACGAGTGTCTGAAAGACTCCTCGAGCGGAAAATGCGGAATAAAAATACAGGCGCCAAACGAGTGTCTGAAAGACTCCTCGAGCGGAAAATGCGGAATAATAATGCCACAGTCGGGCGTCGAGGCGACACCACATAAAGGGCTTATAACAGGAAATAAAGACAGTGCATGCCACAATCGGACGTCTGGGCGACATCACATAAAGGGCTTATATTTAAAGTAAGAAACAAGAACACGCCACAGTCGGACGTCTGCGGCGTCGTCACATAAAGGGCTTGTGATACAGCTCAATAATACAATAGTTCGGGAACATAATTATCACAAGCATGAGATAATTATAAGGTTAGTCCATCCACAGGAATGACAATAAATCTGGATTTACCACTTGAGCTTGCTCACCGGGAACAAGTTTTCCACGCGGATAGATAAGGATATAATGTTTTCAGTACTTGATCATTGATACGATGATTTGGAAAGAATTGACTCTACAGAGTTTGTACTTAACCACAGCCAACGGATTTCAGTAGTCACGGGGACTAGTTCCGTCTACGGTGTTTTGGAAGAAACACGTCTAACCAGTACACACCCAATTCAACCATTCCGAAGCCAGGGATCACCCTCGGCAACGTTCAAGAAAAACCTTGAGACGGGGAGGCTACAACCTCGCGTAGCATGGGATCAAATTTCTATACGCGCGCTCTAAGGGGGTGCCCCCCCTCTCGGTCCCAACCGGAAACACCCATGCCCCCTGACCGGATGACTGGCTTTAATCCTGGGCCAAGGTACCATCATCCCGGCCTCTCTGTTTGGTGTGTACACGGAAAGAGGTTACCAACTTACTAAACCGCATCCTGGCAATGAAACATGTGGTAGCACGGAAGGGGAAAGAACGATAACGTGGCTCCGTCCACGTTAACGTCGGAGAAAGTCGGATGACGCAAGGCTGGTATGCTACAACAGTACCACCTTGCTGCCCTTCATGTCACCACATGATTAGGCCATCTCTCATCAGAGATCATCGCAACTTTGGAACATGCGGGTAGTTGCCTCACAAGCAACGAGGATACTCACCGACACTCATATGCCACGCACAAACTTTCACGCAAACATGCAAAACACCTATCATATCAAAGGTTCAAACATGCTTGCCTGGTTCGGAGAAGTCGGAGTCTAGCTCGGCGAAGTTCGCGGCTCCGTCACCTCTTCCGGAACCTACGGCAATAACGAAAACGGGCACTAACGTGAAAACCAACGCGTGCACAGAACTTCTCCAAAAATTTCCAAATAAATCCCATAAAAACTAGACAAAATTTTAAGACTGTCAGAAAAAGAATCACTCAAAAATCCTTTTTATTAAAAAGTTATAAAGGTTTCTGTCCAGGGACTCATCTGTAATGAAACAGAAAAGTTCCAGGGTTTAAACTGAGAAACAGAAAACGGTTCGGAAAGAAATGCGCAGCTCAAGAGGGAAAGCGTATTTTGCCCGAAGGCGCCAACAGAAAACGGTTCGAGGGAGAATAGAACAGAGGCTGACATGGGGGTCCACATGTCAGGTTTAAAAAGCTCGCCGGCGCCCGAAGACTGCGGTGGACGCCGGCGTCGAACCACGGCGAGTCAGGAGGATCGGAGGGTACCAAGAGCTTCAGCGTGTTCTTCCGCGTCGGTGGGTGGTGGACTCGACCATCGGGGAGCACCACGTCGACGGCGACACTTTCTCCGGCGGACGGCGGCTCGGGTGATGGTGGAGAACTCCGGTGGAGGGCTGCAAACTTCGAATTGAAGCGCGGGTCAGAAGGAGGGATGCATAGTGAAGCTACTGGCAAGAGATGGGAGGCAGAGGCGCACGCACGGGGAGCGAATCGAGCTGGATCCCGTGGCGGGTCGCGGCGGCCGGAGTCGAGGAAGGAGACCTCCTCGGGGCTCTTCCAGTGGCTAGGCGTGCTCTAGGTGGAGTGCAGGGATGGTGTGGGTTCGAGTTGAAGCTCGGGGCCTCTATTTATAGGCGGATCGACGGGGTGGCCGTGAACGGAGAATCTCCGGCGAGCATTACGGCGATGCAGTGGATTGGCAGGAGGTTTGAGTGGCCAGGCAGCATCAGTGGAAGTTACTGGTGTCGTTCCCCCGCTAATCTCGGCTGGTCTTGGCGTAACGGCGCCGGTCCACGGTGGGGTGGCCGCACGGGCACGTCGGCGGCAGAGAGCGCGCTCCGCGCCCTGCGGTTCACGACGAGAGTGGAAGCGCGTTCTGGGGAGTGGAAGGCCACGCGGCGAGGTCCGGTGGCTTGGGCGGCGCTGGGTGGCGCCGTCAGCGCCGCGCCTCTCTCTGGCGGCCGCAAAGCCGCCGCTGGCGTCGGTCACGGGCGGCGCACCTTCTGCTGCTCGTCGCCGACCTCCGCAAGGTGCCAGACGCTCGTGCGGTGCAGGAACAAGGGGGAGAGGACGGGGAGCAAGGCGACATCGAGGCACTGTCGAGATCGACAACCAGTTCTGAAGAAAACGACAGTAGCACTGAAATGTTCTCTGAACTTTACTGAACCTGAATTTGACAATGCACTGCAGGTGTTCGACAGAATGATTTGGCAATGAGAAAAAATTTCTGGAGCTGGTACTTGGTGAGGTGACCACTCAATGCACCCAGAGGCTGCCTGATTTTACTTGGAATTTTTGGAGAAGGATTTGAATGAATTTCACCAAATTTGACAAATCTGGTCCAAACTTGCAGCAAGTGTAGTTTGAAAATTTGAACTGAAGACCAGTGGATCTTCATGGATCTTGGTTGAGGGTTCAAAGGACTAGGAGGGGAAAAGGTTTGGGGGCAAAAATCAAGACAGAAAGTGGAGTTCCTTTGTAAATCACCAATGGCTAGAATAGAAGGCAGAAATTTGTTTGAATAGATTTAAATGGAAAATAATCATATGGGGAGGTTCAACTTGCTGGATTTGATGCAAATCATGATCCAAAGGTGAGGGAAGGGTTAGGAGAGAGGATTTTCACTAAGGCCATGGCAAGAAGGAAATTGTTGAAAGTGGCAAAGGATTATTCCAAAAGCCATAGTGCATTTGAAAAAAGAGATTTTCAAAAGTTAATTTCCCAAGTGAAAAGTGTTTTGTCTTGAGTCCAAATGAAAAGCAAGAACCTCCAAGACCAAAGACAGATCTTGGTTGAATCCAAATAAAACATTTGCCATAAAGAAAAAATATTTGAGAGTGAGAGTTCTCTTGAAGAAAAATTTAAATCACTCCCCTCAAGTCAAATAAAAATCTTTTTTTAAAAAAAATCCAAATAAAAAAAACTTGGGTGTCACAATTCGGACTTCGGAAAGGTTCCGAGTGATTCGGGTATTTTTCGGAGTACCGGAGAGTTACGGGAATTCGCTGGGGAGTATATGGGCCTTATTGGGCCATACGGGAATAGAGGAGAGAGGCCAAAAGGAAGGAGGCCCCCCTGGTCCGAATTGGACAAGGGGTGCAGCCCCCTTTTCCTTCTCCCTCTCTCCCTCTTTCCTTCTCTCCTACTCCTACAAGGAAAGGAGGAGTCCTACTCCCGGTGGGAGTAGGACTCCCCCCTTGGCGCGCCCACCTCTTGGCCGGCCGCCTCCCCCCTTGCTCCTTTATATAGGGGGGCAGGGGGGCACCTCTAGGCACAACAATTGATCATTGATCTCTTAGCCGTGTGCGGTGCCCCCCTCCACCATATTCCACCTTGGTAATATCGTATCGGTGCTTAGACGAAGCCCTGCGTCGGTAGCATCATCAACACCGTCATCACGCCGTCATGCTGACGGAACTCTCCTGCAAAGCTCTGCTCGATCGGAGTTCGTGGGACGTCATCGAGCTGAACGTGTGCTGAACTCGGAGGTGTCGTACGTTCGGTACTTGATCGGTCGGATCGTGAAGACGTACGACTACATCAACCGCGTTGTGCTAACGCTTCCAGTTTCGGTCTACGAGGGTACGTGGACAACACTCTCCCCTCCCGTTGCTATGCATCACCATGATCTTGCGTGTGCGAAGGTTTTTTTTTAAATTACTACGTTCCCCAATAGTTTGATCATTACGAGAAAGCCGAGCATAAAAATTTTGTATAATAATTTCTCTTGAGAGCTCATGATTGGGGCGTGACTATAACATTGACTTAAGCCTCCCCCAAGCTAGAGCGATACTTTCTCCTTCACGAGGCCAAAAATTATATATATAATTCCGATCACGATGAACTAGATGCATAGGATAAATTTTTTGGTGGAACACCAATTTCAAACGATTCCAATTCCATGTTCCAATATCATCGCATAGCCTATACCATGCTAATGCTTTTCCCCTCAAAGATAAAGGGCAAACCTTTTTCATAACTTGATCCCTGGGTAGACCTGCAAGCTTAAACAATTCACAAATTTGTTCTACATATATCAAGTGCATATCAGGATGTTCGGTTCCATTTCCTGCATAAGGATTAGCTAGCAGTTGTTCTATCATACCCGAAAGAATTTCATATTCAATATTTTCAGTAGGTGCATTAGGTCGATGGGTAATTAATTGTGGTTCCGGACGAGGTGAAGATACCCCGAACAAACCACTCAAAGGATTGTTTTCCATAGTATCAAGTGACAATAAATTTCAGCACACTATATAAATGTTTCCTTACCAAAGGCGCTTCACTCCCGGCAACGGCGCCAGAAAATAGCCTTGATGACCCACAAGTATAGGGGATCAATTGTAGCTCTTTTCGATAAGTAAGAGTGTCAAACCCAACGAGGAGCGGAAGGAAATGACAAGTAGTTTTCAGTAAGGTAATGTCTGCAAGTGCTGAAATTGTAAGTAACGGAGTAGTTTGATAGCAAGATAATTGGTAACGAGCAAGTAACGATAGTAGTAACAAAAGTGCAGCAAGGTAGCCCAATCCTTTTGAGGCAAAGGACAGGCCAAAACGGTCTCCTATGATAAGCATTCTTGAGGGTACACGAGAATTTCACCCAGTCACTTTCATCATGTTGGTTCAATTTGTGTTCGCTACTTTGATAATTTGATATGTGGGTGGACCGGTGCTTAGGTGTTGTTCTTACTTGAACAAACCTCCTACTTATGATTAACCCTCCCGCAAGCATCCGCAACTACGAGAAAAGTATTAAGAATAAATTCTAACCATAGCATTAAACTTTGGGATCCAATCGGTCCCTTACGGAATAGCGCATAAACTGGGTTTAAGTTTCTATCACTCTCGCAACCCACCATCTAATTGCTACTCCACAATGCATTACCTTTGGCCCAAATATGGTGAAGTGTCATGTAGTCGACGTTCACATGACACCACTAAGGGAATCACAACATACATACTATCAAAATATCGAACACATATCAAGTTCACATGATTACTTGCAACATGATTTCTCCCGTGACCTCAAGAACAAAAGTAACTACTCGCAAACGATGAACATGCTCATGATCAGAGGAGTATTAAATATAATATTGGATCTGAACATATAATCTTCCATCAAATAAACCGTATAGTAATCAACTACAAGATGTAATCAACACTACTAGTCACCCACAAACACCAAGCTATAGTTCCGGTAACAAGAGATGAACTAGGGTTTTAGATGAGATGGTGTTGTTGAGATGTTGATGGAGATTGCCCTCCCCAAGATGGGAGAGTTGTTGGTGATGATGAGGACGATGATTTCCCCCCTGGGAGGGAAGTTCCTCCGGCGGAATCGCTCCGCGGGAGGGCAAAAGTGCTCCTGCCCAAGTTCCGCCTCGAGGCGGCGGCGCTTCGTCCCGAAAGTCCCCTTCTTCTTTTTTCTAGGTCAAAATGACTTATATACCATAAGATGGGCACCAGAGGTGGGCCGAGGAGGCCACAACCCCCCAGGGCACACCGGGGGGGCCTGGCGCGCCCAGGTGGGTTGTGCCCACCTGGTGGCCCCCATCTGGTAGTTATTTATTCCAGTAATTCTTATATATTCCATAAAAAATCTCCATGAAGTTTCAGCCCATTTGGAGTTGTGCAGAATAGGTAGCCTGACGTAGCTTTTTAAGGTCCAGATTTCCAGCTGCCGGAATTCTCCCTCTTGGTGTGTACCTTGCAAATTATGAGAGAAAAGGCATTAGAATTACTCCAAAAAGCATTATTATGGATAAAACATTATAAATAATAGTAAGAAGACATGATGCAAAATGGACGTATCAGCGATGTCCTCCACCTCCTCTGCCACCGCCGCCTCCTGCGGGGTTGCGGGCGTTGTTGTTGAAGTTGCGATCAAAGCGTTTCTTGCAACGCCATGCGTCGTGCCCTTCGAGCTTACAGATCTGGCACTTCTTGCACTCGCGGTCACCGCGGTCACCACCTCCTTGTCGCAGCCCACCTCCAAAGCCGCCGCCGCCGGGATTGTCGGGGTAGCGGGTGAGGGAGTCCTGGATTAGGGGGTATCCGGACAGCCGGACTATATACTTTGGCTGGACTGTTGGACCATGAAGATGCAAGACTCAAGACTTCGTCCCGTGTCCGGATGGGACTTTCCTTTGCGTGGAAGACAAGCTTGGCGATCCGGATATTAGATTTCCTTCTTTGTAACCGACTCTGTGTAAACCCTAGCCCCCTCCGGTGTCTATATAAACCGGAGGGTTTGGTCCATATAGGGACAATCATAATCATCATAGGCTAGCTCCTAGGGTTTAGCCTCTACGATCTCATGGTAGATCAACTCTTGTAATACTCATATCATCAAGATCAATCAAGCAGGAAGTAGGGTTTTACCTCCATCGAGAGGGCCCGAACCAGGGTAAAACATCATGCCCCTTGCCTCCTGTTACCATTAACCTTAGACGCACAGATCGGGACCCCCTACCCGAGATCCGCCGGTTTTGACACCGACATTGGTGCTTTCATTGAGAGTTCCTCTGTGTCTTCGCTGCAAGGCTCGATGGCCCGCCTCGTTGTCAAGGACAACATCACCTCTGGGGGAGCACTGGCGGTAGGCCAAACTCTCCGACTGGGCAGCTTCTTCATGGCCGCCCGATCGGCTTCTGCGCCGACAATGACCTCTCAAGTCATCAAAAACGGCCTCCACGTCAACTCGGAACTCGCCGAACAGATGGATCCAATGGATCTCTCCTCCCTCAATGAGCTTTTGGATCGCATCGCTGCTCTGGGAGTCGCTACAGACTAAGATTGGATTGGGCTTAAACCTGACCAAAGGGATATTAAATCCCCACCGGTCACCCACGAGATAGTGGTATTGGAAGAGCCGCATATGGATTATCCCTCTATTTTGAGGACGATGTCCGGATCGCCGATCTCTCTGAACCGAATACCCGTTCACGGGAAAACATGACCCAGGCCCCGAACTTAGAATCGGGCAACGGGCCGGAAAGATCAGGCAGCACCCCGGAGCCCGAGCTGTCAGGCCCGGAAGCTCCTCTGCCCCTGGGCGTTAGATCGGATCAGAATCCAGATTTAACTAATCCCGCCCACCCAGACTTAAGCCGTCTCTCCCATATAAGACAAGAGCCCCAAGAGACAGTACATCGCTACTGGGGCAGATTCCTCCTTGTGATGAACAAGGTCAAGGACTGTCGCGAGGAAGACGCAATCTCACTTTTTTGCAAAAATTGCACGAGCGAAGGGATCCTAAATGCTATAAGTCGCTGTGACATAGCACACTTTGCCGACTTAGCAGCCATAGTACAGAAGTACTGTGCGATGGAAAGCGCCTGGAAAACCCAAACGGACTTTTGGGACAATCCGGCTCTCACTAAACCCTTCCTCCGAACTAAAAGGGCAAACTCTCGTAAGTTACCCGATCCAATTCCCAAGAAACCAAAGCCCACCCCAGGGCGTGGAACCGTATTGGAAGAATGGCTCAATGGGACCTGCAAAATTCACAGCACGCCGGACACTACGCCAACGCACAGCCTTAGAGGATGTTGGATACTCCGGCAGGTAGCAAAAAGCGGCGAGGGTCTTCTTGTAAATCATAAAGCCGAGCAACATCCCGCCGAAGACAACAATGCGGTACTGACAGTCTTCGAGACTTTCGCCTCAAATAATAGGCGCAAGCGAGCTCATCGAAACTTCGCTGAAATCTGCCACGGGGCAAAAATAAATCCGTGGAACGACACTGCTATAACTTTCAGTTCCAGTGACGAACCTCAATTCCATACAGTTCGGGCACCAGCCGCTTTAGTCCTTAGCCCAATTGTGGACGGTTTCCGACTCACTAAAGTACTCATGGACGGCGGAAGCGGATTAAACTTGATCTATGAGGAAACGCTCAACAAGATGGAAATTGATAAAAGCCGCATCGAACAGAGCGGCACAACCTTCAGGGGAATCATCCCTAGTCGGGAGGCACGGTGTGCGGGAAAAATCACACTCGATGTGGTATTCGGCACCCCGGAAAATTACAGGTCCGAAGAAATCACATTCCAAGTGGCTCCTTTCAACAGCGGATACCACGCCCTTTAGGGCGGGACGCATTCACTAGCTTTCAAGCTATACCACATTACGGGTACATTAAGCTTAAAATGCCCGGACCCAATGGAATCGTCACTCTAGCCAGTGATCCGGACGTCACACTCCGCGCCGAAAATAAAACTGTAGCACTAGCCCTGGAAGCATTATCCGAAGCCCTAGCAGCCGAGGAACTAACGACGCTGTGCGCCACAGTGGACAGGGACGACGTGATACTCGACAAACGACCCAAGTCCACCTCATTTAAACCCGCAGACGAGATAGTCAAATTCCAGGTCCATCCAACGGACCCCACGAAGACGGCTTCCATCGGGACACAGTTGAGCCCCACAATGGACGCCGCACTACGAGACTTCCTACGCAAGAATTGGGACATTTTCGCCTGGCATCCTTCGGACATGCCGGGCATCCCACGCAGGCTGGCCGAACACAGCCTCAATATATTGAAAGGATACAAGCCAGTCAAGCAGACTCTTAGGCGCTTCTTAGAACCTAAACGGCAAGCCATGGGAGAAGAGCTAGCCAAACTACTTGAGGCCGGATTCATCAGAGATATCAAGCATCCGGATTGGCTGGCAAATCTGGTAATGGTACCAAAGAAGGACAAATCCTGGCGCCTATGCGTCGATTTCAAAGACCTCAACAAGGCTTGCCCTAAGGATCCCTTCCCCCTCCCTCTGATTGACCAAATCATCGACGCCACCGCAGGACACGATTCACTATGCTTCCTCGACGCATACTCTGGATACCATCAAATAAAGATGGCAGAGTCCGACCAAGCCGCAACGGCCTTCATAACCCCATATGGTCCTTTCTGCTTCAACACTATGCCTTTCGGGCTCAAAAATGCCGGCGCAACCTATCAACGCATGATTCAAACATGCCTGGAGAAGCAAATCGGCAAAATAGTGGAGGCATATGTGGACGATGTGGTTATAAAAACAAGACACGTCGAAACCCTGATAGAGGACCTAAGGCTTACATTCGATAACCTCTGAACATATGACATCAAGCTAAACTGGAAAAATGTGTTTTCGGCGTCCCCTCCGGGAAGTTGCTCGGCTCCATTGTTTCCAATAGAGGAATTGAAGCAAATCCGGCAAAAATCCAAGCTCTGTCGCAGTTGGCTATCCCAACAGACCTCAAGCATATCCAGAAACTAGCTGGATGCGTGGCTGCATTAAGCCGCTTTATCTCCCGATTAGGAGAAAAGGCACTGCCTCTTTATCGCCTTCTTCGACGAACCGAACACTTCGTGTGGACGGATGCAGCTGCGGCCGGACTGGACGAAATAAAGACCCTATTGGCCAGTAATCCAGTCCTGACAGCGCCAAATATTGGCGATCCTATGCTACTATACATAGCTGCGACACATCAGGTTGTAAGTGCAGTGCTCGTCGTCGAACGAGAAGCAGACGGATACAAGTTCCCGCTCCAAAAGCCGGTATATTACGTGTCCACTGTCCTCACTCCATGCGAATCCCGATACCCACACTATCAAAAGATAGCGTACGCGGTCTTCATGGCATCCCGGAAGCTACGACACTACTTTCAAGAGTGTTCGATTACGGTGGCCTCTGAAGTACCACTCAACGACATAATCAACAACCGCGACGCCACGGGACGGATTGTTAAATGGGCCATCAAGCTCCTTCCGTTTGACATAACATACAAACCATGGCGGGCCATTAAGTCGCAAGTACTGGCCGACTTCGTCGCCGAATGGACAGAAGCCGAACTCCCTAAAGAGTATGGCGCGTACTCTAATTGGATCATGCACTTCGACGGCTCTAAAATGCTGGCCGGATTGGGGGCAGGTGTAGTCCTGACTCCCCCACCGGGGACATGGTCCAGTACGTACTCCAAATATTATACATAGACTCCAACAACGCAGCCGAATATGAGGCTCTGTTGCATGGTCTTCGGATGGCAGTCTCTATGGGCATTCAACGCCTAGAGGTGCGCGGGGATTCAAACCTCGCAATATCACAAATAAACGGAGACTTTGATGCCAAGGATCTGAAAATGGCGGCCTACCGTAATGCCGTCCTCAAAATGTCAGCCCGGTTCGAGGGGCTCGAATTCCACCATGTGGCTCGAGAAAATAATCAAGCGGCGGATATCCTCGCCCGCATCGGCGCTAAACGCGACCCTGTCCCGCCTAATATATTCCTGGAAAGGCTGTTCAAGCCATCCGTAGTATGGGAAGGGGAGTCCGGCAACACTAGCCCGGCTCCGAACACAACCCCAGATTCCGAACCATCTGATGTAATCGGGGGCTCTACCACCGAAATAACGCCGTCGGCCCATGAAATCATGGTTGTAATCGCCTCGTGGACCGAGCCTTTCTTGGCCTACCTAAATAGGCAGGAGCTCCCTGAGGACCAAAATGAAGCACGTTGTATTGTGCGGCGTTCAAAGGCCTACAAAGTCCATGAGGGAGAACTCTATAAGAAAAGTGCAACCGGAGTGCTTCAAAGATGCATCTCCGAAGATGAAGGGCGGCAGCTATTGGCCGAAATCCATGCCGGACTCGGCGGGCACCATGCTGCGGCTCGGGCTCTTGTCAGCAAGGCCTTCTGTACAGGTTTCTATTGGCCGACAGCCCGAGCAGATGCACAGGACCTTGTCCAACACTGCGTCGGTTGCCAGCTCTTTGCCAATCAGAGCCATATGCCCCCTACTGCTCTCCAAACAATCCCCATTACTTGGCCCTTCGCGGTCTGGGGGCTGGATATGGTCGGACCTCTTAAAGGGGGAAGCCATAAGAAAAAATACTTATTGGTCATGGTGGACAAGTTCACCAAATGGATAGAAGCCAAACCAGTTAAAATGGCCGAATCCGGACCCGTGATAGATTTCATATCAGGGGTTGTACACCGTTACGGCATCCCCCACAGCATCATCACTGACAATGGCTCAAACTTCACAGCCGATGAAGTGAAAACTTGGTGCGGCAAAACGGGCATTAAGCTCGATTACACCTCCGTCTACCATCCTCAGACAAACGGCCAGGTCGAACATGCAAATGGTCTCATCATGAGTGGCATCAAACCCACACTGGTGCGGTCCTTGACAGAATCAGACACGCACTGGGTCGAGGAGCTCGACTCCGTACTCTGGGGTTGCGGACCACGCCGAATCGCACCACCGGATACACACCATTTTTATGGTGTACGACGCAGAAGCAGTACTACCATGCGACATAATACACGACTCACCTCGCGTGCGCCTATACGAAGAGAAGGAAGCCGAGTTAGATCGGCAGGACAACTTAGATGCCCTGGAGGAGGAGCGCAACGTCGCCAAAGCCCGTTCCGCATTCAATCAGCAGCAGGCTCGACGATATCAAAGCAGAGAAGTGCGGGCCAAAACTTATAATATTGGCGAACTCGTGTTACGCCTACCGGAGAAGAAGAAGGACAAGCTCAAACCTAAGTGGGAGGGTCCCTTCATTATTGATAAAGTTCTCACCGGAGGAGCGTACCGCCTACGTAATGCTTCTGATAACAGACTCGAGCCGAACCAATGGAACGCGGTCAGACTCCGAAGATTCTACGCCTAAATGTCGAACTCAGTGTTCGTCTCCTTACCCCCGCCCCTTTCAATTATGTTCCTCCCTCGCTTTTTCCTTTCTCGCCTTTTTTCACACAAGGTATTCAATACAGTGCGGATGTTCGGATCACTCCGGCCGCACCATGTGTGCAAACCATACCTGGGGGCTTCCTATACGAAAGCTAAATATAATTACTTTCATGGCATATTGCCTATCACATATGTGTTCTTTCTCCATATGTGCCTTTTCTTCACCATTATATGCATCGATATGACTTAAGATGTGGCCATGCTGGGTTGCCTGGCTCTTGTGTTTATGCCCTACGTTCCCGTTACTTCGGCTAGGGCATAAGGGGAGCACCTCTGCGATTGTTACTGCCGGTTCAGCCGGATGTGTACCTCAGACTGGGTGAAGCCGAAAGCTAGCGTTCTTAAGGGAATATTCGGTCGGTGAACAAAAGATGTTTCTTTCGTTTATTACAACGTGAATCCCCAGATGTTTTGTACCCTGCGTTTCTGTTCGCAATCCGGACATGTACATCGATGCATGCGTACCCAGGGAAAGGAACCCCTAACGGAACTATTCTCCCTGGAAGATGTTTCTTACTACCCATGTAATATAACATAACTAGTTGGGTACTTGTCTGTTCAAGCACTTATGACCCCTACGCCTGGTTTCCATGCATACCCCGGTTCTGCATAACTGAGCGGGTATTCGGATACACCCCGGACTGTCGGATCCGGGGGTTGAAGCGAAAAGGTCCGCCATGACAAATGATTTTTAATCCGGCTAGGGACTACATATGTCCATTGAATTACATAGTCACTTGGACTGATTATATTCTTCCTCTATACCATCCAACAGGCTATCTAGCTTGCAGTCCTGTTGGGAATACTTTGCGGCTAACGCCACCTGGTCATACACCAGACTCACGGGAATTTCTTGCCCATCTGGCCCCGCCGGTCCGACTTCGGCCATATGGTTCGGGTCAAGCTTGGTGTAGCGCGTCTTCACCATGGCCCAGGCTTCCCTTGCACCTTGTCGGCAGGCTGATATCTTCCACAATCGGAAGCGCCGCCGTGCTCCTTGGAGCATATCCACGACCCCCCCCCCATGCCTCTTGGCAGGGAAGTGGATGGCCACAAGGCCTGGGCAATACCCTGCATCACCTGCCGAGCTCGCTCGTGCAGTTGTGAGAGGTCTTGCAGTAAATCACCTACGGACGCGGGCATCTCCTCTTCAGGACGGCCCGTCAACATACCTACAGACACAATTCTGTTAACCCGCTTCTTCGCCGAACTGTATAGAGGTTCGCTTGAGCACTTACTAAAAATGCCGCGTCGAAGCCTTTTATTCTCCTTCCCGGAGTCAGCAAGCTGGGCCCGAACATCTTGTAGTTCAACGCCCAGCCGGGTGTGGGCATCTTGGAGATTATTTTTCTCTTGAATAACCCGTGCAAGCACGCGTTCACCAGCCTCTAGCTGTCATTGAACATTTTGCCCATCCCCTGGGGCTATCTCCGGATTCACTCCGGGATTTCCTGCATAATCTATTGTTAGGTTTGCGAACACGCCGAAGACTAATTGGAACACATTATTACATTCGTCTCCTCAAAAGTATTACCAGAAGAGGTCTTCTTGGATTCCTCGATTTCGGCAAGAGCGGCCTTTAGCTGGGCTTTGCACCCCTCCAGCTCTTGAGACAAATGAGTATTCTTCTTTGTAACAACCTGGGCATACAATGATCCTTAAATCAGTTGTGCCAACTGTTTCAAGTCTCAGGGGCTACTGATATACATATTCATCAGATTTTTCTTACCCGTATATCCTTTAACTACTGATCTGTGGCTCTAGCAAGTCCACCTTGAGCAGCTCGGATGTACGCTTCTCCCGAGCTGAAGGCATTAAACGCCTCTTCGGAGAAATTTGGGTCGCGGAGTACGGCCCGACGACGCCTGTGATTCATGGCGCTCTCCACCTCGGAATTTGTGGCGGATATTCTATCCGCATCCTCTGTAGGAGGACTGTCCGGCGTTGTCCCCACGTTGGCTTCCGCCCTTGAGTCCGGCTCTTGAGTCCGGCTGGTGGAGGCGTGGTTGGTAGGGTCGCCGGTTACAGTCCGGCGGTCACTTTTTCTGCTAGAGGACAAAGGACATTGTTATATTTTAAAAGACGACAATTATGGAGTAGGTTTTAAATCATACCTTTGCGACGGCGTCTCGGTCCTGACCGCCTTCCTCTTAAGCCTACCCGGCTTCGGTGCCCCTTGTTGGCAAGTCACCGCGGGTTCGGCGCGGCGCCCCGATTGCCTTCCCTGTAAAACGCAATACACGTGCGGTGGGTAAAGTGCAAAGAAGGGATCCTCCTTGGAAGTCAGGACTCCGGTTTTACTTACATGCGATGCAGGGAGTAGGCCGGGATAATCGGCTATGATAGGCACCAGAGTACCTTCACGGCTTGCCTGGTAAAACGTCTTGTCGACGAGCTCTACAAATATTTCTGGATCTTCTTCGGGTCCGGGGTCGAGGGCCCTGTCGGGGTCCTCTGGCTGTGGAGCCGGGCTGTGAACCTCCTTCACGGCCCTTCGCAGTTCCTGTTAGGAACTAGCAAGGTAAATATTTGTGATAAGGAATGCGGGAATAAATGGAGTTGGGTAAAAGATGGTGGCTCACCCAGCTTGGGGGGTTGTACATGGAAAAACCATCCCTTGGTTTGATACGGGCAAACTCCTCTTCCTCTCCTTTGTACAGATCGGACAGTATTTTCGCTAGAGCGGTGGCGGAGTCCGGACCTTTACGACCGCAGCGGGTGGCATCGTCTTCTCCATTGAAGTGCCACATGGGTTTTCCCCGATACTGAAGTGGCTGCACCCCCCGCATTATACATATTAACATAACTTCGATTATTGTCAGTCCTGATTGGGCCAGCGTTTTTATCCTGCCCATCAGATAAAGGACTTCTCTGCTATCTTCCGCCTGGGGGCTCCAAGGGCGCCAGCTGTGGCGTTTCTTCAACGGGGCATTAGCAAACTCAGGGAGGCCCATCCTAACAGGGTCCGGAAGGGGGACGTCCTCTATATAAAACCACTCCGAAGGCCAGTCTTCGGACATCTTCTTCGGGGTACCGGACAGGTATCCGGTTTCGGCGATGCGCCATATTTCGGCTCCGCCCACTTGATATATTGATCACTCCTGATTGCGAGGGACGAGGCAGAATAGCCTCTTCCATAGCTCGAAATGAGCTTCGCAGCGTAGAAATAGCTCACATAGGGCGACGTAACCTGCGATATGCAATATGGAGGCGGGGGTAAAATTATGCAGCTGGAGGCCGTAGTACTCTAGGAGCCCGCGGAGGAATGGATGGATCAGAAATCCGAGCCCCCTCAGCAAGTAAGGGACAAGGCATACCCGCTCCCCCATGGATGGATTGGGAAAACTCTCCGCCTGCTTCCCGCCATTGTAGGTGGCTAGTCCGGCTCAGACGGGGACCATGTATGCGGGCGGGAGGAACCCCTGGGTCTGCAACTCCACTAATCGACCGTGGGATACGGTACACTTCACCCACTCGCCTGGCTTAGTGCTGCGAGAGCGAGAGGAGGAGCTGCGGTGGCCGGCCATGATGGGATGGTTTTTTCGGGTGTGCTCTAGTGATTCCTCGCTTAGGGAAGAAGGTGTGATTTGGATCTGAGGATTCCCGTCTCTTTAATAGACGATTTACTAACATGGTTAGGGTGGCAAATGCAAAAATGCCCCGACTTCTCGCATTCGCTCGACACGGGGAGATTGCCATTATTGAAGCACAGAAGCCGAGGAGTACAACATTGATGGGAAGCCGGACACTGTTCGTTACAACAGGTACTTTGGAGTATTCGGAGATAGAACCCGCCTTGCAATGCCGAAGACAAACTGCGCGCCGGACTCATCGTCATTGAAGCCTGGTTCGGGGGCTACTGAGGGAGTCCTGGATTAGGGGGTATCCGGACAGCCGGACTATATACTTTGGCCGGACTGTTGGACCATGAAGATGCAAGACTAAGACTTCGTCCCGTGTCCGGATGGGACTTTCCTTTGCGTGGAAGACAAGCTTGGCGATCCGGATATTAGATTTCCTTCTTTGTAACCGACTCTGTGTAAACCCTAGCCCCCTCCGGTGTCTATATAAACCGGAGGGTTTGGTCCGTATAGGGACAATCATAATCATCATAGGCTAGCTCCTAGGGTTTAGCCTCTACGATCTCGTGGTAGATCAACTCTTGTAATACTCATATCATCAAGATCAATCAAGCAGGAAGTAGGGCTTTACCTCCATCGAGAGGGCCCGAACCTGGGTAAAACATCGTGTCCCTTGCCTCCTGTTACCATTAGCCTTAGACGCACAGATCGGGACCCCCTACCCGAGATCCGCCGGTTTTGACACCGACAGCGGGCGCCCGCGTTGTTGTTGCTGTAGCCGCGGGAACCGCCTCCGCCGCCGCTGTTGCCGCCACCACTTGGGTTGCCGCGACCTCCACCCCTTGCCGCCAAATTGGCGGAGTGGAAGGCGGTGTTCTGGGCGGCGATGCGAGCTTCAGCCGACAGCAGCAGGGAGAAGAGGTCGTCGAGACCGATCGGCTATTCGGTGGCGGTGCGGGTGGAGATAGGCCGAGATGAAGCCGTTGTAGTCGGGTTCGTGGAGGAGACCTTGCAGGATGTGGTCGACGACGTTGTCTTCATCCAGGGGCTTGCCGGCGGCTGCCAGCTCATCGGAGATGCTCACCATCTTGGTGAAGTAGGCAGCGGCGGACATGTCCCCTTTGCGAGTGTGTTCGATGGCGGAGCGAAGCTGGATTACCCTCGCCCTCGACTGCGAGGAGAAACTCTGCAGCAGGGCGTTCCAGATCGTAGCGGCGGTGGTGTGGGAGCTAACCTGCAGTAAAACCTCACGGGAGAGCGATGAGATCAAAAAACGTGAGGATTTGCTGGTCTTGGGTAACCCACACAGCGTGCTCAGGATTTGGCGAAGACGTGATCTCCTTCTTGCCGGCGGTATCCTTCTCCGAGAGGATCACAGCGGGAGGCTCCTTGATCGAGCCGTCCAGATAGCCCATCAGCCCTGCCTCCTTGATGTGTGGCAGGACCTGTGCCTTCCAGACCAGGAAGTTCTCTCGGGTCAGTTTTTCGGTGATGGTGTGACCGAGAGAGGCGATGGAGGGCGCATCCATGGCGACAGATGAGGAGGAGCTCGACATCTAGATGCGATGGAAAAGGTAGGCTCTGTATACCATGTGAAAAGGGCTAGGTTAAGCGTATGACTAGTAAGGACGCATTGCGTGTTAATATAGGGCCGAAGCCTGGTTGTTACAGAGAAGATTTACATGGCGTGGATTGTTCTCCAAGGACTCAATCACAACAGCCTAACTAAGAGCCTATACAGAATCTATCCTACGGTTCATACAATACCGCAGGTTACAATGTTTAACACGCCGGAAGAACTTGACGGCACTGGAAGGAAATCGCTGGATGAAGGGCCTGCAACGAGTTGATAGGGAGGAGCTCCTGGACCAATTCCTTTGTCTCTGGGAGCTTCTTCAGCCAGTTGCTCTGACGACCACTCTGGACACGATTCGATGGTCGTTGACACCGGATGGTTGCTACTCGGCCGCCTCCGCTTATGACGTCCAGTTCGCGCCAAGAATTAGCCAACCTCTCCTCCACGCCACATGGAAGATTAAGGCTCAACCAAAAGTCAAATTCCACCTCTGGTTGCTACGTACTCTACTTCAGAAGAGGAACTGGACTGCTGATCGTTTGATGGTGAGGGGATGGCCGCATGCCGATGCTTGCTCTCTCTGTGATCAAGTGGTGGAGACGGCAACTCATATATCGTTGGACTGCGTCTTCGCCCGGGAGGTTTGGCATGGGTTTCAGATCTCGAACGACAAGGCGGCCATCATTGCTTCATCTTCTGCTACCATCAAGGATTGGTGACGGAATACGCTTGGGCTGGGAAAGCTTCAGGACTTGCGCAAGCAGGTGAGCACGGGCACGGCAGCCTATATATGTGGTGTGGAATCTCTGCAAGGAATGCAACCGCCGAACGTTTGAGGGGAAAAGGTGTTCGCCTGAGACAATTACAGCCATGACGGGAGATGAGATAGCTTTGTTCTGGGAGGCGGTATCTTAACTAGCTGCTTCACTGCGTTTTTCTTTCTTTCTGTCTCCTGAGGTGGTAGTGCTTCGCTTTGCCACTATGTGGTCTTGGCACTGTCTGTACCAAACTGTGGGATTTTGGTCCTTCTCCCTTCTTCTATAATGAATTGGCAGAGCTCCTGCCCGTTGCCCGTAAAAAAAAAACTAAAAAAAATTGCAACGTAGCAGCACAATGGAACATGTGGCAAACACTGGACTAAAATGGAAGCATAGAACAAATGAAAATTGTACTCCCTCCGTAAACTAATATAAGAGCGTTTAGATTACTATTTTAATGATCTAAACGCTCTTATATTAATTTACATAGTAGCAATTTAAGATTGTTGCCAACAAGAGGATGGATGTCACCAACATATCAATTGGTCATATATTTTAATAAAGTATGGAAGCAAATTTTATATAGTTCAGAAGCATGTTTATTCCAATATAATATAAATACAGAAGCATGTTTATTCCAATATAATATAAATACAAAAGCATGACGTGGTACTTTGGGAACAGGTTCAATCGTGGATGGAAGCATGAAAATCAGAAACTATAACGAAACTGATCATATTACCGCAAAGTTTGGGATGATGCATACTAGCGTGATTTGGTGGTGTGCGTTCCAAATTAACTGAAATTCGTATATGGTATATATATTGATCAATTACAGATCAGATAGAACCATAAAAAGTTAACCAAAAGTCGTAGACAATATAGTGATCATATGAACAGAAGAATCAATATTGGAGGACTCGATACAAAGGTCAGGGACGTATGCTACCTGCATGGGAGGGGGCACATCCTGCAACCTTCCTCGTGTGCTCGCTTCTCACCGCAACCGAGGCAACGATCCGGGGAGTTTGGGGCCCCAACTTGGTAGAGATGCCCGGGCATGGGGTTGGGAGCTCGCTCGTGCTTGCGGTGGATACGTCGGGTGCAGCCATCGAACGGAACGGCGCACCAGTGTTGTGAAACTCATGGGCGCAGCGGGGAGGGCAGGTTCATGGCAGAGAGACCGGGAGCGGCAGGGCAGTCGCGAGCTCGGGGTGGAGACGATTCGGGGAAGAGCGTATGGTGGGTTTGATAACCGACGAGCGGGGTTATAGGTGGGACGTAAAAATCAGCCAGGTTTGGAAACAACGCTAGGATTTTGGATGCAGCCTCAGCCGTGAGATGAAAAATGCATCTACGTTCCTGACCGGTCTGAAGAATGCCTTCTGTAGGACGACTGATAAAAAGTGTTTCCCATAAAAAAAATGGTTACAAAGAGAGTTTGATGCTGCAACTGCAATGTGAGATCGGACATGGGGTAGCAGATCAGACTACTAAGAAAATAGTTCATGATGGAATGCCTCAGTGAGATGATAAACATACCAGTTGTTTTTGCACTAGATGTCAGCAATACATGGACTACTAGCTTCAGGTTTAGGCGCAGGTACAAAATGGTCAGGTGATGCCGGAGCGGGCGGCTGTGGCGGCGGCGGGCAATGACAGAGGCAAGAAAATGGTGGGGGAAGAGGCTGGCACTGGCAGGTACAGGGAGGCAGAGGCTAATACTCATGAGCATATATAATGGCAGGTCAAATTCCAGCAAAAGCTGGGCTCTTTTTTGCCTGCTTCAACTCCAGGTGGGTTGTTATGTTAACCAGGAAGAGTCATATGTGAACCGTGAATGATGATCTGGTTCGTCCATTTATGGTACACATTGCATATTGTCTGTTGCCATGAAGATTACGGGTGCTCTTCTACTCCTGCGTGTCATGGCCTTAGTGTTCTATGTTTTGCTACACCAAACCGAAGTCATATTCACAGATCAATGTCAATGAGGGTAGATGCAATATGATTATGATCTGAATCTTTTTATCATCAGTACCCTATCTGATCTAAATTGCATAGAATTGGATTACCTTCAACCTGTCATGTATAGAGAAACTATGTGCATTGGTGAATGTCAGTTGTGGCTTATATATAAGGTTTTGAAAGCTGCAGCCAAACTGATGAAAGATTCTACAGTTTCCAGCAGTTTGTCTCTTGTCGTATGGATGTTGCTATATGACAGCATTTTGATGGAAGCAATACTTATTATGTACAGAATTATGTACAAGTTCTACCACTAATTGACTACCACATACTGTGGCACAACATACTAATTGACTAATTGACTACCCCTCAGAGTTACAAACAAACCGGCCAGGGCCGCTACTGGATCTACAACATCATTGAAGGGTTAATCCCCTCGTGCTCCTGAGTAAACTCGTTTGTTTCTGAGCCAATAATAATAAGATCCCCTATTCAAAATGCATGCATGTGGCAAATAAAAAAACTTGTAGTAATTGTCATGGTGCTATCATCAGAACCAACAGGTCATTACCAAATTCTTGTAGCACACACAGACACATGTCATTAACAAAGATTGGTCTGGTGGAAAGGGGAACAAATTAGTACTACTCATTAACCAAAATATGACATATATTTAACCAACCAAAACATACGCAAGTACCACAGAGAAGTACTACTCCAGCAGGTATCCATTTGTTCATGTTCCCTTCAGTTAACAAGACAACATTTAACCCAAATTTGATCGTGGTACTGGAATTATAGCCAAGTACCACACATGACATGGTTTATCATTGACAAAAAACATAACACCAGATCTAAAAATTATCTCATTTTGACAAGTTTCACTTCCATCCCAAAATTCTGTTCATTTCGTCTGCAAGTGATACGCACCTAATTTACAATTGCCACCTTTTTCGCCATCTTGGCTATGCCGGCCACCTCCTTCGGGTCGATGAAGGCAGAGATGGCGGTGACAGCGTGGTCGATGTGCTCGACGGCGAGGCTCGCGAGCGTGCACGCGCAGTCGAGGTGGGTGCGTGCTTCGTCCATGCTGCCGATGGCCTCCTCCTCCATCTGGGGCTCGCCGGTGGCGTCGGAGTGGGCGGCCTTGCGGCCACGGCGGTGGCGGCGCGGAGCGTGGTGCGGGGCCGCGCGGGCGATCCTGGCGAGGTGGTCGATGGCATGGATGCAGAGCGGGAGGTGGTGCTCCTGGGACAGCTTGACGGCGTGGTAGGCGGCCTCGATGCGGGAGAAGGCCTCCGTCTGGGTGGCCGGGGGCGCGGGGAAGGACTGCGCGAGGAGCGCGTGGTAGACCTGCTCGTCCGGCATGACGGGGAGGGCGTCGTTGAGGTCGAGGCGGGCGCCGCTCTGGGCAGCCATCTCGAGGCAGGTGGCGAGGTAGCGGGACCCGGCCTCGAGGCCCAGGGAGTCGCTGTCGCTTGCGTGGACGAGGTCGGAGACGAGCTTCTCGAGCCTGGGCGCGCGCGCGTAGTCCGCCACCGCGTCGCCCGAGGCATCCTTCAGCAGGGGTTGGCACCGCAGGAGGCGGTCGCGCTGGGCGCGGATGGTCCTGGCGGCGCACATGGCCTGGAGGAGTATGAGCCTTAGGTCATCGTCACTCTCCTCCTCCTCCGCCGCCGCCTGTCGCTGGGTGAGGAACCCGAGGACTCGAAGGAGAAAGGGTTCCAGGAAGGGTTGTGGGAAGGAAAAAAGTTTCAGGGGACGAGTGGAGTGGGTTTATTGGTTTTCTTTTTTTTTTTTTGAGGGGTTTATTGGTTGAGAGCAACGAGCGCCAATGGGCTCTGCAGCGTGGGCTCAACAAAACAGCCACACCCTTTGCTGCCTTCCATTGACCATTATTCGACCACCTCCAAAACGGGAGAGCGCCAGCGGATGCTCATCTCCTGCGCGGGGCCGATTCCGACGGATGTCCTCTTTTTTAAACAAGGCAAAAACTCGCCATTTTGGTTAATTATATAAGAGAAAAGTCTAAGAGATAGCGGCACAATGCTAACTAATTACTCTCGCGGCATTATATTATTCAAATGCTTGGCACCCGCAATTGCCTCATCCTTAACCAGTGGCGGCCCAGGACGAAAATGTCCCCATGTCCACGCCTAAATTACATATATGTGGGCGCCAAAGCTAAATTATGCATAAAACTAACATACTCAACAATTCCAGGTATCCAGTAGTAAAAAATGCTTATCAAATAGTGATCTACTTGAAATTGTAGTTGATTGTATGAAGTTTTTCGCCCAAGTTGAACAATAAAGCATAAAAACTATGAAGACAAATTTAATCAGTTAAGGCTACACTATTTATGTTTGAACAGGCTACCATCGAAACATAAGACAAAACATATTGATTGAATTTATAATTATGAAGATGTACTTACTTACATTGTGTTGTACTGAGTTGTGTATTCAAAGAACAAGGAATAATCGATATAAATGAGAACCACTTGGACTCGATTCTTGCTTACCAACACTAGCAAATCGTAGTAATTCAATTCTTAACTGTAACATCCTTGAAACTAAAAGCCCTAGACCTATAAAAAAAGGAAGGAAGTTACATAGGTACGCACTTGGACTCGATTGTAGCGACTTGCGGTACTTCTTTCATCAATTCTCCAACTATTAGATGAGCCATGGCAGCACGGATGCTTCGATGGCGATTGGGCGGATGGGTGAGACGACGCCATGGGCAGGCGCCGGGTTGCAGCCGTAAATAAAAACGATCGAAGTAATTGGAGAGAATTTTGTCCTTCCTTATCTCTTCAATACAGTATATGGCAACATTACTACTGCTAACAACACTTCGTGAATCATAGGCACGCGAGCCATGGAGATTGCGCCAGATCAACTAGGGGGCTGTTTGGTTGCAACCTTGAGCTTTTCTCATGCCTGAGTGTGGCTTGACGTTGGACCATAATTTGACTGATCAGGCATATATAAAAGAATTAAAGTGGCTAAGCTAGCCTCAATCCTAGGTATTAGAGGTGAAAAAAAGCCAACCAACCTGTGGTTGGATGGTTAGAGGGACTGTAGTATCCCCAGCCCATCAGGGTTCAAATCCTGGTGCTCGCATTTATTTCTGAATTTATTTCAGGATTTCCGGTGATGCACATTCAGTGGGAGGAGACGTTCCCGTCGACGACGAGGTGCCTACAGTGACTTCGTAAATTTCAATATGATATGCCGGCTCAGTTTTTCGGAGGTGTTCATAGGGATAGAGTGTGCGTGTGTGCGTTCATAGGGATGAGTGTATGCGCGTGTATATGAGCGCTTGCGTCTGTAATGTGTTAAAAAAAGAGGTGAAAAAAAGAGGTGTTGGGCGTTGTTGCTTCACTAGCTACCACGTGTTCACACTAAACAATTGGCTAGGCTTTCTTTTTCTACGTATTGTACCGACTCTTAAGGAATTTATTACATGGGATGATGGGAGGGTAGCTTCTTTTTTAAAAACAGTATAGATGCAGATGCTTATACATACATACATATTTTTAAACACGGTACAGATGCAGACGCTCATACATACACACATATACTCAGTGTGGTGGCCTTTTTAACATTTTTACTCTCTCTTAAGGAATTTGCATAGGATGATGGAAGGGCTCCTTCTCTTTTAAACACAGTGCAGATGTAGACGCTTATACATACGCACGTACACTCACTGTGATTTACCCGGCAGGCAGCTTCTTCGTGTGTTTTGTCCAGCGGTCTTTCTAGAGCCAGCCAACCGAACCAAACAAAAGATGCATGTCCACTGACCACTTTGGTTTATCTCTCGAGAGTCCTCCTACCATCTCGAAACATTTTCTTTCACTTCCCAGCCTCCTCCACACCGCCGCGGTCCACACACACACACACACCAATTCGCCGCGGACCACACCGTAAGTGTCGCGCATTACCCCGGAGCACTGCTAGCATATACCTATCCTTCACCACCTCCTTAGCCACCCGATCCGTGCCCAGTGACTTGGGTCCAAATCGAGCAGTGGATGGTGTCGCCAATCAACGGCCGCCGATGCCGATCTCACCCAGCGTGACCCCGGTATACTCGGCGGCGGCGGCCTCGCCGCTCGGTCTTCCTGTGGCCTGGGTCAGATAAGACAACCAGGGCAAAATGCAAGGTCAATTGGGACATTGTCAGTCGGCCGCTTGCTTATGGTGGGCTTGGGGTCCTCAACACCAATAAGTTCGCGCGGGCTTTGAGACTGCGGTGGCCTTGGTATGAATGGAAGGAGCCAACAAAATTGTGGGTTGGGAGAGGTAACCCGTGTGATGAGGAAGATCTCAACTTCTTCTATGCTAGAACCACAATCAAGGTCGGGAATGGGGCGAAGACACCCTTCTGGGAATCCCCTTGGCTTCTTGGGCGCAAGCCCAAGGACATTGCTCCTCTCATCTATGAGTCTTCATCACGGAAACATTGGAAGGTACGGGAGGCCCTCAAGGAAAACACGTGGATCCTCAAAATCAGGCCACCTACGGTTGTTTCCACCCAACATGTAACACAATTCTTCACCCTTTGGATGCTTATGCATGAGGTGCATCTTGATGAGCTTGCTGAGGACGACATAGTATGGAAACACTCGGGCTCCGGGCATTACTCTGCGGCCTCTGCTTACAGGGCACAATTTTTGGGTTTGGTCCTCTCCCCCATGGACCAAATGGTTTGGAAGCCTTGGGCCCCACCGAAGGTCTAGTTCTTTGCTTGGCTCGCGCTGCAAGATAGAATTTGGACCGCCGACAGACTGGCTAAGCGGGGTTGGCCAAATTGTGGCCCTTGCCCCTTGTGCAGGGGAGTGAAAGAATGTGGAACACATCTATTCTTCAGATGCCACTTCAGTTGAGGCTTTGGAATTTGGTTATTCAGAAATTTCTCATACACGACATGGACACGTCGGCGTGGAGCTCCTTCGACTCAGTCAAGACATGGTGGGTGAGCACGAGCACCGGGGGCACCACCAACCGAAAAGCGAAGGCCTCGATCACCATGCTTGTGCCGTGGGTCATTTGGAACGAGAGAAACGCAAGAGTGTTCCGGCATAAGAGCACGCATCCGCCAATTCTACTCAACACCATCGTCGACGAGGCAAACCTTTGGATCACCACCGGGGCAAAGAAGTTAGGGTCTTTTTTATTGCGAGAATAATTGCCATGTCGTATTCTGGGTGTGTGTTGTAACAAACCCT
Organism: Triticum aestivum; assembly: GCF_018294505.1. NCBI lineage: Eukaryota > Viridiplantae > Streptophyta > Magnoliopsida > Poales > Poaceae > Triticum > Triticum aestivum. The sequence goes on from NC_057796.1 coordinate 456,656,822, forward strand.
TCTCTTCTTATTTAATATATGAGGCAAATCTTTTGCCTCCGTTTCAAAAAAAATAGTACCTACACACTTGGGACAAGTTCATTTGTGTCATCTCATAGTACCAACACCCAACGGTTGCAAATCTGTTAGTAGCTTCGGAAGGATCCTACAAAGATAATGTACAGTATGTTGAGTTATTTCTTTTGGAATGCAGTCTGAAAGATGTGAGTTCATTATGACCAAACTGGCTCCAAATTTTCTTACAGAAGATAGCAGTCACCGTGCCATTGTATGCATTCAGTTTAACAATAAATGATGTATATGGAAACTGAATAGTTATGGAACAGGTAAAAAAATAGATCAAGTTTGGTGCACCAGATTGTTAAATGTTTAGTATGGTATGTGGTAAAGGTTTACCCTTTGCCCTTAAAATCAGAAAAATTATTCACACCTTATTTCACTTGGTGTTTGCACCAAAATTGAATGCCTGCCACCATCGTCACGACAAAGGAGGAGTTAGTCCCCACGACATCCCCATCCAGGCTCTTTCTAAGCTTCAACTTAGTCTAATCATAACTTAACTTCGGTTTTCTTTATGTACATCAAATTACCATGTTTGGAAAAAATTAAGATAAGATGTAACCAAGAACTAATTTAAATAAAGATTGCATCATGTTCATATTAAGTAAAGAAGTAAAGGACTTATCTCAACCAAGTTTCTGAATCTGATGGTATGGTGTGGTCCTTTTTAAGATAGGGAGGGATAGGTAGAAAGGAAGATCTGGGTTTGGAAGGGTTGTGAACTTCAGTTTTGGTTGGTTCATCCTTTCAGGTACCCATGTACAGTTGCCCTTGTATATTTATGAAAAGAAAATCTCGCTGATACCCTTAGTTTTTGTTTCTTTGGATTTGCACATAAATCCTATGTACTATGGTTTATTTTTTAAGCACCATATTTGTGTACATTCAACTTATTATATTAGGGATCTTCTAATCCCTCTATGTGACATTCTCTGCTCTAGAAATCTTTTTGGACTAATGTACTATATTTGGACGAGTCAAGAGAAGGAGAAAACCGAAAAGTCATGATATCTTTGGGTAACAATATGTTGAGTACCCACAGTATTACATAGTTCCATTATGTGTTTTATCCTGACAGTAGTTTCAGGTAGCTCTGGCCATGGGTAGACCGGCCCGAAAAAGCCCGACTTGGCCTGGCCCGACGCTGCTCCCAGGCCGGTGATACGTCCATTTTGCATCATGCTTTTATATCAATATTTATTGCATTATGGGCTGTTATTACACATTATATCTCAATACTTATGGCTATTCTCTCTTATTTTACAAGGTTTACAATGAAGAGGGGAAATGCCAGCAGCTGGAATTCTAGCTGGAAAAGGAGCAAATATTGGAAACCTATTCTGCACATCTCCAAAAGTCCTGAAACTCCACGAAACATGTTTTTGGAATTTATAAGAATTATTGAGCGGAAGAAATACCTCAGGGGGCCCACACCCTGGCCAGGAGGGTGGGGGGCGCCCCCCCCCCCTTACTGGGCGCGCCCCCTGTCTCCTGGGCCCCCTGGTGGCCCCCCGGTGTCCATCTTCTGCTATATGAGGGCTTTTACCCTGGAAAAAATCGTGGGAAAGCTTACGGGACGAAACTCCGCCGCCACGAGGCGGAACCTTGGCGGAATCAATCTAGAGCTCCGGCAGAGCTGTTCTGCCGGGGAAACTTCCCTCCGGGAGGGGGAAATCATCACCAACGATCCTCTCATTGGGAGGGGGTCAATCTCCATCAACATCTTCACCAGCACCATCTCCTCTCAAAACCTAGTTCATCTCTTGTATCCAATCTTGTATAAAAACCACAAATTGGTACCTGTGGGTTGCTACTAGTGTTGATTACTCCTTGTAGTTGATACTAGTTGGTTTACTTGGTGGAAGATCATATGTTCAGATCCTTAATGCATATTAATACCTCTCTGATCATGAACATGAATATGCTTTGTGAGTAGTTACGTTTGTTCCTGAGGACATGGGTGAAGTCTTGCTATTAGTAGTCATGTGAATTTGGTATTCGTTCGATATTTTGATGAGATGTATGTTGCCTTTTCCTCTAGTGGTGTTATGTGAACGTCGACTACATGACACTTCACCATTATTTGGGCCTAGAGGAAGGCATTGGGAAGTAATAAGTAGATGATGGGTTCCTAGAGTGACAGAAGCTTAAACCCTAGTTTATGCGTTGCTTCGTAAGGGCCTGATTTGGATCCACTAGTTTAATGCTATGGTTAGGTTTACCTTAATACTTCTTTTGTAGTTGCGGATGCTTGTAATAGGGGTTAATCATAAGTGGGATGCTTGTCCAAGTAAGGGCAGTACCCAAGCACCGGTCCACCCACATATCAAATTATCAAAGTACCGAACGCGAATCATATGAACGTGATGAAAACTAGCTTGACGATAATTCCCATGTGTCCTCGGGAGCTCCTTTCTCATTATTAGAAATTGTCCAGGCTTATCCTTTGCTACATAAAGGATTGGGCCACCTTGCTGCACTTTATTTACTTTCATTGCTTGTTACTCGTTACAATCTATCTTATCACAAAACTACCTATTACCTATAATTTCAGTGCTTGCAGAGAAAACCTTACTGAAAACCGCTTATCATTTCCTTCTGCTCCTCGTTGGGTTCGACACTCTTACTTATCGAAAGGACTACGATAGATCCCCTACACTTGTGGGTCATCAAGACTCTTTTCTGGTGCCGTTGCCGGGGAGTGTAGCGCTTTTGGTGAGTGGAACTTGGTAAGGAAAAATTTATATAGTGTGCTGAAATTTTCTGTTACTTGTCACTATGGAAACTAATCCT